>NC_084491.1:30599150-30935941 GCF_030035675.1 Rhineura floridana
ACTGCTGCCTTAGACTGAGTCAGACCAATGGTCCACTTAGCTTAGAATTATTTGCACCAACAAGGAACAGCTCTCCAAGCTTTCAGACAGGAGTATTTCCTATCCCCACTCGGAGATGTTGGGGATTGAACATGGCACCCTTTGCTAGCAAAGTAGATACTCTACCACTGAGCTGCACCCCTTCCCTTCCTTGTGCATGACCACAAAGAAAAGAGGTGGGGGAAAGGTGATGTGTGGGCCATATACAAGTCTGGCGGGGAGAGGGTGCCAGCCTGCCTGCACCAGTGGGAGGTTTAGCTAGCATTTCAAAACCATATGTCCTTCTTTCAAGAGTAGTAGAAGGACAAATTAGCATCTACCTGTCTACCTACTCTTTGCAGTGTAAAGTTAGGTGGTCACCCCAGGATCTGAGCTGGACTGTTTCTCCCCTTATTTATTTTGGCCACAGGATCAAGATGTCTCTCATCAACTTTACATCAACTTCACACTGCAATGCTGTGGGTGGTATTTGTTGTATGGCTCGGTGATTTGGCAGGTCCCAAGTACGAGGGTGGATTTAAAAAGGGGATTGGGAATAATGAATTTTGGACAGATGTTACTGGACTTCAGTACCCATCATCACTGACCATTGGCCTTTACTCTGCAGGAGGATGGGAGTTGGAGTTCAATAACAGATTCCCCACCCCTGACTTAGAAGGTCTAGGGAGCTTCCTTAGATCAACTTCCCAAGCTACTGGGCTCAGGGAAGTGAGAACTCTTTCAGGACTGCCTAATTGGTTTAACAGGTTCAGGTGATGCCAGGATTCTCCAAATACATCTCAGGAGGTATATCCACGAGGAACCAAGATCAGGACTCATGTAGATCCTGAGTTCTGAACCAGAGTGGAATCCTTTTAAATTTAGGCCTGCGGTTATGGTAAGGTGGTGCCCATTATCTCAGATTGGCTAATCTAGTTGCAGAAGGGATGAGAGTTTAGAGTTAAGAAGGGCATTCCCGCCAAGGTGGGGGCATGTTTGCCGCCACCCCACCTTGGCAGAAGTTCGGGAACATTCCCGAAGGGTTCAGAATTGCATCAAATGGGGCCCCTTGGGCCAATCCGAGTAAGGGAGGAGCAGGGCATACAAGGCAGCTCCTCCCTCGAATCTTGCCTCTCTTTTGCCTTGTGGCACCCACCCACCCCTCCTGGTCAGTATGGGCTTTGCTAGTTGCCAGTTGGGGCTGAGTAGGAATTTTTTTGGGGGGGATGCTGATTTCAGCATCCCTTTCGTTTTGCCTACTCCGTACTGCTGGGATTTGATTTAATTGGCTAAAAGGGGGGAATGGCGTTGTTTTGCTTTGGCTGGCATGGAATTTGGGCAGGTGAGGAAGGTGGGGTACTGTCGGAAGGCAGAGCTGGGGTCCCAATCCCGGGGAGCTGGATCCCGGAGAGTTGGGAGAAGAGTATTCGGATGGATGGCAGAGGGAAGGGGGAGGAACTTCCCCCCTTTGGAGCAAAGACGAAACAGAGGAACTGCCAGTGATAAGGTCGCTTAGCAACGGGGAGCCTGAGCCCTCCCTGGACATTCTCACACCTCCCCCTCTTTCAGGCTCAGAGCAAGAGGGGGAAGAGGGAGGGCTGCTCACAGCCGGAAAGCAGGGAGGCAGTTTACCATCAGCCCCTCCCCTATCCCCCATCCTGGAATCGGAAACTTCAGAAGAGGAGGGGGTGATGCTTCCCCCCTCACCGCGCACACGCAGACAGCTGAAAAGACAGTAGAGAAGGGGGGAAGGTGGGCAGTACCTGAGGGGCAGTTAAGGAGGAGCGAAAGATTGCGCACCCGTTTGGCCCCTTCTTAAAGAACAGGCGGGAAGAAGTCCCTTGCTCTGTCAACTTTCTCCCAATGCCGCAGGACCTGTATCCCTGTATTGCTTCATGAGAAAACGCAGTCTTTGTTTGGACATTACCCTAATAAAACACAAATTAACTACAGCCGCTGGTCTGGTTCCTGAGTCACATCCTGGGCCTGACAGGTACAAAATAGGTGACTTAGGCATTGTATTAAAGGGCACTCACTAGGGAACCGCCAGTCAGGTGTGGCTGGTGGGTAACTTGGGGGTGTCCTTGTGGGGCCAACTTGCGTGTCAGGGTGAATGCCTGTACGGCAGGGCCAGGGTGCGGTGGTTGGAAACATGTGATTGACTCTACTGGCAAGGAGGGATAATTTCACCCACACACTTTGCTAGGGAGTCATGGTCTGTAGAGACTGACATGCCCAGTGAATAGGAGGGATAAATCCCTCTCAGCTAGGTATCCTCACCTGCCTGAAGTAGCGTTAATTTGGTAATTGGCAGAAATTGGATTTAATATATAATTGTTATATTTTAAATAAATATAACATTATTCCATAACTGTGTCACGAGTCTCCTTTGATGTGGTGGCAATGAAGATAGTTTGTTACAGATCCCTTTAAAAGTTCAATAAAGTTCTGGTGCTTATTTCATCCCAACAGATAGTCTTGCCCAATCTTCTTCATTCATGAGCAGTGAAGCCTCTCCATACCAACCGGGAGAACCCTGTGATGATCCATGCCATCTCTCCCTGCCCTCTTTCTGCTGTCCTTTCCACTAGGCATTTGTGGGGAAAGTGATGAGTATGTGGCTATAGCTGAACAAGTGTGTCATGTTTTCTCCAGTTAGGAAAACTGGGTGGGGAGGGGAGCAGTGATTTCCTTCTGGGCAGCAGCACAGCAGCCTTTGCAACTTCAGTTCTCTGGGACAAATGTTGAGCTTTTTCAGGGTCTCTCAGCAGGACCTAAAACACTGCTATTCTTCCTCTCACCAGTCCTCCCTCCCTCCCCGACATGATTGAGCTCAGTAAATTAGATTGTAATTGCCTCCATAGTGTTCTGTCCCTCTTGGCTACAAAAAGACAGGAGGACCCCTGCTTCTAGTGAAACCTCCATCAAAAAACAACAAGACACCCCAAACCATACTAGGAAGCTGAAATATCTTAGTTAGAGAACTCCCCCCTTTTTTGGCCCCAGCTTGCATTTCTTTGATTCTAGCAAAATCCAGAGAGCAGATCAATAAACCTGAGCTTTCAGTGTTATATTGATTGGCTGGTCCTTTCACCCCTTCTTTTTTATATGATTTGATGCCGAAGAATAAATTGGAAATAGGTCATTAGAGAGGGAAGGCTGGTTATTTTTGTCTGCCTTTTTGGTTATCAAAGCAGTATGGAAGGGGGTTAACTGCATTGGAAGATGGGACTACTGTGCCAGAGTGAACAGCTTTGAGGTCCTTGTAGTGCCCAAGACACACATGGATTTGTGCTCTTGGATCTCATCAGCTCTGAGTTCTGCCTTCATCTTGAAGTACATAAGTTGTACAGCTGTACGTAGTTTACTTCATGCAAGAGATTAAACACTATGTATGGTAGGGATAGGTGAATCTGTCGATTTCAGTTTTTCTTCCTTTCTCATTTTTCCATGTCTTAAGTTCAGTTCTCCACGTCAGTCTGCTTTTTTAAAAAAGTCCTCATGAAAATTCATCAGCATTTTAGTGTGAATTTATCCTAATCTCCACATGTTTGTATGCAGTTTTGCCTAATATAGACTTTTCCCCAAAGGAATGTTCCCGAATATAATGCATTTTGTATGTTATTTTCACTAATATATACATTTTTTATGCACGGTTTACCCTAGTATATCCATTTCTGTACCCATTACTTGTAAGGAGAATTGCATTGCAAAATTTGGAAAAGTGCCAGTTTTGAAGGACGGCTGTGTTTCTGTTTGCAATTTGTTTTGGCATGAACAAAATAGGTAGGTTCAACTTTAAATAGGAAGTGAACCCATTTCTCCCCCATCCCTAGTATATGGCTTGTTGAAGCCTCACAATCCATATCCTTGTTCATTCTAACTGCTCCTTTTTCTGAGAGCTTGAGGATGCCTCATTTTGCAAACTACAAAGAAATGGGAGTTGTCCATCCTAAAGGTTTGTTGCACCTCCTACAATGATCTTCTTAAGAAGTTCTGTTTTCCAGTTCCCCTGCGCTTTCCCTCTACCCTGAGTGAAGAGCCAGCCCTGCCAACCTGGCAGAGAAGGGCCATAGCTCCATGGTAGACCACCAGCTTTGCATGCACCTAAGTCTCAGGTTCAACTCCTGGTATCTCCAGGAAGGCCAGAGAGAGACTTCTGCCTGAAACTCTGGGGAGCCTTGACTGTCAGATGGAACATTGGTCCAACTCAGTATAAGGCAAGTTCTTATGATGTCTGCTGAAACTGAAATACATGGCAATTCACGATTTTAAAATGTCAATTTCAGAATGCTTTTTTTTAAAAAAAAAAAGTGAAAAAATTGTGTTTCATCTCCAATTTAGAGAGTTTGCTAGAAGAGATGCCACTGAATGTTGCCCAAAGTGAAATTTAAAGGCCAATGTGCAGATATTTCTACTAAGCTGCAGCACAGATAGCAATTGTGAGGAAAAACTATTTTATTTTGATGAGGCCAGCAACATTTCTTGATGGTGGCGTTGAGATCTGCCCATCGCTAGAGTTAGCAAACAAACGTGGGTTGAAACATTTATAGGAATTTTGAATGAGATCCATTCCCGTAAGGTCATCAAGAGATTATCTTGGGAGGTAGATGATGGGTCCAAATAACTTTTGTAGGTACTGCTGCTGGAATAACAGACCTTCTGGTCCTCACAAAATGGTAGAGCCCAGCCTCACATGCATGTGTTGGTGTATTCTCAACTGAATCCCTTGATACAGAATTACCTCCAGTAATTGTGAAACATTAATTACCTCCTTTGAATACGAGTTGATGGGAAACATCAGTGGGAAATTGCTACTGCACTCATGTCCTGCTTGTGGGCTTTCCAAAGGCCACTGGGAGACCAGAAGGCTGGATTAGAAAAGTCTTTGACTCTTATGATCCTGCCAAGTATGGTATCCCCCCACCTCAATGCAAAACTGATTCTGAGCTTCAGATGAAGCACTGAGACAGAACCTACCATTCCCCCTCCAGTCCCATCCCAGCAATTGCACATTTCCGTGGCACCATAACCAGAGCAGAGTTATCTCCATTTATATTTTATTCTTGGCTTATCTTCAAAAGAGAAGCAGCAAGAACTGTGGGAAGCTCTTAGAGTGTAGAGGCAACTGCTGGCATGCAGCCGCAAAAAGCAGCATGGAGCACTCAAGAGGAGAAAGAGTAACAGCGAGAGCTGGCAGTTGCCTTGAATGGTGACTTGGAGACTTTACCTTTTAATTAAGTAATTCACAAGTGAAATTGACAATAGGCTTATATGTTCCATGTGTTTCCACATACTCTAGCTTGTGTTGCTATTGCTATTGTGCTGCCTCCAGTGGCGGCTGGTGGCTCCATGTCAGTGGGTGGAATCCACTCTGGGTTTTAGTCTGCACTTTTCAAATTTGAAAATTGACCATTAGAGTTTGTTTAAACTTGAAAGTTTGGATTAAAACCTGGAGCGGATTCTACTGACATGGGGCCAGCAGCTGTCACTGCCTGCATCTCAAGACTGCTACACTATCAAGAGGTACAGATGCCTCTTACTTCCTGACAAGGGGACAAATAGGCTTTTGCAGGAGGAAGCAAGGGGTGTTGTTAGAGGGTGGCTTGGGTGGGGGGAGTCCCAGCTCTTTTGTCCTTGGCCCAAGAATTCCAGTGCCCCACACATCATCAGAGATCTATATTTGCATAGGCAAATTTGTGTCATGGCGTTGTGCCTCAGTATCTCACACGGTCACTGCCATGTGGTCAAGGATGTTCATGTGCCACCAAAAGAAGGTCATCAGCTCTCTAGCCTAAAGTGCCTGTCTTCAGGGCTCTTCAAATTAATCTCTTGTGATGAGCTAGGTTGCTAGCCATCTGCAGGACTATCTCAGTTCCCCCTTTATGAAAGAAGGGAGTATTGCTCTCAGGAGGAGCAGCTGACTGGAATTGATTTAAAATGTGTGTGAGGGAAATGCCAACTGAGGATGAGTACACAGTCTAGAACACGGTGGGCAACCTGTGGACTGCCAGATGTTGTTGGATTCCATCTCCCATCAGTCCTAGCCAGCATGGCCAGTAATAAGGGATGTTGGAAGTTGTAGTCCATAAAATCTGGAGGGTCACAGGTCACTCACCTCTGCTCTAGGAGGAAGGTAGGAAGGAAGGAGCCACAGCTCAGTGGTAGAGCACATGCTTTTCATGCAAAAGGTCTGAGGCTCAGTCCCTGGCATCTTCAGGCAGGGCTGGGAAAGACTCCTGGAGAGCTGCTCCCATTCAATGTTGTTGACAATACTGAGCTAGATGAGTCAATGGTCTGACATTCTATAAGAAAGCTTCCTATGTCAGGAGTTTGGGGACTTTATTAAAATGGTATGTAGGAGAAATGGGTGGTGTAACAGGCTTATCCAACAGGTGCCTGAGCGAACAGAGCAAGGATCCTGCAACTGCCCTGTTGCTGAAGGCCCAAAATTGCAACTAAATTTGCACCTTGGGATACCAGTCAGAATACTCCCAAATGATGATTCATCTGCAATAGCTGTGCTTGCTGGGGAAATGCCATGTTGTTATACATCTGAACCCCACATAAGACTCAAATGCATACCAAAAGCACAATGGAATCTACAGGATTCTAAAAAAAAAAAAATGCATGTTGCTCTAAATGTATATTACCTTGCCCTTAACTCCAGTAAGAACACACACAGAAAGATATGAACACAAGTTTGGTTTATTATAAGGAAACGGTGAAGTACAGCATCATAAGAACATAAGAAGAGCCTGCTGGATCAAGCTAATTGCCCTTCTAGGCCAGCACCCTGCACTCACAATGGCCAACTAGTAGTCCAAGCAGGATCTGAGTGCAAAGAACATTCTCCCCTCCTGCAGTTTCCAGCAACTAGTATTTGGAAGCATACTGCCTCTGCCAATGTTGGCAGAGCATAGCCACCATGGTTAATAGCCATGGATACCCTTATACTCCATGAATTTGTCTAACCCCCTTTGAAAGCCATCCAAGTTGGTGGCCATCACTGCTTCTTCTGGGACCAAATTCCATAGTTAACTATGCACTGTGTGAAGAAGTCATTTCTTTGTCTGTCCTGAATCTTCCAACATTCATCTCCATTGGATGTCCACAAGTTCTAGTGATATGAAGGAGAAAAGACTTTCTCTGTCCACTTTCCCCATGCCATGCATAATTTTATACACTTCTGTCATGTCACCTCTTACTTGCCTTTTCCATAAACTAAAGAGCCCCAAATGTTGCAACCTTTCCTCATAGGGGAGTCACTCCATTCCCTTTATCATTTTGGTTACTTTTTTCTGAACCTTTTCCAATTCTTCAATATCCTTTCTGAGGTGAGCAACCGGAACTGTACACAATGTGGCCACATTGCAGATTTATATAAGAGCATTATGATATTGGCAGTTTCATTTTCAATACCTTTCCTAGTGATCCCTGGCATGGAATTTGTCTTTTTCATAGCTGCCACACACTGGATCAACATCTTCGTTGAACTATCCACTAAGACCCCAAGGTCTCCTTCCTGGTCAGTCAACCCCAGTTCAGACCCCGTGAGTGTATATGCAAAATTAAGTTTTTTTGCCCCAGTGTGAATAACTTTATATTTGTTTACATTGCATTGCATTTGCCATTCTACCACCCATTCAGAGAGGTCCTTTTGGAGCTTTTCGCAATCCCTTTTTGTTTTAACAATTCTAGCCATTCTGAAGTGTGCAATCATTGTAAGGTCTGTTTCCCAGAGTGCACTGTAACTAAGCTCTTATGCATTGACACATTAATATGAACCAAAAAATACCCACCCCAATATACATGCCTCCTCACAGTGTTTCTAGTTTAGCATGGACACACTATCCTCAATGACTGTGTCTACAAGAGTCCCTGCATGCTTCCTTGCTCAGACTGAGATTTCTGTGCATGAAGCCAGATCATCCCAGCACTGTCTGCCAAATAAAGGAAACACTTTTATCTTGCTCATAGGGCTTTAACAAGCACAAACCACAATCCAGTGTGCAGTTATGTGTTGTTAAACCTCATTTTAAACAATGGAGCTTGAACACACACAATTCTGTACTGGATTGCAGCTGTGTTGTGTCCAGGTGGTGAATTAACTGGACAATGTACCCTTATGTACAATCTGCCTTCTGGATGCCCCCCACCTTCCCTTGACCTAAAAGAAATCCTGCTGCAGGCTGGTGTTAAGAGCCCCACCAGGAAGCTGAATAAAACCTTGCTAATAGACCTGTTAAGTCCTGAGTTGAATCTGAATCCAGTTGTCCAGGTCCAGTGGACAACATAATGGCCATTATAATAAACTGACGAAAAAGGACAAGTAGATTTTATGTTTTTACAGGTGGTGGTGGGGAACCTCAGGGTTGTATTTTTAGTCCATTTATTGCAAGAAATGTTTGCTGTTGAATTCCTTATTTCTCTCTTTTTTGTTTCCACTGATGTGGACTGGAGCAAATGGATGCAAAACAATGTTGTGCCTCTCTCTCCTTCAAGAAAAAGGAAAGGGGGGGATTCAGATCTCAAAAAATGGCCTCTTCTGCTTCCCAAAACATGGGGAGATAACTTTATAAGGAGAATTTATAACAGGGATTGAAGTCTTAGCCAGCATTACATCTGCAACTTGAAAATCCTCTCTGTGAGCTGAATGAAAGGAGAAAAAATAGGACAAATCAGGAAAGTAAAGGGAGAAAAACCAATATATAGAGTAAACTGCTGTAGGCATAAAATGCAGATTCTCAGCCAGGGATGGGGAACCTGTTGCCATCCAGATTTTACTGAACTCCAACCCCATTCATCCCTGACCTTTGGGCACACTGATTGAGGCTGATGTGAGTTGTAGTCCAACAACATCTGGAAGGAACAAGGTAATGGATCCCAGTGTGATCAATGGAGCTTATTCCCTGGTGTGCTGAGGACTGGAGAATAAGGCTGCAATCTTGCACTCATTTATCTGGGATTAAATGCCATTGAATTAAATGAGACTAGTTCCTGAGTGAGATATGTATAAGATTGGTATAAAATTATGGAGTAAATAGGATTACAACCTAACAGTGCAATCCTATGCATGTTTGCTAGAAGTAAACTAGAAGCATTCAGTGAATTTACTCCCTAGGAAGTGTGTTTAGGATTGCAGACTTCAATGAGGAATTAGATTCAGTTCACATTTAAAGATGAAACTATCAAATTCACACTTCTCAAAACAATATGAGAACCAACACACAGGCATTCTTTGAAATTAACATTTATCTGAATTTTTCAATGCAATACTCGAACACTCACAATACAGTACTTATAAAAATGCATATATTTGGGGGGGAAAGGGCATAAAAATAAATATATTAGTGAAAACAACATACAAAGTCTTCTACTAGGAGAAATTCCTTGCAAAAATGAGTACATTAGTCAAAACGGCATACAAAGATCTGCTTATTAGGAGAAATACACACTAAAATGATAAAGAATTTTCATGAGTTTTTTTTAAAGAAATGCAAATTGCTGCAGAAATGTGGAGAAGTGAATTTAAGATTGGAAAAATGAGAAACTGAGAGAACTGAAACTGACATACCCTTCCATCCCTAGGAGTCAGGCTACTAAGTCTTTAAAATAGAGTTTGAACTCACATCATCCTTTTTGCTGATGCAAGTTATGCCAGGTTGCCAGGTCACATGACTGAGCTGAAAGAGGTTTGGAACAGGTACACGTCTATCCTTGTCCCATTAGTTCCAGTTGAACTAGACTGAGGTAGTTACATCAGCATAGTCCCAGTTGAGACAGCCCAAGAGACATCTGTTCCATACTTGCGCATCCCAACAAATCTTGGGTTTGGATTATGCTGCTATTTATGTTCTGGCTGTTTTGCAATGTTCCCCTGACACCCCTTGACACCCCCTACTGCAGGCACTCATGTTCCTGTGTGTGCCATTGACGCTGCTCTGCCCTGACCGTGCCACATTGCTCACCAGAATTCTTGGCATATTGTTTAAAGTGTTCATGAAAGAAAGAAAGAAAGAAAGAAAGAAAGAAAGAAAGAAAGAAAGAAAGAAAGAAAGAAAGTGGGTATATTAGAGTGTAAGGTGACACTGTGTCTCAACATGTAACTGTGACATAATGGGACCTCTCCTTGGCCATGATGAAGTAAATATTTGACTTAGCTCCTGAGTAAGTAGTGAAGAAGGCCTGCAGCAGGCTAGAACCAGAAGACCAGAGCCCCTGGAAGCAGAAAGAAGCTCTGCCAGAAGGTGTTTGGAATTTGGAGCAGGTCCTCAGGTGAAGCACAGTCCAATCCCTATTGCCTTGTCCTCAAGAAAACAATGAATCCCATTTATCATCCTGCTTGATCCTAGCGCAAGGAGGAGCTGCAGGCAAGAATTCTCGCACAAAGTCGGTGCATCCAATAATTCTCACATGTGGCCCCCAGCTTTGTACACACATGCATGGATCCTTGTAGGCAGCAGCAGCAGGGCTCCCAACATCATACATGCACTGGGCCCCATAAACCCTTTGGATGGCCCTACAAAGCTGACCTTGGGGTGGGGGCACCAAAGGTACTCTTTGCCCAAGGCACTATTTATCCCTAGGGCTGGCCTTGCCTCCCCCCACCCCATCAAAGATGTCAGTATTATGAAAGTAAAAATCCTTTCATGTCTGTTCTAGGAAAGGGGCTACTGAAAGCTCCTAAAAAAGCCGGTTGTTACCAGGATTGGCCCATTAATGCTGGTTTGACTGCTGGCAAAGTGCTGTAGCAGGTGCTTCTTTTAGACTAATAAGACAGTCATTTTGAAAGAATTCAGTCTGATTCACTCTGATTCATTTCACAGGCCAGAAAGAAAAGGGAGAATCACTGTTTATTTTTTTGTTTCTGAGTAAACGGCTAGTGAGTTATGAAAGGATTAATTAGTTAATGTTGCAAAACACCATACAGACTGCCAAGTATTATTAATATTATCCCATTCAAAAATGGAGAGAAAGGGTGCTTTACTTGTGATTAATTATTATTATTACAACCACTTTAGCAACGACGGGAGGGGGAATCAAGGGTTTATTTAGAAATTAAATGCTTGCCCTCCCACTGGAGCGCTTTGGAGTAAAAGAACGTACCATTTGCATAGCAGGAGGACACAGCTAGACAAAGATAAAGAGTGCCTTGGGAAACTGCACAGAGAGGAGCAGAGGCCCCTTCTGGTATGGAAATGGGAAACAGTTTGGCATCCATAAGGGGAAAGTATGTGGATGGTAAATGCCATGTGCCCGATTTGCTTGTTGCCTCAAAACTTATCAGTGAGAGATTTTTGCCATGCAGTCTTGCTGATTAATTATTATTTTTGTCTTCAAACCCTTCCCCTGTCTTGGTCATTTGTTATCATGCTTTACATTTCTGCGGCATTTTCAGAAGACAGATTGCTTTATGACATCTGTCATTTATTCTCACAGTAACAGTAGCCGTTAGACTTAGAACAGACTGTCTCACCCTGATGTCCTCCAGACGTTCTAGACTACAACTCCATTCATCCCTCACAATAATCAAACCATCACATACTGTGGGAATGGACCTCAGGGCTCCTCTAGACTGTGCACATGTGAGCACATGTTTTACAACATTTACTTATTTATTATTATATTTATATTCCACCCTTTCCTCCAAAATGGCATTCAGACATGGTTCTCCCCCTCCTGAGTTTATTCTCACAATAACCCTGTGAGGTAGGTTAGGCAGTGACCGGCCGAAGGTCACCCAGTGAGCTTCATGGCTGAGCAGGGCCGCCGAGAGCGGGTGAGAAAAAATTTCAGGGCCCCCCCCAGCAAGGGTGGACCGGCTAAAAATCTTTACACTTTAATCTTTTCTATCATTATTATATTCTCTGAAATTCACAAATTTTACAATGGATGTCAAAAACAATCAACAAATAATGATGCTACTGAGAAAGACAAAAACATATGCAACATAGTCGGGGCCCGGACCCCCTTCTGGACCTCCAGGTCCCAGTAAATTGTACCGGCTCCCCCCCCCCTTGTTGGCCTTGTGGCTACGCGGGAATTTGAACCCTGGTCTCTCGAGTCCCAGTTCAATACTGTCACCACTACACCACACTGGCAAGCCATTGATGCAATAATCGTGCATAGTGGTGAATTTATATCAGTTCGTCCACACATCATAATGCTTTATTATCTGTTCTGTAATGCTTCTCCCGTGTCATTGCATTACTGCTGCCTGGAAGGATGCTCTTACACTATAATACAACAAAAGTGGGACAAAAATAAACGAACAATTGTGGTAGAAATGTTACAGGATTTCAGCAGGAAATTACTGGGCACACTTCCTGTGGAAATGAAGCATTATATCCACCCCAACACATTTGCATTGCAAATAGTATGGAAAGGGAAATTGTGTGTAACTGCCCCGATACCATGATACCATCATCATGAATGCACAATAAAACACCTCCCCCTCAGTCTGCTCTTAGGAGGCATCACGTCACCCTCTTTAGCATGTTCCTCTATATCAGCCTTTCCTAACCCTTTGGGTCCCCAGCTGTTGTTGGACTACAACTCTCTTTAGCCCCAGCCAGCATGGCCAATGGTCAGGGATGACGGGAATTTTAGTCCAGCAACATCTGGCAACCCAAAGGTTGGGAAAGGCTGCTCTATATGTACATTAAACATGCAGAAGGGACTGTAACCTTCTACTTGCTCTGCCAGATTTCACTGCACCCACTTGTCCTGCCCCTTTGATATCCATGCAATGGGCAGCATTTCTGTAAACACATACAGGTGCACAGGCACTCCATAAGTACTCCATACAATAATGACTCCTCATCATATAAGGGTCCCAATAGCATGGAGTGTCAGTGGATGTGCAACTAGGTGCAATTAGTTTCCCCCTTTCAGACATCAACATCAAGGCTAGGGGCCAGGTGTGGGTGGGGCCAGTGAGATGCACCCGCATACCTCCGTTTCATGTATACATGGAGGACCATGTAAAAGGGGCTATCTGGTCCATAATGATGAAGAAGCATCTCACAATTGTCCTATTGATTCCCACCCTCACCCCTGGAAAAAAAATGCATTATGATTGCCTTTCTTTGCTGATTCCCACTTGTCTATCCCTTGCTGTAAATGGAAAACAAGGAAAGTAAACAATCTAGCAAATAATTTAAAGAAAACAGCCATTTACTCAGCTTTACCTGTTGGCTCAGGACATTTAAACCCCTCTGCATTCTCCTGGGGTCTTGAAGCCCATTTTCACAGCTTATCTGGACAAATCCCTTCTCCAAGGAATAACCAATACTTTCTTGCTTGTGTTTTATAACTTGGTATCTCACAGCATGTTAAATTATTCAGATAACTTTTAAAAGCTGATGGGGATGTTAAGGCAGGTAATTAGCAAGGTTGGCATGTTCTGAAATGAGCTTGAGGATGCAAGGAGGAGAAAACCACCACCTACATCCGATGCCAATGATGCCTTCTGCATTGCAACTCATTTGTGCCCAAGTCTATTTAAAATATCCCCAGGGCTGCAAGTGGGCAAGCAGGGTTCATCTGGGCTCATTTCTTTCCTGGTTGGCACAAATGTCATTTCTGAGTATCAAAACCTGTTCTTTGCAGCTTCTCAGAAAATGATCTTTCGAATTCTGTCAGATGAAAGAAGCTGCAAACCTTCTGAAGATTTGCTCCCAGGAAGGGATAGGTGAATCTGTTAATTTCAGGTTTCTCCTAGTTTCTCATTTTTCCAGTCTCAAGCTTAGTCCCATATAAGCTTGCAGGGCATTATTGTTGTTGTTTTAAAGTCCTCATGAAAATTCAGCAGCATTTTAGTGTGAGTCTCCTAATGTACACATTTATGTGTGCAGCATTGCCTAACAATTTTTGCAAAACAATGTAATGCTTTTTGTATGCTATTTTCACCATTTTTATGCATACTTCAACCATGTGTGTGTGTATTTATACACATTACTTGGCTGGAAATTGCATTGCAAGATTTGGAGAAGTGTGAATTTCAAAGGATGGATGTATTTCAATTTGTGGATTCTTTTGGAAAGTGAGAATCAGGTAAGTTTTGGAATGTGTGCTTTACATGCAAACTGAATCAAATTTCTCTCCCATCCTACTTTCATGTAACATACTAGAAGCTAGGGGGTAATCCTTGCTGGAAGTGAAAAATGTTGAAAGTTGGCATAATGCAGCAACATGTTATTTGTTGAGATTATTTGAGATGAGTTAGTATGACATGAGAGATAGTGTTCCTTTTTCCCCCTCTCGTGCCAATGGGTGGTGTAGGTAGCTAAGCAACGCAGCACAAATTGCAGATTTGATTATCAAGCATACCTCTTGCACATCATTTTTGTTTTTGCTGAATATTTTAAAAGCCAAGCAGAAAATGCACTTTTCATCAGTATTCACAGTGCTGAGGCACAGGTATTTGAAAGTTCACAGGAAGCGAACACAAAGGGGTTGTGAATGCAGTTGACTCAACATTTGCTTTCAGAGTAAATAAATGACTGCACATTTGTGTTTTCTCCAATTGCATCTCACCACTAATTAGTTAGTGGTCCAGGCCCAGCCAAAAGTAACCTGCATTAGGAGAACAAAGTCCACCAGTTGTCCAGGGTCCAAGATCTATTAGGAACTAAAACTCCAAATTAGTAGGCTTGTTCGTATTTTATTTTTAAAACAAGTTCTGTTTCAACTTCCTCTTCCACCATCTGTGCTCTAGAAAAATCTGATTTGCCTTCAAACCCTATTGGTGCTTTTCTCAAAGATACCTTATTGGCCCTTGTAGGAAGGAGGAAGAACCAAATGTGGTCCTTTAGGCGTCTCTGTCTGCCCCTCTTCCAGGCCACGCCCCTCACCAGCCCTGGGCTGCTTTCACACATGGGGCTGATTGCATTCATTTAACAGATTAAAAAGGTAGCGCTTCCATCCTGATTTCTAAAATCCCTTTCACACTGCAGTACCTCTTGTGTTAAGGAACAGCAGCTTTTTCAGCCGATATACAGGCATTTCGTGCAACTGTTTTTCACACGGCTTGTTTTCGTTCCTCACCCATGCACACTATTCCCCACTGTGCAGGAGGTCTAAGATCTTGTCCCATCATCACGCAAGCCCTCTCCCTTCAGGATCTGACTTTTTAAATTGTTTTAGTTGTATCAAGACAGGTGTGTGTGTGGGAAATGCTGCTGCTATCTGTGCCAATGCTGGAATACCGGAACAGTGTTCGTCAAGGGGAAAAAAAAACCCTGCTTGATTAAAGAGTGAGAACACACTGCATGCTGGGATGCCTGTCATGTGAGTGGCTGCAGCTAAGCAAAAAACTCCAGCTTTCTTCCGGGTTCCCAGCCTAGCTAACGGATTATTTCTGGTATCATTTATCACAGAAATTTGTGCTAAACTTGCACTACATTCCACTAGAATTCCGGAGCTAGCTTGTACATCGTGTGAAAGATCAAATATAATGCGCAAATTACCAGGTAAGACATCATCAGAATAATGGAATAAAGTGCAGTGTGAAAGCAGCCCTGCATGCTATCCTCTTCAACTGCTTTTTCTGGGCTGGAATGTGCCCTTGAGCTATGATAGTGCCTCTTGCTTGACTGGATTCTGCCCACTTTTGCTTCTGGTCCTGCCCATCACCAGTATGTGGCCTCCAGAAGGTTGCCCAGAAATGAATGAGTCCTTGGGGTGAATTAGATTTCCTATCCTGAAGAATAAGATGAGCTTTTAGTTTGTCTTATCAGTACACTTCGCAGTTCGCAATACATCACTGGTGGCCTGTGTTCCTGTGCAGGCCTATTTTTAAGAGCAAACCAGGTCAACTTATTTCACCTTACCGTTTTTGCACAGTGTCTTGTCAAGTGAATAGCTTGTATCCAGGTAGGGATGGAAAGATACTTACTTCTCACAGTTTCTTATTTTTCCAATCTTAAATTTGGGTTCTCCACATTTCTCCGCAGCAATTTGTGATTTCTTTTTTTAAAAAAAATCTTCATGAAAATTCTTAAGCATTTTAGTGTGAATTTCTAGTAATAAACACATTTTTGTATGCAGTTTTATTTATTTAATTTAATTTATTTAAAATATTTCTATCCCATCCTTCTACCCTATAATAGGGCACTCAGGGCGGTTTTGACTAATGTCCACATTTTTGCAAGCAATGTCTCCTAATATAAAACATTTTGTATGTTAGATTCACTAATATTTTTATTTTTATGCTTACTTTCTCCTAATATATACATATTAATATCCTTCGGTTGGAGAACTGCATTGAAATTTTTTGGATAAGTATGTATTTTGAGTAATGGCTGTGTTTCAGTTCTCATATGGTTTCAGAAAGTGCAACTTTGAACAATTCAACTTTAAATGTGAACTGAATCAAATTTCTGCCCCATCCCTATATCCAAGTAAGGTTAACAGGTAAGGTGACCACATGCAAAGGAGGATGAGGCTCCTATAGTTTGAACAGTCATGTATGTAGAAGAGAGAATTTCAGCAGATTCAATTTTTCTCACCCCTGCTGCTTACAAGCTATACTTCTATACAGATATATATGCACGGCTTCCCCTGCTTAAAAATTTCTATAACTTTGGCACAAAGTCTGGTTGGGTTCTTTTTACAATCCATTTATATGGAAGTGATACTCATTCTCTTTTGGTGACATATACATTGATCCAAATATGGCATCTGTACAATGAATTGTGTATCTGGGGGACAGAGTGTGATGTTCAGATGCACAACAGAGCCTACATTCCTCTCTCTACCTATTCTAAGCATGTGCTGGTCAACAGCAGGCACTATCAGTAAGGGATGTGCTAGAATTCCACCCAATTCAGATTTGGTACTAAATTTTCTATCAATTCACTTATTCTGAACCATGGAGGATAGGATTTTAATGTAGCGAATTTCTGCGGCTATTTTTGAAAATTGACTTTTTTTAAAAAAACGGCCTCTAAACATCGATGGTAAGAATAATGATTTATATTTCCTTCAAAATATAGATATTTCTTTTTAAAATGTTGATATTAGTATCAATATTTTTTTCCGAGCCAAAAAACCCACATGGATCAATAAAAGCAGCGACTAGCAGATACAGAACAAACTTCAATCGATGCCAGCCTTTTAGGTTGGCGGAATGCTTTCAAACTGGCACCGACCAATGGATCCCATTGCTATTATCAGTAAAGGGGCAGTTCCCACACATTTAAACACCCCACAAAGTGGAGCCTGGTCCATCTGAGCAACCAGGACTTAGCCCTACAAGTGAAAATGCCCAGCAATTTATTGTTATGGGCTTATTAAAAAAAATCTCAAAGCCACACTTTCCTGTCCCACACATCCTTCCATAATCCATTTCAGTTGTAGAGATAGTCAGTGTCCCATTCTCTGGGAGTTCTCTGGGAGTTCAATCAGCTCTCTGCACCACTCAGCCAATCTCAATCCAAAAGGATTGCTATCTGTTTCCAGGCAGAAAAATCAATTTTTATCATGGCCATTTGTCCTACCTGTGCAGTTTTTTCCTCCCTCCTATTGTCATTATCTGAATCCAGGGCATCTGAAGTTAAATGGTCTACTTTTATATTTGTCCTGGGAGCTATTTTGAGCATGCTCAGAGCTGTTTCCTTGAAGGCAACACCCTGACAGCCTTAACTAGGCCCCAGGTGTCTTCCCTGATCAGCTGTTTGCTTATTTTTATATTTGCTGAATTTTTATTTCACTGAACTGCCTATTTGCGTGAGTGAGCATCACTGGACCCTGGGGATCTCTTTGTACAATAAATGTTGCTGTTGTTGTCATTTTTGTTTATAGGATGGGAGAGGGGGTTAAAATTATTCCTTTTAAAAATGTGTTTTCTAATCCAGCAGCAGTTCACCCTCATTAAAAAGATTATGAATTAAATAGGGTAATTAATTGTGCTGATAGGGAAGGGGGTGGCTTTATTCAAAGGCATGCTGGGATATGAATTTCTTTGGGATCTTGTGAGTTGATAGATGATAATAGATTTAATCTGAGAGTAGTTTTTTTTCCCCTTGCCTGGAGTGTAATATAGGCTTCTGATTGTTTGGTGAAACCTGGCCTGGAGCCACTGTCAAGGCCGGTTCTAAAGGGCGGCAAGGTGGGGCACTGGCCCGAGGGCCCCTGGAGCTACAGAGGGCCCTCTGCTCTCCTTCCATGATCAGCATAAGCATCCGTGGACCGCCATCCCCCTGCTATCCCCCCGCTTTACCTACCTTTCCATTGTTTTTTGCGGCATGCAGATTTGCCATCAATCAAGATGGCAGCCAAGGTTTCCTTAAGGAGCTGAAGCCTCTGCCACCATCTTGGCTGATGGCACGCATGCGTGCTGCTGCCATCAACAAAGATGGCAGCAGAGGCTTCAGCCCCTTAGGGAAACCTTGGCCACCATCTTGATTGATGGCAAAGCAGCGCCCCCCTCAAAAAACAACAGAAAAGTAGGTGAAGCGTGGGGATAGTGGGGGGATGGTGGGCGGCATGGAAGCTCCTGTCTTGCGCTCCGTGGATGCTTAAGTTCCACGGATTGTGGAGGGGTAGCGGAGGGGCCGAGGGCCCCGGCATGCCTGGGGCTGGCCCTGGCCACCGTAGTCTCTGATTAGATTCCCTTAACATTACAGTTATTACTATCTGTTGGCGTTAGAGCCAGTTGCTTCAGTGTGTTTTTTCTTGGTGTTTTGGTAAAAGAATAGCAGTGATTTTATGTATCATGTTATCCTCACAACAACCCTGTGTGGTAGGCTAGGCTGAGAGACAGTGATTGGCCCAAGGTCACCCAGTGGGTTTCATAGTTGATTTTAACCTTGGTTTTTCAGATTCTAGTCCATTTACTATCCTCCTTATTCCACAATCTGGAGAAAAAATGTAGATGTGAATCAGCTGGGGGAGGGAAATATGCTTTCCTCATAGGTCTGGAAATTTATGGGGTTCTTTGTTACCAGTCCTGTGTGGCAGCTTTAAGACTAACCAATTCAAGCTGCAATCCTGTACGTACTTATCCCCATGGAGTTCAGTGGGGCTTACTTTTGAGTAATATGTGGCATGAGCCCACAGTAGAAACTGTGGCAGTAGTGACCAAGAGTAGACACTTCGGTGCTAAGTATTGATAAAACTGAAATGTTTAAGTCTTCACTGTTTCTTTGCAAATGAGGAAGGTAGGGAGAGAATCAGGACAGTTGGGGGCCACACAACTTTTCTTCCAGCAGAGACGCAACTGTGACAGCAGGGGCCCCTTCTGAACCAAAGTAAGACACTTTTCAAGTTAGTCAGGTGCCATTTATATATCTACAATCCTAAAGTGACCACAACATCTTTGCAAGGCAGGAGGTTGGAGAGAAAACAACTTGGCCATGCCTTTGTGACCTCTCATTGGCCATGACCCCGCGACCTCCTAGCAGTGCCACCAGGTCCATTGGGCACCAGCTGACCATACAAACACACCTCTCCATCCAGGGAAGCCAGAGGCATAGTCAAAGGTCAATGACGCATTTCAACTAGACAAAAGTACTTGTGGAGGGCATGGAGCAGAGCAAGCAGAAGGTATGGCCTGGGGAGGAGAAGGGCCAAATGAGTTGGATAGAGACACATGGAGCATTCAGCCCCCAAACCTAAGGTTTGTCACCCTTGCCCTAGGGGAAAAATTATCTCCCTTTCCCTGCTTTGATTTGGATTCCTGCATTGTGCAGGGGGTTGGACTTGATGGCCTTATAGGCCCCTTCCAACTCTACTATTCTATGATTCTATTCTTAATGGAAGGCCATTGGAACAGAAAGAAGTCCATGCAGCTTTCTTAACAACCTTTGGGTCAATCAATTTGCTTGTTGTCAGCACCATAAGCTCTTCCATTTCTTTTTAGCATGTAATATGCCAGCAACATGTCACTGGTGTGGCCTCCATTCATTTTGAAATAGGGTTGTTGAGATAAAGGAGGGGGGAAAATGTCCATTTCAGTTTCCTCAGTTTCTCACCTTTCTAGCCTTAAATCCATTTCTCCACATTTCTGCAGCAATTTGTGATTTTGTTTTAAAAAAAAAAGATTCTCATGAAAATTCTCCAGCAGTTTAGTGTGAATTTCTCCTAATTAATCAAATAGGCACTTTTGACTAATGCACACATTGTTCCAAGCCATTTTTGTCATATGATGCATTTTGCATGTTATTTTCACTCATATATTCATTTTTATGAACACTTTCGTAACATTGGTATGTTGGCAAACTGCACTGCAAAATTCATATAAGCATGAGTTTCAAATGATAGCTGTGTTTTGGTTCTCACATTGTTTCAGAAATTGAGGATTTGATAAATTCAGCTTGAAATGTGAACTGAATCCAATTTCTCACTCATCCCTAGTTGAGATCATTTCCAAAAGGACAGGATGGGTTATATCCTATATTTCTGGATTTCTGACAAATTTTGAGTGATGCAAACAATCATAATGATATATTAGAACAGCCTTTTTCAACAAGTGTGCCTCCAGATGTTGTTGGACCACAACTCCCATCAGCCTCAGTCAGCATTGCCAATGGTCAGGAAAGATGGGAATTGTGGTCCACCAACATCTGGAGGCACACTGGTTGAAAAAGGCTGTATTAGAAGACCATAGTGGTTTTCATGTTCTGGCAAACTGCATTCTCCATCAATAGATTCTCCCCTAATGTTTGCATAGCAAAGTACTCTGAGATCTTCTGATGTGTGCATTACTTAGGAAGGCTCTTGTTACATCCTAGAGTGTTATTGACAGCAAGCCATGGTGCTCTCTTTACCATTGGAAATGATTTTCTTTACAGTAGACAGTAGATGTAAGTTGAGTCAACACTTACTGGAAGTGCAGTTATGAATTTTTTATATAAACAAGGAAATCGGAGACCTGGTTTGGTTGTTTTATTAAACTTACAAGCCGGGAACCTTAAGGGAAGACAATCCATGCAAGTATGGAGCTGTGATTGGCACCAAGGATAACACGACTGTACAGATGTTAGTACCTCATTTGCTACAGTTATTGGATCTAGAGAGATTATACAGTCAGAGAAATATTTCCACTTGGTTGGGACATCACCCCATTAGAAAACGGACAAAGCAACCTTGGCTAATTTGGTCAATGGCCAAGTTTGTTTTCAGCCAAGTCCTACTTAGAGTAGACCCACTGAAATTAATGAATCAAAGTTAGTCATGTTTATTAACTTCATTTGGGTCTCTTCTGAGTAGTACTAGCACTGAGTACAACCCTAGATCTCTGTGTAAAGATAAATGGGAATCTTATGAAAGATGCCTTAAGTAAAGTAATTCCACTCCAGCAAATGCTATTAGTAGGAGTATTCCTCTTACTTTCACTTGACTGATGTTTGCTCATATGTTTGAATAGAGAACTGTAATTAAGAACAGGGGGGAAATACCCAGAAATTCATTATTCGTATGTATGAATATTTATTTACCAAAAGGAACATTCACATTCAGAATAGTCATGTATATGTATTTTGTTTTCACTACCTATTAGCTTCCGGGCCAAGTTCAAGGTTCTAAAAGTGTACAATACAGCTTGGCAACAGGATACCTGAAAGATCATCTTGCCCCTTATACACTCAGTCAATCACTGTGCTCTGCAGATGACAGTCTCCTGCAGATACCATCTTATCAGGAGGTCCGTTCCATACAACATAGGAAGCAAAACTTTGGTTTTATGGCACCAACACTTTGGAATTCCCTCCCTTTAAATATTAGATAGGCACGATCTCTGTTATCTTTTTGGTGCCTACTGAAGACCTTCCTCTTTCAATAAGCCTTTTAAGTAGAGACCTTATCTCAGTCTGTGTCTGTGCTGTATTTAAAGTTGTTTTTAAAGATGTTTTGTTTTAATATGTTTTAAAGTCTTTTGTTTTTAGGATGTTTCGGAGTACTTTTAGTGTTTTCTGTTTGCCATCCTACTAGGAGGAAGGGCAGGTTATAAACTTAATAAATAAATAAATAAATAAACAAACAAATACATAAATAAATAAAATATCCCCCATTTGACAATTTTCATACAGTTTAGCAGCTTCTGGAAAGTTAGCTTGATTAGATTTTGGTTAATTAAATGTGGTGCTCAGTTGTTACTGCATAAAGGAGTCATATATAGCATTCTTATACTATAGTCAATCTAGTTTATTTTATTGGCTATTTATATCCCACTTCCACATTAAAATAATAGCCAAGATGAGTTATAATATTATAATCAACAAGAAAAAAAAATACATAGCATATAAGAACATCTATAATAAGGCCATATCCGGTACAGTAATACCTCAGTTAACAAAGTTCATGCATTCCTGGATGTTACTTCTTTAACAAAAACCAGAAGTAGGAATAACATGGAAATGCAGCAGGGATGGATGGGATAGGTGAAAGTAGAAATCCTCCCCAACCTTGGCTTTTTCATTCCTAGCAGACACCTGAATTGCAGGGATTCTGCTTTTCTGAAAAAGAAAAGGACATTCCCGTCTGATATCTAGTTATGGACTCCAGCACAGCAGAAGAGAAAATCAACAGAAATGGGGAAATCGAATGCTTGATGCTTATTTATTTATTTGTTTGTTTGTTTTGCCTACTGGGTATGACTTGTTATAATGCTGCTCAGGATACCTGGTGGATGGAGATTCTGAGTACCACAAAGGAACACAGTATAAATAAAGGATAGGTAAAGGGGCGCAAAAGAAAGAAATATTATGTACTTGAGATCAGTCATCCATATGTGATATGCATGCATACATATCGACAAACTTGGTGGCTCAAAATAAGGTTGACTTTAGGGTTACTTAAACCCTTTTTTGAAAAGCTATCATTAAAGAAGGGCAGTGGCTTCATTTTGTTTTTCTTTTCTTAATTCATGCTTGCTTTATACCAAAACGATGCACACTCCAGTTGCCCTTGTTTATTAGGAGCACTCCTTGTATTGTTTTGTTTTATTAGTCATTCCTATAAATCATTGCCCCCCCGTTTTCTCCCTATTTTTGGCTTTGTGAGATGCCTTGTTATAATTGTGCTTATTTGAATGTTAAAGTTGTCGCTCTTCATGATTCAGCTCCTCCCCAGCATTTCCTAGAAGTTACATTTGTGAGGGTGTGTGTGTGTGTGTGTGTGTGTACACACATGAATGAATGAAACTTTACTTTTACCACACCATTTTCCAAACTGGAACTCAGGGCGGCTTACAAATAAAACTGCATGTAGTTAAAAGCATACAAAAACATACAATTAAAATACAATTAAACTATACGCAACCTTAAAACCATGTAACAGGCACTTAAAATACTAAAAAACAATTTAAAATAATAGAAGTCAGAATGTGCACATGTATACATGTGTTTCTAATAATTGAAAAATGGAAATGGACTGCCTTCAAGTAGATTCTGACTTATGGTGACCCCATGAACAGGGTTTTCATGGTAAGCGGTATTCAGAAGGGGTCTACCATTGCCTTCCTCTGAGGCTGAGAGGCAGTGACTGGCCCAAGGTCACTCAGTGAGCTTCATGGCTGTGTGGGGATTTGAACCCTGGTCTCCCAGGTCGTAGCCCAACACTCTAACCACTACACCACACTGGCTCTCTTGTTATTAGGGATGCAAAAATCTGTCAGTTTCAGTTCTCTCAGTTTCTTATTTTTCCCAGTCTTGAATTCAGTTCTCCACACTTCTGCAGCAATTTACTGATTTTTTTAAAAAAAACCTCCTGAAAATTTCTCAGCATTTTAATGTGAATTTCTTCTAACAAATACATTTTTGTATGCAGTTTTGATTGATGTACACATTTTTTCAAGTAATTTCTCCTAATAAAATGCATGTTTGTATGTTACTGTCACTAATCATATTCATTTGAATGCACATTCTCCCCTAACATATATGTCTTTGATAAACATGTGGTTGGAGAACTGCATTGCAAAATTCAATAAAGAGTGAATTTTGAAGGATGGCTGTGTTTCGGTTCTCATATTGTCTCAGAAAGTGTGAATTTGATAGATTCAGCTTTCAATGTGAACTGCTCCCCTACTCACTTAGCTTGTCAACCCCCCACTACTGCCCCCACACTACCTCCATAGATCTTCCCTTTTCCACCCCAGGCAGCTACTAACCCCTTTTTTCCATCTTCCCAACCCCATTTTGGAAGCCACCTCTCTCATATTCTTCAGGCATCCACCTTTTCACCTCTACCCCCATGTCCATGCCTCTCCTTCCCCTCCTTTTCTGCAACTGCCCCCTTGCACACAGGCCACCCCCCATGGTAGCCACCTGGATCTTCATCCTCACACATATTATAACTACTAAGCCTCCTTTTCACCTTCCCCCCAGTTGTGAAGCCACCACCTCTCCTATGCTGCAGCCCCCTTTGTACCTGTATTTTCATCTTCACCCGCATCCCTCCTTATCCCTGCTCTTTTTTTGCCAACCCCCTGCCCAAGATACCTTGCAAGGCTCCCTGCATGCAAAAGAGCCTCCTCTGAATACATGCAGAGTGCCTTTCCCCCCCACTGTTTTTTCCACAACCTCCAAGACTTAATACACTCCATATTCCTTCTCTGTTTCTCTCCCCCCCCCGACCTGGTGAATTGCTGCGTAGCCCCTTTCAAGCACTGTGGAAGGAGCAGCATCAGCACCACAACCACCAGCATTTCCACACAGCCTTCCGGGGCTTCCTCAGCTCAGCCCCCAGTGCAGCAACAGTTATGGCAGGCTCCCCTCAGGCTGCCTTTGCTTCCCTCTCTAACTCATACAGATGCCCACCCAAACTCTTCCCACCCATCACAGGCCATACGATGTGTATGTGCAGGGAGAGAGAATGATAGGGAGGGTGAGCTGTCAGTCACAGCTGACTGTGCACACACACACGCGTGCACACACAAGAGTGCTAGGGTGACCACAGTCTTACAGAAATATGGATATAGGGAGATATCTTTTCCCTAGTCCACAAGGACCTTGGGATTCACTTCTGTGAGACATCATGGTGGCCTCCAACGTGGATGGCTTTAAAAGGAGATTAGACAAATTAATGCAGGATAAGCCTATCAAAGGCTATTAGTCATGATGGCTATGTTACCTCTAAACTGTCTCTGAATGCCAGTTGGTGTGGAGCATGTTCTGCTTGCCATCTTCCCATAGTCATCTGGTTGGCTGCTGTGGTAAACAGGACATTGGACTAGATGGGTCTTTGGTTTGATCTAGCGAGCCTCTGCTTTTGTTCTCCTGTATGAATGCCTGCACATGAACACTAAGGCACCATTGAGGCCTGGCATAAAAGGGTTGGCATCACTGGGCATCTGCTGAGGGCCCACACCTCAGTAGGGGGTCCATTAACAAGAACCCTCTAGGCCAGCCATTCCCAACCAGTGTGCCTCCAGATGTTGGACCACAATTCCCATCTCTCCTGACCATTGGCAATGCTGGCTGAGGCTGATGGGAGTTGTGGTCCAACAACATCTGGAGGCACACTGGTTGGGAAAGGCTGCTCTAGGCCTACGAGGTGGTAAAGTCACTGAGGGAGGGGGCCCCCATGAGGGCGTTTTGCTCAAGGGTCCTACAAAACCTGATTCTGTACCAGGCACCCTGCAGTCAACAGTCTGTCACTTTGCCCACTGCAGCTGCTGCTGAGGCACATTACAGTTAACATACTGTAAGACATTCCCCCACCCACGCCAAGTATCTCTTTAGCAACAAACAGCATTATGTCTGGCTGTTACAGCATTATAGGACAAGCTGTTGCAAAGTAAATGAATATATAATGCAGTGTAGAGCCTTCAGGAATGCATAACGGGGAGGAGAGAAGGCTTGGACAGTGGTTTTTAATGTAAGACTGTGAAGGGAGATGATGCCAGCCTTAAGATATTGGAGGGCAGGAGATGATATTTTACTGTGAGCTTTTAAATCATATTTTAAATTCTGTTTCTTAAACTACTGTGAGGTTCCTTAAAATCCTATTAGCTAAAGCTGCAATGGGGAATTAGTAGCCCTCCAGATGTTACTTGGACCCCCAACTCCTATCATTTCAAGCCAGCATGGCGAGTGGTCAGGGATGATCGGATTTGTAGTCCAACCGCATCTGCAAGGTCATAGATTCCCCATCCCCAGGCTAAAACAATACAGGATACTGGAAGATTTGTTTACTTTTAGTTGGGGAACCTGTAGCCCTCCAGATGTTGTGGGGCTCTATTTCTATGGTGACTGGCAGCTCCAATGGCAGTGTGGCAGTGGAATCTGCTCTGGGGTTTAGTCCAAATTTTTAAGGAGCTGTCCAAGGTGCTGAACCTATTTTCAGACTAGGTTTCTGCACCTTGGACAGCTCCTGGAAAGTTCAGACTAAAACCTGGCACAGATTCCACTGAATTTGGACAGCTCCTAGAAAGTTCAGACTAAAACCCATAGCAAATTCTACTTCCCTACTGACATGGAATCACCAGCCACCACTGATCCATTTTCCATCAGCTGCAGCCAGCATGGTTGATAGGCAGGGATGATGGCAACTGGAATCCAACAACATCACCTGTTTGTTTGACCCTTGCCCCACGTGGCTCATTGTGGGCTGCAAAGAGAGACTGAGCGAAGGGATCAAGGCGGTGGTAAATGCTTCCTTGGAAGAGGGTGCATTGCCATCTGCCCTCAAGGAGGCGGTAATAAAGCCCATCTTGAAAAAGCCCTCCTTGGATCCCCAAGATTTGAACAACTTTCGCCCAGTCTCTAATCTACCATTTTTGGGCAAGGTGATCGAACGCGTGGTGGCCAAACAGTTACACACACACTTGGAGGAAGCAGATTATTTAGATCCATTCCAATCGGGCTTCAGGACTGGTCATGGAACTGAAACAGCCTTGGTCGCTCTGGTGGATGATTTAAGGAGGGTGTTGGATAGGGGAGAACACTCATTCCTCGTCCTCCTAGATCTCTCAGCGGCTTTCGATACCGTTGACCACGGTATCCTCTTAGATCGCCTGGAGGGAATGGGAATTGGAGGCACTGTTCTACGGTGGTTCCGTTCTTATCTCTCTGACAGGCACCAACGGGTGGCATTGGGAGAGGATGTTTCAGACCCTTGGCCTCTTAATTGTGGTGTGCCACAGGGTTCTATCCTCTCTCCCATGCTATTTAACATCTATGTAAAGCTGCTGGGGGCCATCATCAGGAGATTTGGGTTGCAGTGCCACCAATATGCGGATGACACTCAGCTCTATCTCTCATTTAAGTCCTCACCGGAGTTGGCTGTGGATTCTATTTCCAAGTGCCTGGAGACATTGACCTGGTGTTGAATGGGGTAAGATTGCCCCTAAAGGATCAGGTTCGCAGCCTCGGGGTCATTTTTGACTCCCAGCTGTCCATGGAGGCTCAGGTGTCAGCAGTGAGCCGGGCAGCTTGGTATCAATTACATCTGATACAGAGGCTGCGACCCTACCTTCCGGTCCATCTGCTCCCGCGGGTGGTGCATGCCCTGGTCTCCTCTCGCTTAGACTACTGTAATGCGCTCTACGCTGGGCTACCCTTGAAGACGGTTCGGAAATTACAACTGGTACAGAATGCGGTGGCACGGTTGATCAAGAATGGCCACCGCCGGGATCATATCTCTCCAGTGCTAGAAGATCTACAATGGCTACCAGTTGTCTACCGAGCCCAATTCAAGGTGTTGGTGTTAACCTTTAAAGCCCTATACGGTTTCGGTCCAGTTTATCTAAAGGAGCGCCTCCTGCATCACCAAATATGCCACCTGACGAGATCAGCCTCACAAGACCTTCTCTCGGTCCCACCAGTGAAAACAGCTAGGCTGGTGCAGACCAGAGAGAGGGCATTCTCGATTGTGGCTCCCACCCTCTGGAACTCTCTCCCATATGACCTTCGCCATGCCCCCCCGGTAGGTTTTCGCCAAGGATTAAAAACGTGGCTGTTTCAGCGGGCATACAGGATTCCTAGGTAATTTTAGTTTTAACGTATAGAAGTGGGTGGGCTGATTATCTGAAGACTGATGTTATAATTGTATTTATATGTTGTATTTATTTTAATCTATGTACGCCGCCTAGAGTGGCCGTTCATTCGGCCAGATAGGCGGCCTAAAAATAAAATTTTATTTATTTATTTATTTATCATGGAGATGTCACTGCAAACAGAGCTTCCCCTTTAGATCTCAACAGCCAGGCAGGATGAAATGGAAGGGGCCTTAACAGGCATTCTTTCTTCCCAATGAATCATGGAATTTGTAGTTCTAAAAGGGTGGTGCTAGGCATCTCTGACAGAGAAATCTCTGCTACTTACCAAACCAAGGGTTCCCAGAATTCTTTGGAGAAAGCCAAAAGAGCTTTAGCTATGGGGCAGTATATAAATGTAATAAATAAATAAAAGAGTTAGTGGTATAAAGCTGATATACATTTGTGGCTTACATATTTCTTGTATGTTCCTTCACCAAGGAAAAGCAGAAGTGATCCAGTAAAGATACCCCTAACCTACTTTTCCATTTTAAAGAGTGAAAAGAGTGATAACGTGGAAAAAGTAGAAACAAAGAGCAGATTCAAATTCCCAGAATAAGGTTAACCCATTTCATGAAAACCTTGGCAGTTTTTATTTCTTTTAACAATTTTTGCATTTGTCAAAAGACCTAATGGGAGGGTTCACACTGAGCTTTTACCTACCAGCTCTTTGTGCTGCATTTAGAACCAGAAAAGGCCCGTGATCATGGAGAGTTTGCATGAATCGAGTATGTGCTTTGATTTGAAAAGCCTGTATTATTCCATTGGCTGGTAGTCGCTGGGTAATAAAGATGGTAATGCTGCCTCCGCTATGTGTATTCCCACAGTCAGGTGGACAAGAAAACGCCATGGCTGCAGTTGTGTAGAATCTTATGCTCATTTAAAATTATCAAATGGATAGCACTGAAGCCGGTGAGGTTAAACACAAAATTATACTTCCAAAAAAAAGAAGCAGCAAAGCCACCATCCAAAAGAGAAAAGACAAGAGGGCCAAAGCAGATGCATCACTAGGCCCAAGACATTTTGTGGCCTGAGTCAAAGGGCGAGATACTCCTTCCTTTGGGTACAGAAGCCAGCTAGATTGGCGGTGAAATCTTACTTCTACATTGGTGAGGTGGGGGTGGGAAGGATGAGCTATAGGAAAGGGCATTAGCTCAGTGGTAGAGCATCTGATTTGCATGCAGAAGGCCCCGGGTTCAAGCCTTGGCATCTCCAGGTAGGGCTGGGAATGTGCACGGTCTGGAATTCTGGAGAGTCACTGGCAGTCAGTGTGGACAATACTGTGCGAAACAGACCAATGGTCTGACTCGGTGAAAGGCAGCATCCTATCCCCTACCATATCTGGGTGCAGCAGAATAGTTTAGGAGAAGCAGGACAGGCCACCTGGCCCACACAGCTCTGTCCTCCAGTGCCTTGCTGTTCTGAGCCCCCAAAGCGTCCTGGTCTCACAGCGGCCAACCAGATGCCTGTAGGAAGCCCACAAGCAGGCCCTGAATGCAACAGCATCCTCCCCACTTGAATTATGGAACTGGGCCAAGAGCTAAAAAGACAGGCATGATCTATTGTGATGAGACCCCTTGGGAACAATGAATCCTATCCCTGCTTGCTGCCCTAAACAGTGGGCATGCTTGCATTTCATGCACTGTGAAGGTGGAAGGAGCCAATGGGGTCCCAGAGATGCTGTGTTGTGCACTCCTATTGGCCTTCATTGGGAGCCAGTATGGGGTCACAGGGCAGCCTTGGGGGCTTCAGACCTGGCACAGACCAGAGATGGAACTTTGCTTCTCCTGGCCGTGCCCAGAGAGATACCACTACTCGCTCACCCTTCTTCCCTCCCTCTCTCTGTCATGTACTGCTGCTATGGTCACTGACTGAAAGTTGCTGGTTAATGGTGCCAGGAAGGAATTGTGCCCTCTACATGTTTGGCTCCTTCTGGAGGAGTTTTTGTCTTCATCATAGCCAGAGCTTGGAAAAGTTACTTTTTTGAACTTCAACTCCCTTCAGACCAATCCAGTGGCCATGCTGGCTGGGGCTGATGGGAGTTGTAGTTCAAAAATGTAACTTTTCCAAGCTCTGATCATAGCAGTAAGTTGGGTTGTTTGCATTTTTTTCTTGTCACAACTTTGTTGGTGGGTGCATCAGGTGGGCTGCACGATCATGTGATCCTGCCCCAGGCCTTGCTGACCTCAACTATGGCCATAATCAATGGGGAAAAATAAAATTGTGGCCATGTTTTTCCCAGTCATGCCTAGGTGGGCTTTTTGCTCCTGGACTGTGCTTACATTGCCCACAAGCACAAGAAGGACCACAGGTAGCTCTTGTTCATTTCAGCGGGAGGTGCATGCAGAAGACAGAAGCTATTCCCAACGTGTAATTTAAGAATCTTGGTTTCCAATATTCAGTTTATTTATTTATTTATTTATTTCATTTTTAAACCGCCCATAGCTAGTAGCTCTCTGGGCGGTGTACAAAACAGAGTTAAAATACCATGTCACAATAAAATCCGATTCAAATAACAGGAAAATTTAAAACATTAAGATGAACAATTAACATTAAACATTAAAACATTAAAATGCCTGGGAGTATAGCCAGGTCTTAACCTGGCGCCTAAAAGAAAATACCGTAGGTGCCAGGCGTATTTCCTCTGGTAAGCTGTTCCACAATTCGGGGGCCACCACAGAAAAGGCCCTAGATCTAGTAGTAATCCTCCGGGCATCTTGATGAGTTGGTACCCGGAGGAGGGCCTTAGATACTGAATGAAGTGGACGGGTAGGTTCATAGCAGGAGAGGCGTTCCACAAGGTACTGCGGTCCCACACCGTGTAAGGCTTTATAGGTCAAAACCAGCACCTTGAATCTGGCTCGGAAACAAATAGGGAGCCAGTGCAAACGGGCCAGGACAGGTGTTATATGCGCGGACCGATTGGTCCTTGTCAACAGCCTGGCTGCCGCGTTTTGCACTAGCTGTAGTTTCCGAACTGTCTTCAAGGGCAGCCCTACGTAGAGCGCATTACAGTAATCCAGTCTAGAGGTTACCAGAGCATGAACAACTGAGGCGAAATCGTTGCTGTCCAGATAGGGGCGTAGTTGGGCGACTAAGCGAAGATGGTAAAACGCATTCCGTGTCACCGAGGCCACTTGAGCCTCCAGTGACAAGGAAGGGTCAAAAAGGACACCCAAACTACGAACCTGTTCCTTCAAGGGGAGTGTAACCCCATCTAGAACAGGTCGAACATCCACCATCTGGGCAGAGAAAGAGTTCACCAACAGTGTCTCGGTCTTGTCTGGATTGAGTTTCAGTTTATTAGCTCTCATCCAGTCCATTATCGCGGTCAGGCAACGGTTTAGCACATCGACAGCCTCACCTGAAGAAGGTGAAAAGGAGAAGTAGAGCTGCGTGTCATCAGCGTACTGATGGCAGCGCACTCCAAAACTCCTGATGACCGCACCCAGAGGCTGCATGTAGATGTTAAAAAGCATGGGGGACAGAACCGATCCCTGAGGGACTCCACAATGGAGAGTCCAGGGTATCGAGCAATGTTCCCCAAGCACTACCTTCTGGCGACGATCCGCTAAGTAGGAGCAGAGCCACTGCCAAGCAGTGCCCCCAACTCCCAACTCCGCAAGCCTCCCCAGAAGGATACCATGGTTGATGGTATCAAACGCCACTGAGAGATCAAGGAGAATCAACAGGGTCACACTCCCCCTGTCCCTCTCCCGACAGAGGTCATCATACAGGGCGACCAAGGCTGTTTCAGTGCCAAAACCAGACCTAAAACCGGATTGAAACGGATCCAGATAATCGGTTTCATCCAAAAGTGCCTGGAGCTGGGTGGCAACAACCCGCTCCAAAACCTTGCCCAAAAAAAGGACATTCACCACCAGTCTATAGTTGTTCAAAACATCTGGGTCTCTTTCCCCCCTCATCTTCCTTCTGAGCCCCCACATATCTTGCACCCAAAATATCAATAAGAAAGGTCAGTTAATGTTTATATCTACCCCATTTAATGAAATGTGCAAGGAGACAGGCCCAAGGATCAAGGTAAGAGGGAGATGAATTTTATAAACTAAAATGATGAGCCTCAAGCAGCATTAAAGCAATAAAGACAACCAAGGGGTCTTCTCTCTGTGACACATCCCAGTGTTTCTTGAGCTTGAGGACAAAGAAGTCTTCAACTGACACCATAGTTGCTATGAAACCCAGCACTGCGTTGAATAAAAAGCAAAGGGAGTTTTTAGAAACACCATTCCTTACAGCAGTGGAATCTTGGAGAAATCTGCTCTGTTAGCTTTGTGGCAAACAAAAGATTTGTTCGCTTCCCCGAGAAGATGAGAAAAACCTTGTGCATCTTTTATATTAATGCACAAAAGCATGACGTGTCTTTTAAATGCACATTGGCTGTAAAGCACACATGGGGGAAGAGCAGACCCATTTCTTTCTTTTCCCAGGTTTCTGAAGTTTTGTGTTTAGGTAGTGTTGCCCATCTGCTGACCTTTATTCATAAACGGCATCTCCTTCCCCACAGCATAGAGTGGGGCGGGCAGAGGGAGCAAGAACAGCACATGGGCTAATTGGCAGTTAACACAGCTTCAACTTTTCTTGGGCTGCTTTCACACTGCACTTTATTCCATTATTCTGACATTTTCTCACCTGGTAATTTGTGAGTTTTATTTGAGCTTTCACATGACGTAAAAGCTAGTTCTGGAAATCTAGTGGAAGTTTGGCATTCATTTCCATGATAAACGATTCCAGAAATAATCCATTTGCAAGATTGGGAACCCAGAAAATTGTGGTAGTTTTGTGCTAGCTGCAGCTGCTCACATGACAGGCATCCCAGCATGCAATGTGGCCCCACCCTTTAGGTCAAATTTTCTTCTTTTTTGCCCAACAGAAATTGTACCAGTATTCTGGTGTAAGTGTGAGTGTCAAATTCCCCTTCCTCCTTTTCCCACCCACCCCATGTCCAGACATTAACTCACACAGTGAATTGTAGGGGAACTACAGTATGCATGTGTATAACGGGTGAGGGACAAAAACATTTTTGTTTAGAAATCACTACAGAATTGCTACCATTTTAATCTCCAAAGCTAAATGTTGGGACATTCAAGACAGACAAAAGAAAGTACTTCTTCACACATCACATAGTTAAATTATGGTATTTGCTCCCATCAGCTTGGATGGCTTCAAAATGATTAGGCAACTCATGGAGGCTATCCATGGCTACTAGCCAGAATGGCTATATTGTGCTTCCACTGTCAGAGACAGTATGCCTCTGAATACCGTCACAACACTGTTGCACGTCCTGCTTGCCATAGGAATCTGGTTGGCCAATGAGAACTGGCTGCTGGACCAGATGGATCCGGATGGATCCCTTGGGAAATGATGAACAGATTAATGGGGAAACAAATGCAAAAATAAAACTGAGCAAACAGAGATAGATTCATAGGACTCTAGCAGATTTCTAATATAGGTGATTGTCTGCAAGTTTCTACACTGCAATATGAAGGGTGGTGGTAAGAATTGCTTAGGAAGAAATTAGCACTACATTCGGAGCTTTTGAGCCTGTAATGGAAGGAAATGAGAATTGTGTCCAGTTAGAAAAATGATTTAAAATAGCCACAGATAGAAAGGAATATGTGGGGCAAGAGGAGTTCATAGCTAGTGCCCTGCCTCCCTGCTGAGCTAATGAGACACACTCTAGGCCATCTGAGGTGGACTTTCTTAAGAAAATGATGATTAGTGCATATTTTGTACTAGCGCTAAGCACCATTTGCTGCTTTGTAACAAGAATTCTGTCCAATGAATAGCACTGTTAATGTTCTGCAAATGGCCCTGGTATTAATACACTGGAAACAGAAAATGGCCAAATACAATTGTCTTCTGAAGGGGGATTTTTTTCCTTATGGTTAAGTGTTAATGAAAATGTTATTTCCTAGGCTTTTTTCTAGCCAGGTAAAGGTTAAAATGTTATCCCACTTAACAAAGGCAATAAGGAAAATCCATCTCAGTAGATTGGCTCCTAGTGTGCTGCCCACTTTAAGTTTCAGCCTGACCCAAATCCATCATTTCTACAGCACACCAACTTCACAACACTCCACTTATGAGCATGAATTGATTCATTATGCCTATATGTACCTGCCCAGGATTTAAGATCATCTGCCTCTGGTCTCCTCTGGATGCCTGGAGTGAAAGATGCTAGATTGACAAGCACGCGGGAGAGAGCTTTTTCAGCTATGGCCCCCAAGCTTTGGAATACTCTACCCCAAGAAGTTTGCTCTGCTCCCTCCCTGTTGGTTTTCCGGAGACTTCTGAAAATGATCTTGTTCAGGAGAGCCTTTGGGAGGGACTGAAGGTAGAGCCTGACACTGGTTTTATGCCTTCTACATTAAATTTTACCTTTGTAGTATTTTACCTTTAGTACCAATCCCTATATACATGTATATATGTGTGTGTGTGTATAAATTTTGTATGTTAATTGTATTTTATGTATTTTAATTTATTTTAATGTTTTTGTGATTTTACTGTTTACAATTTTATTATGTACATTTGATTTTATTTTTGTAAGCCGCCCTGAGTGCCCTATTATATGATAGAAGGATAGAAATATTTTAAATAAATAAAATAAATAAATAAAATTATGACATCATGAGGGTATGAGCTGAAACCTGCACTATGAGACAGTGGTGGCTGGTGACCACTGTGACTGGCAAGGCAGAAGGTAGGGGGACCTGTCAGTAGGTAAAGCCAGTGTCAATGGCCGAGCCAATGTCAGGCAGCACCAATTCATTCTAGTTTTCTCTTTTTCTCCTCCCTGCTCTACAGGTCCTGGCTACTAAAGTAAAAAAGTTTATTACAGTCAAAGACCAGACAAGATCCTGGCTACTATTTTATGGGAGCCATGACTAAGGTAAAATTGAGGAGAATTTAGAGATGGATTTTATGGATTCCCCCAATGCCCCATACTTTCAACCCATAACTCATGTAGTGACATACATAAGGAGAGAACACCCAGTGTTGACAGCCTTGCCATAATTATAGACGAGGGAGAAATTTGACTCAGTTTGCATTTCAAGTCAAATCTATTGAATCCACACTTTCCAAAACAATATGACAGCCAAAACACAGCCATCCTTTGAAATTTGCAGTTATCCGAATTTTGTAATGCAGTTTGTCAACCAATGTTTACAAAAATGGATATATTAGGGAAAAGTGTACCTAAAAATTGATATATGAGTGAAAACGACATACAAAATAGATTATATGACAAGAAATTGCTTGTAAAAATGTGTACATTAGTCAAAACTCCCTACAAAAATGTGTTTTACTAGAAGAAATTCACACTAAAATGCTGGGGAATATTCATGAGGTTTTTAAAAAGAGAAATTCACAGATTGCTGCGGAAATGCGGAGAACTGAATTTAAGGCTAGGAAAAAATAGAAGCAGAGAGAACCAAAATGGACAGATATTTCCAACCCTAGCTATCATCATCATGGAGATGTGAAAAAGTAACACCAAATATTCTTGAAATCCTTTGTTTTGCATTTAAATATTGAACTGACAAACAAATCCTGACACTTTGCTGTGAATATTTCCCCATCCCTGAACTATTTGCACCCCCTTTTCCAAATTCTGTGGGCCGCAACCCAATCGTGAAGCTTTATCCATATTGACCACACCACAACACTTCCTATCAATGTTTGGTGCTCATTGGGAATGGTAGGGCAGAAGACGGAGAGGCCAACAGTTGATGGGGCCAATGACAAGCACAGCCAACCAATTTAGTGTTGTCCCCATCTCAAAGGGCAGACAAATTTGTGCAGAGCAGATTATCTTTTACTTCCTTTCTTGGGACACATTAGCAGTTCTTTTCCTGCACACAGATTGGGCATTAAAGCCCTAATCTTTATCCCTCCCTGGGTGACATAACAACAGTGAATATCTCACATGGATAACAATAAAGTATGGAATCAAAACAGCCTCCTGCGAAGCAACAGTCACTGAACTGATATCCTGATTAGATTTAATAAGGCAAATATTGAACATCAACACAATAAAGTGATTATTAAATCTCCATAAACAGGCATGTGGTGGGATGTGCTCCAGTCTCACAGTTATAATAAATATCTTTGGGGGTGTTTTATTTAATATCCATCTGCCCACATGCATTAAAAGATGCCGATTCCGAGGCCTCAATGTAAAACAGAGCCTAAGCTGCATAGCCATCAATCAGATGCTAAGCTGTAGTTAATAGCCTTCCCTAGGGGAAAATTGCAGGCAAATAGTTATGAATTTGGTGATACGGGGTCTTGATGCAGTCATATTGGAGAATTCATTCTGCTTTCTCCTCCTGGGAGAAAAATAGGTAGTTGTGACAGGATGCAAGAAGACAGGACTGAAAATCAGAAGGGATCAATTTTTCCAAAGTGCTGAACAAATGCACCACCCTCTCCCCGGTTGAACTTTTTTCTGTCAGTTCTCATAATTTGTTGAAATTAATTAAAAATCAGCCATGTTCACAGAGTACCTGTCATCCTGTTACTGACCTTGCCCCATACTCTGACCTTCATCTTCTGCAGTTTAAAAGTCAAAAAATGCTTGGTTGATTTTTAATTAAGAAATTTTGCATTGAACTGAATGATAGTGTTGGGCATGCTCAGTAAGAACCAACTGCCAGAGTTCTAAAAGCCAGACTCACGGCTGCTGGGCTTGCCTAATCAGGGGGCCACACCCACACCAGACTTTGATTTCACTTGAGATAGCCATGGCTTCCCCCAAAGAATCCTTGGAAGGGTAGTTTGTGAAGGGGGCTGAGAGGATACTCCTATTCCACTGACAGTGTTCCAGTGGCCGGACTGGACTCAGCCACTCTGAAGGCCTCTTCTAGCAACTCTCAGCACCCTCCACTAACTACACTTCCCAGGATTCTTTGAGAGAAGCCATGACTCTCTAAAGTGAAATAAAGGTCTGGTGTGGATGTGGCCAGGGACAGCTTTGATTTAAATTTGAGTGGAAGGCTACATGTGCCTGCTGTAGGATAAAAATGTGGGGGAAACAGTGAAAAGCAATGATACTGTTCACAATGTTTTCCCTTTGGAAAGGAAAGGGGCTTACTCTCTGCCCAGTGCCCACCCACCCAATCTCCTCCCCCTCCTCCTACCCTCCCTGCCCCTCCCCCAGGTCAGTATTGGACAACGACCTGGGAGACCAGAGTTTGAATCCCTACACAGCCATTAAGCTCACTGGGTGACCTTGGGTTAGTCAATGTCTCTCAACCTCAGAGGAAGGCAATGGTAAAACCACCTCTGAATACTGTTTACCATGAAAACCCTATTCATAGGGTCGCCATAAGTCAGGATCAAATTGAAGGCAGTCCATTTCCATTCAAACATGATTGCACAGAAATAAATCCTATTGAACTCAAAAAGTATGCAAACGATCAAATCCATTCTCCCTTCTCCTCCTTCCTATCCCCTCCCCCTTGCTCCTTCCCTCTCCCTTCCTTTGCTCCTCCCTCCCAATCCCCATCCCTAGCCAATCTCCTCCTCCCCTTTCCCCCTCCCCCCTCCCCTTCCTCCTCCCCATGGTCAGTTTTACCTATCTTAAGCATGATTGCATGGGAGTAAATACCATTGAACTCTATCAGCATGCAAGTGATCAAACCTGCCCTGCCCTCCCCCTTCCTTTACCCCCTCAATCCGCTCCTTCCCCTTCCCCCTCCCCCTCCTCCTCCCCCATAGTCAGTTTTACCTGTCCTAACCATGATTGCACAGGAATAAATCCCATTGAACTCAATAAGCATGCGAATGATCAGACCTGCCTTTCCCCTCTTTCCTCTCTCCTCTCCCTTCTTCTTCCTCCTCCCCTGCCCACTCCAGCCCTCCCTCCCTCCCCCCTGCCAGCTTTACCTATCCTAAGCATGATTGCACAGAAGTAAATCCCACTGAACTCAAGAAACATACAAATGATCAAACCTGTCCTCCTTTCCTCCCCCTCCTGCCTGCTCCAATCCCCCTCCTTCCCTGTGCCTCCCCTCCCTTCCTTCCTCCTCCCCCTCCCCTCCCCATCTCCTGTGGACAGTTTCACCTATTCTAAGCATGATTGCAGAGGAGTAAATTCCACTGAACTCAATAAGCATGCAAATGATCAATCCATTCTCATCATACTTGCACAGGATCCCATTTTTTACCTCTTGGATTAAAAAGCAGAGAAATTCACTAATAGGCAAAAAAACCCACTCACCATATGCTCAGAGGCACATGTTATCAAATTATTCCAAGCTACACAGGAAGTGGATTGGACTATGAAAGACCAACCCAAATTGTGCTTGCATTTTGACAAATTTGTACAATATCTCAGAGAGGAGGTCAGGTCTCCTGCTCCTCTGGTGCATTTATAGCTGCCCAATTTCCCTGCCTTTTAAAGTTTGATATAAATATCTGTGGGCTATAGGTATGTTCTGAAACCGCAAGGTTTTTTGCCTAGTAGTGAATATATTTAAATATTATTCACAAAATATGGATTTTTGTAAGCATTTTTTTTGGGGGGGGGTTGAGCTTGGAATTGTACTGCAAAATTGGGAACAGTACAAAAATTAATATATAATGTTGCTCTGATCTGCCTATTAATCTGAGGAGTGAAAATCACTTACAAATATAGACCTAATGAAATAATTGAGCATCTCACTTTTTTAGGGCAGATTTTAAACTCTCCTGCTTCTTTTCAATAGATATCATGATTGCATTAGGCCTAATCTGAAATGAAACCTTTCCGTTTCTTACCCTCAGTTTATAAGACACATAGAGGTAAGAGGTAGACTTGCTATTGTTTTATTTCCCATAATGCATTGTTACATATTAACTCTCCAGCACTTAATAGTTTTGCATGTCACCCATCGCATATTCTGAGATGCTAAATCCCATTGCAAACCAGCTGTTATATATTGTCAAATACTAGTTGACATTGCATGCCAGCTCTCAAAACATTACCACATTTTGAAACCACATATGTCAGCTATAATAATAAAATATTCAGTGGCTACTTGAGAATATCCCAAACAAAATTTTACAGGAGAGAATGCTTAGGAAGATGTTTGAGAATCAAGTTAACTTCTAATTTGGGCTTTCTGCCAATGCAAAGGGATCATAGCTCAGTCTTTTATGCAGAATGGTCCCAGGTTCATTCTCAGGTTCAGTCCCTCTACCAATTGGTTGCATCCCGGGCAGTGGGGGAATCATATTCACAGGTATATGTTCAGGTTGTACAACTGCACTGACTGAATCCCAGATTCAAAGCTGAATCAGGCCTATCTAGGCCCATTTGGGATTCAGCTAGAGTGGATTGAGGCAGCTCAGATTGCCCAGGTAGGGTCCACCCAGAGCAATCTGGGGCTGTCAAAAGTGCCATGGTGTGCCCTGGCTACATTTGAACATACTTCATATAGATGTCAGTTTCGAGTGGAAACCTATTTGGACATTTGGAAGCCTCATATTAGCTTATATGCTTAGCTCAAGATGCATGAACTGATGGCTATAATATTCATAAGGTAAAATGAATGTGGTTTATTGTTAGTAGCAGTAGTATTTAGGTATATGTATATTTTCTGTAACTTTGTGTACCTTCAATATTTTTCTTTATTTTATTTTAATCCATTTTCCTTTGTTTTCTTTTTCTTTCCTTTTATTGTGAAATGCTGCAAATTAAAAGAAAACATTAAAAAGGGGCTGTGGCAGCTGGGAGGCAAGGATGGAGGGGAAAGAGATGCAGGCAGCATTCCTGCGTCTCCTTCTCTCCCCATCCCCATCTTTATGTTTAATAAGGGTTTAAACCCCTAATAAAACATGTAGTTGGGAGGGGAGGGAATGACAGCCTGCAAGCATCTTCTCCCTCCCACATGCTTAATTAGAGTTTTAAACCACTGCATCTACCTTTCTGAAATTTGTCAGGCTTCATACGCACATAATGGGTGGACAGGTCTGCAATTTGCATCCAATTCTGGGAGAAAAGGGGGGGAAAGTAAGAGAATAATAACATTTTCCTGGATAAAATGCTGTGCTGTGAGCCACTTTGGGCATATTTATATGGAACAGAGCCATACAATTTGATGATGATGATGATGATGATATACCCTAGATAGATCTGCCTGAAGTTTTGCAGGTTTAATTAACTTTGCCTGAAAATTTCATCCGCTTATGTAAAAAGAAAAAAAAAGTTATAGCTGTATTTAGATTCCTCATTATAATCAAAAGGGTTGAAACACAGCTTTGGAGTTTACATATTTGGACCCAAATAATGATTGGATCACAATGGCAGAGCAGATGTGAAACAGTTTAGGCTGCTTCCAAATGCTACTGATACAGTTACAATGATACAATGACTGCTGCACATCCCTTGCATATACACAATTAGATCTGATGAACATGTCTACTTTGTTTTGTGTAAATGTCAGAGATAGCCAATATAGTGCCCTCCAAATGTTTTTGAACTCTATCTGCCATCATCCCTGATCATTGGTCACACTGGCTGACTAGATGGAAATTAAGAGTCCAACATGTGGAGGGCATCATGTTGGCATATGTGGTAGGAAAGTAGGATTGGCCATGGCTCCCCTTCCTCTATGTTTACATAGCTAAACAGATATATGCCATTATGCCATCAGCCGTCTACATATATTTCACAAGAGTCCCCATAATATACATTCTGAATTTAGTGGTGAATGAAATGAACAACACTGTTTCCTCACATTAACCACTGGATGGTGAACAAATGGTGTTTGTATTTTTTCTTGTAAAGATGTCCCATGTGGGAAGAGTATATGATTGAGCCCTTAGGCAAATAATCTTACTGTACATAATACTAGAATGCATAAATGACAGCTAGGGAAATAATGGGATTCACATTTCTCCAGGTATGCCATCTGTTGAACCTCTGTGCTAGAGAAATTCCAGTGGTGATCTGCAGTAGGGGTGGTCAGATGGTAAACTGGGATCTACTGATAGAACCTTTAGTGATTTGCAGTAGATCAGCAAGTGGGTTTGATTCCCAGTTCTTTATGAATAGTGAAAACAGAATGACTTTTCTGACTTTATTTATTTATGCATTTAGTTGAAATGAAGAAACCTAACCAGGAATACACAGTTGTGTGTAAGGATTGTGAGCTGGTACTGAAAACAAATCCCTAGGTCAGAATATGCTCATAAACACCATATTCTTTCATTCTAGTATTTCCATTTGGCTGTGGTTAGTAGATATTGTGGTTCTAGTAGATCCAACAAGCCTGAAGTCTGTCCACCCCTGCTCTATAGGTAATAATGCAAAACTCCAGTACTTATATGGTATTCTTGGTGTTCTTGTGCTATTGTAGATGCTGTACTCCCTGCACCAAGGATTTACAGAACAAAGGCCAACTGAAATGATAGCAGATACATTCCAGAAGAAACCGATCAGATATTCCTAAGCTCATGGAAAACTGAAGGACCAAAACCATTGCTCTATAGAGCAGGGATAGCAAATATGATGGCTTCCAGAAGTTCTTGGACTCTTTATTTAATCACAGATATTTTGGAGAGCAATAGGTAGTATCAGGTTCCTCTAAGGCAAGAGTGGTGGCTATTGTTTTTAAGGCCAATTTTCCTTTTGTAGCGGAAAAGATATGGAAAGACCTGGAAGGACATTTCCTCTTTATAAAAGGACTGCTTAATGGTACTGATTACTTTACAATTGGCACAATTTATGCTTCCAATAAAGGGCAAATTAGATTTTTAACCACCCTCTTAAAAAAAACTTAAAACTTTTCAAAAAGGACAGTTGATAATAGGGGGTGGCTTTAACATTAATCTTAGAGGCATGACATCCTTTGAAACAAAAAGAGGAAGAATAACATTGGTAAAAAACGGAGGAAACAATCTCCACTTTTTCAGGGTAAACAATAATTTGCTACTATTCTCAAGAAATTTAATTTAAAAGATACCTGGACTGAATTACACCCAGGTTGGACAGTATCCTCATCACAACAGATCTGCTCCCATCTTTAATTAATGCAGAAATAGGATCAATAAGAATCACAGATCATGCTCTAGTCTCAATAACTATAGAAAATACACAATCCAATAAGAAACCCTTTGACTGGAAATTGAACCCTATATTACTCACCACACAGTCAAGTAGAGACATAATCCAAAATGCTATAAATAATTATATCAGAGATAATAATACCCCGAGAATGCCAATCAGAACTCAGTGGGAGGCCATGAAAGTTGTGCTCAGGGGAATAACTATATGAAATTAAAAATAGAAATAATTTGCAAATTAATAAACTAGACAATGATATAAAAAATCTAGTACAAAAATATGGGAAAACAGGTTCCCATCAGATTTATAAACAAATAGAAATGAAACAAAGAATTAGACCTACTGGAAGGTAATAAAACTTAACAAATGTTTTATGAGTTTGGTAGCAGAGGCTCACAGTTACTAGCAAACAGGATTAAACAAAAACACAAAAAACATACCATAACTACAGTGCAAATTAAAGATGGCTCAAAAACCTGTTCTCCAATGAAAATTAGGGAGACATTTGCTACTTTTAAAAAAAAGTATACCAAAATAATACTGTGGATCCAGAAAATAGTGAGAAATTTGTGCAAAAAGCAGAACTTAAATCCCTGCAAGATACAGATAAAAGAACACTAATGAAAAATATTAGTACAGAGGAAATTGAATCAGTAATTAAATCCCTTAAAACAAATAAAACACTAGGACCAGATGGTTTTACCAATGCATTTTACAAACGATATAGATCAATCTTGATTCCACAATTATCAAACGTTTTTAACTGTATACTTCAAGGTGACCCTTTTCCACAGATGTGGATACAATCTAAAATTATAGTCCTTTTAAAACCTCAGTGTGATCCTTGACTGACAGATTCCTATAGACCCATAGACCTTCTTAATACAGATTATAAAATATTTGCTTCAATTATAGTCAATAGATTAAAATATATCATTCTAAAATTAATTCATTCTGATCAATCTGGTTTTGTGCCACATAGACAAATTGCTGACCCCATAAGAAGAATTTTAAATCTTATTATTGTAATCCATTGCCCCTAGCCTTTTTATCTTTAGATATTTTTTAAGCATTTGTCTTCGTACATTGGCCTTTTTTAAATATCAGTAACACAAACAATGAATTTTGGTAATGAATTTATAGCATTTTTTAAAAAATGTTATTTCCAACAATAGCACCTGTAAAAATTAATGGAATTGACTCACCTTAAATTGACATATGCCATGGCACCAGACAAGGATGCCCATTGTCACCTCTCCTATTCCTCTTAGCAATAGAACCATTAGCACAACATTTGAGACAATAAAATAAAGGGAATTGAAATTGGGAATGAAATGCATTTGGTTAGTATGTATACAGATGATACAGCCCTACTTATTACAGACCCAGTAGAAGCTGTACCTCATATCAAAGATATACTGGAAACTTTTGCAAATGTCTCTGGGCTTTGGATGAACCTTAAAAAATCTGAAGCATTATACTTCCAAATTCCCCCCACGGCCCACAGGCAATTCTCACCTGCCCTGAAGGTTAGTTTATGCCAAGGCAGTTATACAGATACATAAAAATATGAATAAACTGTTTTTTGGTTAATTATAACCCCTTGTGGTATAACATAAAAACAGATATGAACAGGTGGACCAAATTAAAATTTTCTCTATCTGCTCGAATAGCCACAATAAAAATGAATGTTTTACCTAAATTAACATTTCTTTTTCATGCACTCCTAGTATATGTAGCTGAAAAACAACTCAAAATTTGGCAAAAGGAATTAAGGCATTTTATTTTTGAGAAAAAAAATCTGGATTAAAAAAACATTATTATTTCATAAATCCAATAAAGGGGATGGGAAGTCCCACACATAAAATTTTATTACGATGCCAATCAGTTATACCACCTACTGCAACTGATAATAGGTGACAAATTCAAAAAAATGGATTCAATTAGAAAACACTGAAATACAAGGCGTTCTGCTGGGAATATGGCTCCTTAGACTAAAAGCAAATAAAACAATAATGCAAGTCAACAAAAACCCATTTACAACTGCTTTGCTTAGGATCTGGGAACAACGGTAACAATGACTTGTACCTAAACCTTCTCCTTTAGTCCCTTTGTTCTTTCACCAGGACTTTTTCAATAAAAATAGATATTTATCATGGCAACAGTGGCAGGAACAAGGATTATTTCATTTAAGAGATTTTTACCCTAATAAGGTTTTAATAAGAGAAAGAAACTTTAAACTAACAGTGGGCCAATCAGAATTTCAATGGCTTCTTTGGAGACAAATTCATGATTTTCTTTCCCACCCAAAAATCAAAGCACAAACAATATTAAACCTATCATCTTTCAAAAATATAATTTTGGCAGCACAAAATGGAGAAAAAGGGATTATCTCTAGACTATATAACTTACTTTTTGATATGGGGTCAGAACAGCTAATAAGACTCAAACATCAATGGGAGGGAGATTGGTTGACAGAACTGGATGAGAGAGACTAGGAACAATTATGGACTAACCATTTGATACCTACTTCCTCCCATCAAGTCTGGGAGGTAATATTAAAAATTGCCCATCACTGGCTTGCTACTCCAGTGTACCTATCGAGGGTGCCACACCCTCTCCCTTAAATGTTGGAGAGGATGTGGTTCAATTGGTACGTACCATCATATGTGGTGGACATGTGAAAAAGTTAAAACCTTTTGGAATGCTATTTTCAAATAAATTAATCAAATAACCAATCAAGACATCTCTCAACCACCACAACTTGCTATTTTAAATTGATTGATTGATTCCAATAAGAACATACAGTGTAAGAACTTAATAGGTCATCTACTTATGGCAGCACATCTTACAATTGCCAAGCACTGGAAAGACCTAAAGGGTGCTTCAATAAAATATTGGTCACAGAAAGTATGGCATATAGCACTCATGGAAAAATTAACATCTACGGTCCGAATAGCAAGGGGAGAGTGGAAGAAAGAAACCTTTGTGGACTCTTGGCACCCTTTCATAATGTATGTAAGCCAAACAACACATGGACGGACCCCACCAATAAAATATGTGGCCAGTTGGAATACCTAAACCATAAAATACTTTAATTTAGATAAGGTTTTGTATACCTATTTATTTTCTAGTTTTGTTAACATATTAAATATTATAATAAAGTACTTAAGTGCATATATGCCTGGGAGGGGGGAGGGATACAGTTTAGGGGGATATAGTAAATATAAGATAGTTTAGTAAGTTCTATTTGTTATGTGTAGATTGTATTTTGATTAGTGATGTGTTAAAGATTTGTAATATTCTAAAATTTAATAAAAAGTATATATATATATATATATATAAATACTGGCAAAAGGAGTTCTGTGTTTCAGCTAACCAAAAACCAGGAGAAAACAATTACGGCACTTAATCCATAAAACATTTTAAACACATGGTGATTGCTTGACATGGTTTCCCTTATTTCTCTCGGCCTGAAGGGGGATCAATTGCAATCATTTGTAAACTCATTATTATCAGTTCCTCTCCAATAACTTGTCTGTGCCAATAGAATTTCATGAAAAGAGGGGAAGATGGCAAGGGTGGAATGGGACAGACTTGATGGACAAATGTGGAACTGACCATCTGTGGTGGAAGTTCCAAATTAGTTTGCAAAGTGGCAGTGGGGTGCTACTGTTAGGAAAAGAGGAAAACCAAGTCTCTCTGTAATAATGTTGTCTGAGAATGAGTGAATGTGATTTAAGCCAGGGGTAGTCAATGTGGTGTCCTCCAGATGTTGGAGACTACAACTCTCATCATCCATGACCATGGGCCATGCTGAGTAGGGTTGATGGGAGTTGTGGTCTAAAACAACTGTAGCACACCTATGTCTGCTACTTATGATTTCAGGAATCACTCCCTCTAACAGGAAACTCATGTGGTAAGTGACAATAGAAATGGAGTCAAAATGAGGCTATGGAGAAGCGAGAAGGACATAGCAGCATGCATGGGGGAACCCCAAGGATTGGAAAAGTACACAAACTCTTTTAGAAAATACGTAAGTGGGAAATCTTAAACACACACACTAACTCTCTCTCACACACACACTCTCACTCTCTCTCTCTCTCTCTCTCACACACACACACACATGGGAGAGAGAGAGAGAGAGAGAGAGACCAATGGAATGAAAACTGAGTGGGTTCAGTAGCCACAAGAGCCAGTGTGGTGTAGTGGTTAGAGTGTTAGACTATGACCTGGGAGACCAGGGTTCAAATCCCCACACAGCCATGAAGCTCACTGGATGACCTTGGGCCAGTCACTGCCTCTCAGCCTCAGAGGAAGGCAATGGTAAACCCCTTCTGAATACCACTTACCATGAAAACCCTATTCACAAGGTTGCCATAAGTCAAGATTGACTTGAAGGCAGTCCATTTCAATTTTTCAGTAGCCACAGAAAACTGGATGCCAGCTGGAAAAGAAAAATGGAAAATTGAGGTCTTAGTGGAATGCCCTGACTGGAGGTAATGGCTGGCTGGAGGGAATGACTAGGAGGATATACTGTCATTGCAGATCCCTTGTTATATCTAAATGTGCCGCTAAAAGACTGCTGCAACTCTCAAGCATACCACACCACATGCCAAACACATGCTGCCCCCTATGTTATTGTTAAGATTCCAGGTTAAGAGATGTTTGTTTACATGAGGACTTTAAAAATACATAGAATGCCTTGGTGTTGGTTTGTAATTTTGTAGCTGCCTCCTTGTATATTATTGATACATCTGTTGTACTGCATTGCGATGTTCATGTGTTATACACTGCCCTGGAATCTGGATGAAAGCAAATACAGAAATGTTTCAAATACATACATAAATGAATGAATGATGTGTTCCAACTATCCCTGTTTGCCAGGGACAGTCCCTGTTTTGTTTTCTTTTTTGGTCCCAATTCATAATAAATCACTATCCCTATTTAATCCCTTTCAGGCCCTTTCAGAAACACCATGTTAAAAATGTTTTTAGTGTGTGCTACTAGAGTTGTCATTCTTCGGGGATTAGCTCCTCCCAACGCGCGCGCGGGCACACACACACACACACACACACACACACACTCACACACACACACACACACACACACACACACACTTAGGGATGAACGAATCTGTCACTTGTAATTTCCCTTAGTTTCTCTTTTTTCCAATCTTAAATTCAGTTCTCCACATTTCCACAGCAATTTACAATTCTTTCTTTCTTTATTTTTAAATCCTAATGAAAAATTGGCCAACATTTTAGTGCAAACTTATCCTATTATACAATTTTGTATATAGTTTTGACTAACACATACATTTTTGCAAGCATTTGTGCCTGATATAATGCAGTTTTGAATATAAGCTTCACTAAGGTATGCATGTTTATGTACACTTTCCCCCACTGTATGCATTTATGTACACACTGTTGATTAGAGAACTGCAAAATCTGAAGAAGTGTGAAAATAGAAAGTTAATTGTGTCTTGATTCATGTATTAGTACAAATTAGTTAGTTTCTCATTAAAATGCAAACAAAATTGAATGACTTCCCCATCTGTATGCTCAGCCTGCCATTTTGTGTACAGCAGATGCCAAAGGGAAACTTTGAGCTGTGACTTCATATTAAATGTGTACCACCGGCTGCAAATCACAGTTCTCACATGGTGGGTGAAGAACCTGCCAGTCAAAATATATGGTGTCTGTCTTCTCCCTAAATTATTTACACTGACACAGCAATTGGTTCACACTGGTTTGCAAACCCCCAGCCTTAATTATTTTATTTGGACAAGCAGGATGAGGAGAAATGAATGGCAAGAAGGCCAAAAAAAGAGAGATTTTGCCCACCACTTCTCAATTTGACTCTATATTGGGCTTAACACCATGATCTCTCTCCTTTATGTGAAATAAAAATTTAACAAGGACAGGAGAAACTCCAAATGAGGATATTTTCATGGATGTTTGAAGGTCCATAATGAGAACAGGAAATAATGCATAATTGAACAGAGAGCGAGTACAAGACAAGCCGTCAGGGTAACAAACTGAAACATGCCACCTGCGAAGCACCAAACCCAATTTATTTTGTATGAATTTGAGAGAGGTTACTTTGAACTGCCGGTGAAATTTATTTTTCATTATTATCAGGGCTGCTCCTCAGGGCTAACAGATCTGAGTAGTACCACTTAATGAAGCAAAAGGGAGAGAAAGTCGTGCATGCATAAGCAGGAACGAAGACCTAGAAGGGAAGGCACTGAGATGGCCCCAAGAGTGTCCAAAGGGGAGGTGAGCACATGTCCCCACACTAGGACACCAGTCTTGCTTCTTGATTCATAGATATAGAAACAAGCCAGGGGCGAGAAACCCATTCTTTTAACCTCAGGACCTGAGGGCCACATTCCCTTCTGGGCAACCTTCCAGGGTCCACCTGCCAGTGGTGGGCATGACCAGAGGCAAAGGTGGATGGAGCAGCAACTTCAGGTTGTTGTTTTTTTACCTTTGTATGGTACTCTAGTTCCTACACATGTTCAAACAGCTGTCTTTATCCTTCATCCAGGCATGCAAGAAATATTACAGAGCTCAAGGATCCACTCCAGCCAGGCAAAAACACTCAGGATGTGAAGTTCCAAGGGTCACACAGAGATACCTGGAGGGATGCATTTGGCCCCTAAGCCTGAGGTTGCCTACCCTGATTTAAAAAGAGACTACATCTAATTATGAGCAAAGTGCACATATATTCCTTGTCACTGTGGAAACACAACTTCCATCCCTTTCTCTGGCACTGTGGAACCATTCCAATTTGTCTCCCAACTACTTTTGAGTATTAAAAATGACCACGAGAGCCATTGATTGCCCAAGCCGTGTCACAATTAGTCCTTTTTTGCACCCAGAGCCCAATGTTTTTACAAGCTCACTATCATCTATATAGCATGCTATCCAGGATCTTGCATGCACATTCTTGGGGAAAACAGAAGTTGTGGGTGAGTGGATAGGGGAGGGCTTCCTGAAAGACAAACAACGCATACTGCCCCTTATTGACTGGGATCTAAAGAACTGTCTCGGATTTGAAGGAGTGAGAGGCTGTAGCTCAGTGACAGTCTAAGAGTACAGTATGCATGCAAACAATCCCAAGGACCAGTCTCTGGTATCTGCAAGAATGGCAGGGTAACACTCTTGTCTGAATATCTGGAGAGCTGCTGCCAAGCAGCCTTCCTCAGCCTGGCGCCTTCCAAATGTTGTTGAATTTCATCTTCCGTCACCCCTGACTATTGGCCATGCTGGCTGGGAGTTAGGAGTCAAAGCATCCCCCAGCAGACCTCTGGCTAAGGCAGCTTCCCCAGTTCCAACTGCATAACTAGTGCTACATGCCAAAGGAATCTTTGAGATTGCGTGAAAAAACATTAACAGAAAAAGAATGCTTTTGAAATGGTGGAGGCTTTCTAAAGCAGTCAGTGACATAGCAAATGTGGGCCAGGATCTCTCCTATTGTATATATGCAAACAGAACTTCACTCAAGCTTGCTCTGGATCCCTATAAGGATCCTCAAAGCTCTATAACTGCCACTTTGGTAACAGCATTTGTATGTTAGCAGCTGATGAAGGCAGAAGCTGAAACGTTTTGTTAATGCAATAAAAACCTCTGTTTTGTTAATCACAAGTATGTTTATATATATCTATGTATATATATATATATATATGAGAAGGATAACATTCCCATCAAGGTAATCTGTGTTGGTGCTAAGTAGCTTTGCTTCTTGAGTAGCATTGCTTCTTGCTCACTCTCCCTCCATCTCTCACCCGTGTAGTATTTCTGTGCCTCACAAATGTCCCCACATCACTGTGATAAAATTTATATTGTTTTTAATATTGCATTTTACATTGTTGTGACCCACCCTGGGATCTTCTGGTGATGGGTAGACAATGATAACAATAATAATATCCACCCCCTTTTTCCTTCTGTTAGCACAGATCAGATCACTTGCAGAGGGCACCCTGTTCATACATGTTTTCCATCATTTCATGAATGTCAGCTCTGTCCATTCCTGCCTTTTAAGAACACAAGAAGAGCCTGCTGAATCAGGCCAATGGCCCATCTAGTCCAGCATCCTGTTCTCACAGTGGCCAACCAGATGCCCAGGACCTGACTGTAAAGAGTGCTCTCCCTTCCTGAAGTTTCCAGCAACTGGTGTTTGGAAGCATACTGCCTCCTGTTATGGAGGCACAACATAGCCATCAGGAGTTGAAGCCATTAACTGCCTTATCTTCCATGAATTTGTCTAATCCTCTTTCAAAGCCATCCAAGTTGATGGCCGTCACTGCCTCTTGTGGGAGCAAATCCCATAGTTTAACTATGCACTGTGTGAAGAAGTCCTTTCTTGTGTCTGTCCTGAATCTTCCAACATTCAGGTTCACCAGATGTCCAGAAGTTCAACTGTTGTGTGAATAGGAGAAAAGCTTTTCTCTATCCGCTTTCTTCAGGCCATGCATAATTTTATCATGTCACCTCTATCTTGCTTTTTCTCTAAAATGCCCCAGTTGCTGCAACCTTTCCTCATAGGGGAGTCGTTCCATCCCCTTGATAAATTTGGTTTCCCTTTTCTGAACCTTTCCAGCTCTACAATATCCTTTTTGAGGTGAGGCGACCAGAACCATACGCAAGATTCCACGTGCAGTCACACCATAGATTTATATGGCTTATGATACTGGCAGTTTTATTTTCAGTACCTTTCATAATGATTCCTAGCATGGAATTTGCCGTTTTCACAGCTGCCGCATACTGAGTCGACATCTTCATTGAGCTATCCACTAAGACCCCAAAGTCTTGTCTCTGGTCAGTAGGAATGGAACTATGGAAGAGGAGGTGATTCCCAGAGAATAGCTCAATGTGGGTGCACCCAGAGGGCTGCACATTCCCCACCACTAGATATAATGCATATAATTCAGTTTTATGGGATGCTCTAGTTTGCTTGTTGGTGTGTTGCACGTGCACACATAGACCTGTACTGGGATAAATTGTGCTCCCCCGCCCCCCACATTTAAGGTACATTATATACCTTAGGCAATAGATACATAAAATTTCCAGAATGCTAAATCTTAGCAACATGTTCATTCTGCTGGTGGGCAGGAGGAGTGCCAAAACAAGGAAAGATCCATCGTCCACTTGTATCTTCTTTGAAGTGCATCTTTGCTGCAGATAAACAAACATTATTCATAAAAAATTGCTGGTGTCACACCATTTTGGAGCAATGCTGCCCAAATTGTGATGATGCTCTTAAAGAAGAGGTTATACAATTTTGATAAAATATATTTTTCAGGATTATCTTCTATAGAAATCTGTCTGGAGTGAAAGGAATCGGCAAATGTGGCCGGGGGGGGGGGAGGTTTAGTAAATCATAACTTTGGTGTCACTTTCTGAAAGGATAATAGTTTTCATTCGGAGATATTTATTTCCTCACACTATGATCTGACAGACAAATCACATCATTCCAGTTTTTCCACGGGGAACTTTGGAGCTGATAACAGAATGGATTTATTTATGGACCATAGCATGTTTGGTGCTGTAAAGAGTCTTTGAGCACAATCCTTGGCATGTTTACTCACAAGTAAGACCCATTATGTTTAATGGGTCATACACCCTAGTTACTGTGTAAGATTCCATCCTTTATTTTGGGGATAGAGAACCTGTTGCCCTGCAGATTTTGTTGGACTCCAGCTCTCACCAGCCCCACGCAGCATGACTAATGGTTAGAGATGATGAGAGCTGTGGTCCAATAACATCTGCAGATCCATAGGTTCCCCATTCCTGCTTTATTAGCTTGCATACACACTTACCCATTTGTAGCACAAAAATGTACTTTTACCTCAATCCAGAATTGTTCATGTTAGTCCTCAACATGCTGCTTTCAGTCTAGACTGATTGTAGATCCTACCATCCAGATGGATGGCTGTGGTTACTTGATCATAGAATCATAGAAAAGTAGAGTTGGAAGGGGTCTATAAAGCCATTGAGTCCAACCCCCTGCTCAATGCAAGAATCCAAATTAAAGCATACCCAACATATGGTTGTCCAGCTTCCTCTTGAATGCCTCCAGGGTTGGAGAGCCCACCATCTCCTTAGGAAATTGGTTCCACTGTCATACTGCTCAACAGTTAGGAAGTTTTTCCTGATGTTTAGCTGAAATCTGGCTTCCTGTAACTTGAGCCCATTATTCTGTGTCCTGAACTTTGGAATGATCAAGAAGGAATCCTGGCCTTCCTCTGTGTGACAACGTTTCAAGTACTCGAAGAGTGTTATTATATTTCCCCTCAATCTTCTCTTCTCAAGGCTAAACATGCCCAGTTCTTTCAGTCTCTGCTTATTTGGCTTTGTTTTCACTCCCCTGATCATTCTCTTTACCCTCGTCTGAAACTGTTGCAGTTTGTCTGAATCTTTCTTAAATTGTGGTGTCCAGAACTGGATGCAGTACTCAAAATGAGGCCTAACCAGTGCTGAATAGAGGGTAACTAGTACTTCATGCGATTTGGAAACTATACTTCTGTTAATGCAGCCTAATATAGCATTTGCCTTTTTTGCAGCCACATCACACAATTGGCTCATATTCAATTTGTGATCAACAACAATTACAAGATCATTCTTGCATGTAGTATTGCTGAGCCAAGGATCCCCCATCTTATAACTGTGCACTTGATTTCTTTTTCCTAGGTGTAGAATTTTGCATGTATCCCTATTAAATTTCATTCTGTTGTTTTCAGCCCAGTGCTCCAGCCTATCAAGATCACTTTGAATTTTGTTTCTATCTTCCATGGTATTAATCATCCCTCCCAATATTGTATCATCTGCAAATTTGATAAGCATTCCTTGCACCTCCTCATCCAAGTCATTAATAAAAATGCTGAAAAGTACTGGGCCCAGGAGCCCAGTGGTACCCTGCTCGTTACCTCCCTCCAGTTTGAGAAGGAACCATTGATAGCAACTCTTGAAGTACGGTTCTGTAGCCAACTGTGGATCACCTGATAGTGGTTCCATCCAGCCCACATTTAGCTATCTTGCTAATCAGAATATCATGGAGCAGTTTGTCAAAAGCCTTGCTGAAGTCGAGTTACTGTATATTATGTCCACAGCATTCCCACAATCTACGAGGGAGGTTACCCAATCAAAAAAATGAGATAAGGTTAGTCTGGCAGGATTTGTTATTGACAAATCCATGTTGGCTTCTAGTAATCATTGCATTGTTTTCAAGGTGCTTACAGACTGACCACTTTATAATCTACTCCAGAATTTTCCCAGGGATCGATGTCAGGCTGACTCGTCTGTAGTTCCCAGGTTCGTCCTTTTTGCAGTTAGGGACAACATTAGCCCTCCTCCAGTCATCTGGCACTTGATAATGTATTTGAAAATCCTCCCCTTGTGGTCTTGGTATATGTTCACGCATAACATCATTGGGCAGGTGTGGATACACTCCCATTGCTGGGACTGCCTACATTGGTGGCTCAGTGGTAGAAGGTCTCAGGTTCCATCCCTGGTATCTCCAGGTACTACTGGAAAACACACATGGAAAAAAATCTTCATTTAAATGCATACTTTTAAACATCTTTTCTCTCAACATATGCATTTATAATGCTTTGTCTCTCAACATGCACAATTTTTGTTTAAACATCTTGATATCGTTTCTGAACCAAGAACATTTTGGAAGTGCAAACATCCAGTGGTTAACTAAATTCAGAGGAACAGATCAGGTCAGTTTGTATCAGAATTCAGAAAAATCAGGTTCTTCAAGTATCCCTGTCTGATGTCAAATTTGGCCTACAGCAAAATATTGAGGCAGATGTGGAGATTTCTGGAATGCGTGGAGGCAAAAAAAAAAAGTGTTTCAAGAAGACTAGCACAATATCAGGAAGTAGAGGGGACATTCTCATAAGTCCTCAATGAATTCATTGGTGTCCAAATACTATCACTTACGAAGCCAAGATCAAATCCATGGTAGCATTTCCACCGCTTACTCACTTCCAGTGAATGCATGCTTGGTTCTTCAAAAAGACTAGAAAGTTCATAAGGGGAGAACAGAGAAGAGACAGCGAATGTGACTGAGGGTGTGAAAAAATGTGTCCAGTTCTATAAAAAGCAATTAAGTCTGAAGCGTTGATCTCCCTCCTTCAATCTCTTGCATGGCAATGTACAGATCCTCCATCACGATGCTGATGGACAGTCCTCGCATGTATACTTTGGCATCCCTGTGTTTCATTTAACTGTCACCTTTGTTTACTCCCATTTGTGCCCTTAAATAATTTGACTTGACACAATAAGGGCATGGCCAAAAGAAGCAAAAGACATTGTTTAAATATTTTATACAATGCTTGGGGAAAAAGAAGAACAGACAAGTACCAAGTCTTACGTCCCATTCATTTTTATTAGGGTGAGGAAGAAAAGGAGTTTAGGCAAAAGTGAGCATCATTATATCTAGTTTATGCATGAATTCATGATAAAACTCCTAAAGATATGTGGAATGCTTGTGCATTTGCTAATGGGAATTGATTTTGAATTTTATTCATTTTTAACTAAGTTTAATGAACTTTCCTTGTACATTGCTACCTGTTGCTCATTATTCCACTAAGTGCCTTTAATCGAGGAGATGAGTGTAGGAGATAACAGCTTTAGATGGGTTTTGTTTAATGAATTCTGCCCCAGCTTGGCTCAAACTGCCTGAGAGGAAGTGACAGGCCTCTTTTCGGCATGGTCGCCATCACCGCCATATCCCTCCACCACCACCTCATGAAAGATGGATGGGATCAGCTGAGAGTCAACTGGTTTCACTGGATGTGCTTGTCAGAGATTTGTGTGTCTGTGATTAAAAATGGATAAGGAATGTACCATCACATTTATGAACTCGTGATAACTGGCAAGGTCTTGAGTTCTTCAAATAGCAGTTGATCACCCCAATTTAGATAAGCCACATCTGCATTAATTCAGTTTCTCCCCTGTAAAATACCTTTGTTTTGCTGTTCCCTTTACACTGCAGTAATTTTTTATCATCATGGTTGAATGTACCATGCTCGCACTCTACAACTGTGTGGTTAATCTGAATCAGTCACTTTTCTTTTCACCCAAACGCTAAACACTGAAAAGTTCATTGGACCTGGCAGGTGTTGTTGATAGCCACTTCAAAAGTGACATCCCTATGTTTGCTGGTATCTATCCTTAATTAAGTCAGTGTTGGTACAGTCAGGTCCCTCACTTCACTCGGCATTATTAGAAAACAAGCTAACAAGGGACTCTTAGCAAGAGTGGCATTTCAGCCGTGCATTACTTTCCATAACAGACTGTTAAGATGTTACACCCAAATGGCAAGGTGTTTCCAGGCTGGATTTAGGTATAGGTAAATCAGTCTATTTCTGTTCCATGTCACTTTCACATGTGTTCACCCCCAAAACCATGCTGTCCTCTCTCTGCATTAATCTGCCAAAAATGCACAAGATGCCATTAAATACATATTTTGAAAAGCATTTTCTTCCAGAGCACACATTTTAAATGCATTCTAATACTTTTTTTGAGGCAAGAACTGTGTTGGTAAGTGTGAAAGCCAGTGGATCTGTACTGTACACTCCAGTGTGCTCAATAATTCAGGAGGTATGAGCTTGCTCAATTTGAATAGGAATCTGCAAAGATAGGATTCCTGATTCAGGAACTGAATGTCTGTTTCAGTCCTCTCAGTTTCTCATTTTCCAGTCTTAAATTCAGTTCTCTACATTTCTGCAGCAATTTGCATTTTAAAAAAAATCCTCATGAAACTTCAGCGTTTTAGTGCAAATTTCTTCTAATAAGCACACTTTTGTGTGAGGTTTTGACTAATGTACACATTTTTGCAAGCAATTTCTCCTAATAAAATGCATCTTTGATGATATTTTCACTAATACATTTATTTATATACACACTTTCCCCTAAGCGTTTTTGTAAGCACTGTTTGGTTGGAGAACTGCATCACAACATTTGGATAAGTGTGAATTTCAAAGGATAGCTGTGTTTCAGTTCTCATATTATTTCAGGAAATGCAAATTTGATAGATTCGGCTTTAAATGCAAACTGAATCCAATTTCTTCCCCACTTCCTGATCCGCCCAGGCTCCTGCATTTTTAAGGTTGCCAGCTGCAGGTCCTGTTAAGATTTTATGACTCTCCTTGTATGCTACCTATTCATAGGGTTGCCATATTGCCCAGTTAGCCGGGTTTTATCCGGATTCTATGCATGCCACCCAGCACCCGGCTAGCCCCTTAGGTGGCCCGGATTCTCAGCTTTAATTTTTTAAAAAATTAAGTTTCTAGGTGGTCCGGTTCTCGAGATATGCATAAAAACGTCAGCCTCCCCGACTGTTAAATCTTTCTTTAAACAGTACTGTATACTATAGCACTTCATAGCTTTAACCCCGCCCATTCAGGATTGCAGCCAATCAGGCATTGTGTTTCAGTTTCATTGACCTGAGGCAGTGTCTAGAAAACAAAATGGTGGTTTCACCCCCTGTTTATCTGAAAATCTCATAAATTGGGTAAGTATATACATTTCAGTTTTTTTTCCTCTGGTGTGCAGGAGTCAGATCTTGGGCAGTGTTTTGATAACCTTCCCAATGCTTGTTTTTTGTAAAAGCAATGCTAATCCCATATGGCCAGAGTAAATCCCATTGAATTCAATAGGACTTACTTTTGAGTAGACATGGTTATGAATGTGCTCAAAATCAATGCGACTTTGGAGTGAATGTAAAAAAATATTGTGTTTGTGTTCTAACTCTTTCTGCCCCCTTCTCCAGTCCTATTTTAAAGCAAGTAGGCAGGGCTTACTTAGGTATTACAGTTTTTATTCTGTTGGAAAGTAATAATGATTTTTTTAAAACTAATACTGATTTTTCTGCAATGACCAACTGGTTTGACAATAAACTATTATATGGGCTGTATGTATTTATACATCTGCAGTGTGTGCGTGTGTGTGTACGGAGTCTTTCCAACACCCCTGTGAGGTAGGGTTGTTGGAAACCAAGGCAGCTCACAACAAGAAATAAAGCCATTTAAAATCCAATAACCATAAAAACAAGTATAAACAGTTGCAAAACAGCGTAAATTGGCATGATTCGGAATTTTGGGTTGTGTGAATGAAGTTGCTTATCACTTGAGGTTGCATTTCTGTCCCTGTTTGAGTAAGCCCCACTGAATACACTGGGACTTGCTTCTGAATAAATAAACCTAGGATTGCACTATAAATATCTTTACAGTTTGTGTAAATAATAAATATATTTGATAGTCATGCTTATATAAATATTTCTTCATTTATCATATTTTTGGTTTTTGGTTAGGAATCCTGACTGGTTGTGAGATGCTTAGTTTTTTGCCTTACTCATAGGAATCTTGTTGTGGTTGGTATGGTATTACATTTAGGAAAGTGTTACTGCCTTCTGTTTTTTTTTTCCTATTTGCATTTCACTTATCTTTAACCTCACTCCGTTACAGCCATAGAAGCAACAGCAGCATATGCACGATAATTAACTCCCATTAGTGATAAGAACAAGAATTTATAATTATTATTTCAATTAAAACAAGAGGCTTATCAATACTTTGAAGAGGACCAGATATTTATTTTCTTTCTGAGCCCAGGACTGGGTCTTTCATGATGCCTGGGGGGGGGGGAGCAGGAGAGTAGTCGATAAGACAGACATCCTGGCATTGATAATCTAATTAGCAAGGTATGTGTGGGGTTGTTGCACACTTCCAGGCCCAGTTTCATTTTGAGTATGGAGGTGGAACCTGTGTAGATGTGGTTGATCAAAGGGAGAAGAAATTTTGAGTTAAGCAAAGCTCTGCTTTTATAAAACCTAAGAAACATACAGATACTTTGAATGTCTGAGTGCCTGCACCAGTGGAATACTGGAGGAACTTGTAAAACTTGCTGCAACAGTATTTAGAACTGAGTATGTGGTGTGAAAGACTCCTTTTCCTAACGTTTTGGCTTCTTGTTTTTCTCCACCCACCACATCTTTGAAATATATCGTATATGGTTAACCGTACTGCTGCCCTGACTTACTTTATGTTTGTTGCTATTTTGTGTTTTTATTATGTTTTTATATTGATTGTGTATTTTTATTGTTTTTATTATATTTGTAAGCTGTGCTGAGCTCTGTTTTTAACAGCAAAAGGGCAGGATATAAATTCTCTTAATCAATCAATCAATACTCCATAGTGTTGGAAACTAGAGTCTAGGCATTTAAGGCTGAAAATGTTGCTTTTAAAAAAAAGATTTCTCACATCTTTCCCCAGCTTTTGGTGGTAATTCCTAGGCACAAAAACAAAACAACTGGACAATCCAAATATTAATATGCAAATATTTGCATAATATGCAAACAGTATGCAAATACTTTGCATAATATGCAAATACTTTACATAATATGCAAATTAACCTGCCCGGATTTGTGGAACTGGAATATGGCAACCCTACCTATTCAGATAAGCTTTCTATCACCTTTGCAGTCAATAGGCTTTTCTTCACTATTAACTCCAAAACTGAAGTCCAACAACACTGTAAGTAGTTTGGAACCTGACTATCTAAAGGACCACCTCTGTACCCATGAGCCTGAGCACATGGTCTGATCATTGGGGGAGGCTCTGCTTGCTGTCCCTCTGGCATCTGAAGGAGGGTGGCTAGGACTATGGGACAGGGCCTTCTTTGTGATGGCTGTAGGGTTTGCTGCCCTAGCAGACCATAATGATTCTTTTTTCTCTGGCTTCTCAGGTAAAAACAGTGCTGTTTGTAGAGATGAACATGGACTATCATTATGCATTGAGGCAGCTGCCTCAGGTGGCAGATGACATGATGAGCGGGCAGTGAGTGTTGAAGTGGTGGTGAGACATTGGAGAACAGAGTTGTGAGTACCACACAGCTTGATATTCACCCCCTAACCTAGGCTGCTGCCTTTAATAACAGTGGAGGATGCTGTCCTGTGTTACCACTGTAGGAGTAAATTTCATCTGCCAGTCCAGATGGCTTCAGTATGTGTCATATCACCCTCATTTTATTCAAATTCAGTTCTTCACTTTTCCACAGCCATTTGTATTTTAAACATATATTTGTTTTTGTTGTTAACATTGTTGGAAGTCGCTTGGAGACCTTTCGGTAACAAGCGACTAATACATCTTATTTTAAAAAATCATCATCACCACCATCATCTTCTTCCTGGAGCCTAAAAGCACAGAATAGCCTCAGGAAGCTCCTTGCCTCCAGCTTTCCATGTGCACCATCAGTACAGAGATCTAAGAATTCCCAGTTCTAGTACCAGCCATACTTAATAGGAGGAAGGGCTGTGGCTGGGCCTAGGGTTCCCTCATTACTCAGACCAGAGGGCAAGGGCAACCTGGAAGCTTTTAGAGAGGTCAGCCAGACTTTGCCACAGATGTGGGGAACCTCAGGATAGGGGACCAAATGGAGTCCTCCAGGCCTTTCTTTTCCTAGTCCTCAGGACTCTCCCCAGGCAATGCCCCTTTTTTCTTGCCAGACCCCACCCCTCACTGGTCCTGCTCCACCACTTTCCCCCCCATTGAGTGGCTGTTATGTGTCATTGAACTGTGATAATGCCTTTTGCTTGCCTGGATGGAGGTGTGTGGGTGTAGAAGCCTGATGCTTGTGTGGTTGGAATGCAGTCTACTGTACAAAGGTAAGACTCAAATCTGTTGCTCTGCCTACTTTTGCGTCTTTGACCCCACCCACCACTGGCATGCAGCCCCGAGAAGTTTGCCGATGAGGTAACGTGGTCCTTCAACTGAAATAGATTTCCCACCCTTGCCTTACCATGACCAGTTTCTCAGGGTTGTATTCAACTAAGTCTTACACAGAGTCCTACTCAAACCCTAAACTACTTAAACCCCAAATATCTGAAAGATCACCTCCACCCCTATATTTTTTTTCAAGTGTTGAGATCTGCAGAGGGTGCCCTTTTGGTAGTTTTACCACCCTTGGAATCTGGGTGTGTATGTGTGTGTCTGGCAGAAGGCATTCTCTGTGGTGGCTCCTAAGTTGTGGAACTCCCTCCACACTGAGATGTGTCTAGCAACTTCACTTGTAGAGTTTCCTGTGAATGCTGAAGATGCACCTCTTTATCCTGGCCTTTGACACTTGCGATCCATATTTTTAGGACCTATTTTATTCTATTTTTTGTGATGTTGTGTTTTTAGTTTGTCTGAACTGTTTTTAATTATGTATTTTAAAACTGCTGTAACCCACCCTGGAACCTTTGGGTGAAGGGCAACTAGTAAATAATACTAATACTAATACTAATACTACTACTAATAATAATGGTATTCAATGCTAGTCCTATTCAGAGTAGACCCAATGAAGTGAATAGACATGACTAACAGGTTCATAATTTTTACTGGATGTACTCTGAGTAGGACTTAGTAGAATACAACCCAGTTGAAATTAATGAACTTAAATTATGTCTATTTTAATGGGTCTGCTCTGAGTAGGACTAGCACTAAATACCACCCTCATTTTTCAAATTCAGTTCTCCACATTTCATAGCAATTTGCATCTTTTTAAAAAAAACTTATGAAAATTCAGCAGCATTTCGGTGCAAATTTCTCCTAATAATTACATTTCTGTACACAGTTTTGATTAATATACACCTTTTTGCAAGCAATTCTCCCTAATATAATGCATTTTGGTAAGTTACTTTCCCTAATATATGCATTTTATACACATTGGTTGGAAACTGCATCACAAAATTAAGACAACTTTGAAGGTTAGTTATGTTTTATGTAGCTTCATATTAAAATGAAAACAAAATTGAATTTCTCTCCCACCCCTATTTACATTGCCTGTTCTGGCCTACTCCTATATACAAGGTAGCTGAGAAATGGGTTTGAATCGTATAACGTGAGGATGGTAATGGATGTCCTCATTCACCCAGTATTGAGTGTAGTATTGTCTAATCACTATATCTTTGCCAATATTCACTAATAGACACACATGTTACCAAATTCTTCCAAGCTTCACAGCAAATGGATTGGACTGTGAAAGACCAACCCAAATTATGTTTGCACTTTTAAAAATGTGTAGGGCAGTACAATATCTCAGGAAGGAGGTCAGGTCTCCTGCTCCCCTGGTGCATTCACTATAGCTGCCCAGTTTCCCTGCTTTTTAAAGTTTGATAGAAACATCTGTTGGCTATAGGTACATTCTTAAAAGCAAGGGTTTTATGCCTGTTAGTGAATTTCTCTGCTTTTTAATCCGAGAGGTAAGAAATTAGATCCTGTGCGAGTTTGCTAAGGATGGATTGATTATTTGCATGCTTATTGAGTTCAATGGGATTTCCTCCCCTGCAATCATACTTAGGGTAGGTGAAACTCACCATTGGGGAGGAGGAGGGAGAGGAAGAGGGAAGGCAGGGGGAAGGGAGCAGGAGGGAATGGGAAGGGAGGAGGAGGGCAGACTTGATTATTTGCATCCTTATTGAGTTCAGCAGGATTTACCTATTTCCTTAAGATAGGTGAAACTGACCATGGGGGGGAGGAGGAGAGAGGGAGAGGGAGGGCTGGAGTGGGCAGGGAGGAGGAAGAAAAGGAAGAGGGGGAGGAGAGGAAGAAGGGAGGAGTAGGTGAGAGGAGAGGGGGAGGAGACAGGGAAAGGAGAAGGGGAAGGGAAGGGGATGGAAGGGAGGCGAGGGAGAGAGGGAGGGGACAGGCAGGCCTGATCATTGGTATGCTTATGAGTTCAATGTGATTTACTCCAATGCAATAATGATTAGGATAAGTGAAACTGACCACGGGGGAGGGGGAAGGAGGGAGAAGGGATTGGAAGGGGAGGAGGAGAGGGAGGAGAAAGGAAGGGAGAGAGGAAGGGCGGGAGGGGGGAATAGGAGAGAGGAGGACAGAAGGGAATTTGATAATTTGAATACTTATTGAGCTCAATGGGATTTACTCCTATGCAATCATGCTTAGGATAGGTGAAAGTGACCAGGGGGAGGGGCAGGGAAGAGTGGGGAGGGGAAATGGGAGGGAAGGGGAATAAGGGCAGGGGTTGGGAGGAAAGTGGAGGGGAGAGGGGGAAGGAAGGGAAAGGAAGGAAGAGGGGGGAGGGAAGGTGATTGGGTGGGTGGGCACTGGGCAGAAGGAAAGTCCAATTGCTTTCCAAAAGGAAAACATTGTTAACAGTATTATTATTGGGGGGTGTCCCCACCTTTTTATTCTACAGCAGACGTGTGTAGTTTCCCACCCTAATTTAAACCAAAGCTGTCCCTGGCCACATCCACAACAGGCCTTTATTTCACTTTAGACAGTTTTGGTTTTCCCAACAGGAGTCTGGATTTTTTCTCTTGTTTTATACTTTGAACTCTAGATTCTCTCTGAGTGTTTTGTGCATCACCATGAAAACGTAGAGGGTTGTTAAGCAAGCATTTGAGTTCAGGACTATAAATTGAAATGAGCTTATGGGAAGCAGCAGAATGGCATGGGCGGTATTTTCAGTTCAACATGGTGGAATGTGAAAAATCCATGCTAGCTTGTATTGTGGTTGTACAATTTCCTAACCAGCAGACTGGCATGATAGCAGATTAGCATGACAGCACAGAGAGAGAGAGCAGAAAGTTTTCAAAATAAGATTTAAAACAATCAGAGGAATGTGATATTTTCCATTGGATGATGTTCATGATTAAGGCATTAGCTCAAGTATTGCCACTGTAGCACTTTCTTTTTATTGTTTTGGCTTATTCATTGGGGGTTTTCTAAGAACCTTCAGGAATAGGAGCCGTATACCACTGAATACCAGTTCCCAGGAGGCAATTGCCTTCAACCTTGTTTTTGGCTTCCAGAACCAGCTGCCTGGCCATTCTGGGAATGTGTGGATTAGAATTCTGGATTAGATGGACCCTTAGTCTGATCCAGCAGGACTGCTTTTATATTCTTATAAGGTATCATAGCTGAGAGAAAGGGTCATAGCTCAGCACAGAGCATCTGCTTTGCATGTAGAAGGACCCAGGTTCAATCCCCAGCAATACCCTGGGAGAGACCTCTATCTGAAGCCCTAGAGAACCACTGCCAGTCAATGTAGGCAATACTGAGCTAGATGGATCAGTGGTCTGACGCAGTATAAGGCAACTTCCTATATTCTTAAGTGGAGCCTCCACATCCAGGAGTAGTATATCCCTAAATACTAGACACTGGGGATAAATAATGTAAGGCTGTTGCCTCCATGGCATGTTTGTGGGGCCTAGCAACCTTCAAGTTCCAAAATCGGGAGCTGCCATGCCACTCAAGGTTTAACAAATAAATAGGAGCTTCTACAATCACTACCTTCATATACATCCCAAAACAGAGGGGTAAAGACATGGCAAAGCAGAGTTTGCAAACCTTTGCAAGCACTGGGAATCAGCTGATTGTCAGTGCTTCCAAAGCCATAGCCTGGCACCTTCACAGAAGCCTGTTGTAACCACCAATGAGATGACAAAGATCTCTCAGCACTGATGAGCTGATTGGCACTGAGAGTGATACCCTTTGGAATTGTTACCAGGTGACATAATGATGCCTGATGAGTGACAAGTGGGCAGCCCTGCCCAACTGCCTGTTTGGATGAGGAAGGTAAAGATCTGGCTTACCACTGGATCCATTTTTCCACTCCTGATCTAGAATTTTGGCAAATCAATTCAAATGAGGATACTTTTTTTTTAACCAGCCAAATTGATTTCCTCTCCACTTTGTATGATAACAATGGATGTTTTCACCCTCTGGAACTATTTCCAATTGCTGGCACAGGCCATAGGCCAATATAGTGTGCCCCTTTCCATGCTATTATCTCAATTTTGCATCATTTTCAGTATTACGCATCCTCCTAAAGCATCCAAGAAGGGCGGCCTTGCATCTCTCACAACAAATTAACCACTGAGAGTCACAAAGTGGCACAGCCACGCCCCTGGCAGGCTGCTGTTTTTGTACACCACTGACCTGCTGGAATAAAATTGAATGGATGTAATGCAAAATAAAGGCCTTTGGAAAGGCAAATAATGATTCACTCTAATCTAAAAGATGTGAAAGAGATTCGCCGGCACTGGCCAGTACTTACGGTGATCAGAAAGACCAAACAGTCCATTCTGCCCCCCCCACCTTTGTGTTCCTTATAGAGGAGAATTTCATAATGGGTAGATTTGGCCATTGCCTTTGTCTTTTCTTAGCTGGTAGTTCATTCTTAAAATGAGCAAGCCCTGTATGTGACTTGTATTTCAGCAGGCATCCGCTTACATTTGGCATCTCTACTGGTGATTGAAGGGCACTGAACCAGATGCCAACATGCCTGAGTGACTAGGAAATAACATTAACTCAACAGGCAATATCTGCCTGATTCAAAGAAAATGTGCATTAGTAACTGAAGAATTTGAACCAGGGACTGAGAATGAGGCTTAGTCTAGTGAACTGATATGAATTGTGCCTAGTCAACAAACCAATACAGAGTTTCAAGCTATAACAACAGAAGCAGATGGCATGGTGAGGAGGCGGCACTCACCTGTCCTTTGGTTGGTCATGTCACTGCTGCTTACTAGGAGCTAGAGGGGGGAGAGTCCCTATCTGTTCCTACCAGGAGATGCTGGGATTGAGCCTGGGACCTTCCGTATGCAAGAAAGATGCTCTACCATCATTGGACAGGGTGGTGTCCAATGCACTAGTTCCTTTAGCACAAGGATCTATGCTTGCACAGTGGAACTTTCCACCACTCCTCTGTGCACACCCTGCAGCCTCCCTAAATCTGCTAACTCCAGAACAGATTCCATTGTGCACTAATGGAACATGTTACTTAGTGCTGCATGGGATGCAAGCCACGGTCTCTACTGCTTGCTTCCGGAATGCCTGTCCTAGTTTTCTTTTTCTATTTTCAACTGATGCTCGGCATCCTGTGACCATGGTGCATGCTCAGTCCTCAGTGAGCTTTTCTCTCTCTTTTTGCGCCTTTAGGGGTATTTTTTTTAAAAAAGTATGTGTGCTTCTGCAAACTTCCTCCTCCTTTCTCCGGATCCCTGAGTTGGCTTCATTTCTGTTGGCCCTCAGCTCCTGAGTTTGTGATTAGCAATCTGAAACACTGGCACCCATTTGTAGGTCCTTGTAGATTCCATATGTGTTGTGTCACCGGCAAAATGGCTACCTGTTAAGGTTGAAGACACTGGGGTGGAAATGAAGGTAAGCCATGCTGCATGCATGAAACATGGTGATTGCTAAGCTAGCCTCATGCTTTTTCAGGGAACGGTGTTGACAAGACAATCCTGGGGTGTACCACTGCTCCTAAACCTCACCAGCACACATTTTGATGGATTACTAGGGACATCCAATGATTAAACATTGTGAAAAGGATAGGCATGTCTCCGAATGGCTCAAATCATTGGCTCCTATGAGACAGAGTTGGCACGCATGAATTCTTCCCCCCCCCTTATTTATACAGTCTTGGCTTTTATTTTTAAAAGTTATTTAGAGGAGAAAAGCATTAGAAAGAATCACTTCTGCTTCTTAAGTAACGAAGACAGTGTGAATCCAGCTCATCACTTCAGACTGCTGACTCATTTCCCACTTGAAATGAATTGAGGGCTGTTAAAGGTTTTATAGAAGATTTCATTAAATATGTATTGAGCCAGCTTAAGATGGAAATTGTTATAAAAACTGGCAATGGTTCAAACAGCCAAACATTTTCAGGTTTATTATGGAGATATTTTACTCCTGCCTGCAATAGGCCTTCCATTAGCCCATTGAAATGCGCAAGGCCAAAATAATCTGTATTGTGAAGCTGTAATTGCTGTTGTTACATGTGTGGCTGCCTCTGGAGCTGAGTAAAACATTGCCTGCCCCCTTCTCCTGAGCACCGTTTGCACATGGCAGGCACCATACATTTCAACCTGAAATCGGGAAGCCTGTTCAGCTTGGCTTGTTTCTGGCAGAGGGGAATGTTCAGACATGGAGCTATTGCAAGGATGTGATTGCAATGAGGGAGGTCAGGTGAGGCAGTGCAGAGTCCCTGAGCTGAAGTCAGTTTCCTTTTTATTTTCCAATTGCAAACATCCAGGTACCGTAAAGTGTTGGGAGACAGAGGGTCTCAATCTGGTGACTCCAGCCAGTGCCGTAACTAGGTGCACAGGCACAGGGCACAGGATGAAGGGGGCCCTGAAATGGATTTGCTGAAATGAAAATTATTTATAAACAATTGTTATATCTTATTTGTTTTATTATTATTATTTTTCCCCCCAAAAATTAAGGGGCCCAAAAATAAAACCTTCCACAGGGCACATGAAAAGCTAGTTACGCTACTGACTCCAGCAATAGGGTGGCCGTGTGTTCCACTTTACAGAAGACAGTCCTCTGCCTGAAGGCATCCTATATAGGATGGGCTGTCTAGCCCAAGTCTGAATTGATTAAAGAACCCAAAGAGCAGGGGATTTGAAGTTGCCCAGCTAGCACTTGGACAGCAAACTGATCAGACACATTGGTTTCCTGGCCACAATCTTCTCCACAATAGTGAGATGCATTATATTTCTATTTAAAACATTTTTGTCTAAAATTGCGTCTATACAGATAAATAAGCATATGTCCTCCTTTGTCCTCTTTTTTGGCTTTACATAAGTGGTCATTCTCTCCAGGAGTCAGGTTCCAGTGTCTTACCTCTTGTGCCACCGGCTCTCTAGATTTACTGCAAACATGAAGGCTGAGTTCTGTGCTTTGAGGGTGCCATAATAGGCTGCAACACCATCTTGCCTGTACATTGAGTCACCTGACTCCCATCAGGCAATTCCTGCCCACCCAGCGTTATAAAGCCCTAGCACGAGAGCCTGATCCTCAGTCTAAGCAACTTGTCTCTGCTGTGAGGATACATACCGAATGCCAACTTCATTGCCTTGTTTGTTCTTATGGAAATAAACTGCTGCATTTTTTTTATCATGCACCTGCTTCTAGCCTACTTGGACTGAAAGCCAGCTCAGCTGTGTCCCAGAACTTTACCACCTAGAGCCTCTTTCCAGAGGCCTGTCAAATATATAGGTAGGATCACCAAGGGAGCATAGAAGCGAGTATGTCATCAGCCATCAAAGCTGCTGCTCCCATCTTGCTTCTGGGGAAGGGTTGTGGTTCAGTGATAGAGTGTCTTTAGTGTTTTTGTTTGCCGCCCTGAGCAACTTTTGGAAGGAAGGGCAGGATATAAATTTGATGGATGGATGGATGTCTGACTTTTGGACAAGCCCAATCCAATCCAATCTGGCAAAAGTAAGCAAAACAAAATAAAAAAACAGAACACAAAACTCAGCCAGTCTAATATTCAGGTAAGAGCACACCTTGCTTAGGCTGCACATGGGCTTCAAACTAGTGAACCTCTTTTGACATCAGCAGTGGTGAACCTCTGGCCTGTGGGCCTAATTAGGTCTGCCAGTCCTCCCCATTTCACCTATGAAGTCATTTCACCTGCTCTACAGCTGATGCCACATATAACAACAGATATAGGGCAGATAAAGATGTGGCTCAAGTGAAACAGGGTTGGCATGCACTGCTGATCTAATGATCTTCCAAGGAAGTGTGTACAGGGCTCCACAAGACCTAACAATCAGCTGATCAGTCTTGTGAATCCCTGTGCAAACTGCTCCTCAAGTGCTGATAATCAGCTGATTGTCAGTGTTTTGCAAGCTATGACTTTGCCTGCCCAGTTTGATTTCAAGTGATGTGAGTAAAAATGGGCCACCTGACATCACTGTGACATTGGGTGATTGACAGATGGGCGTTCTCACTCACCCGCCAAACTTGGCCCATGGGGGTGGGAGAGCTAACGATCCAGTTCCCTAGCCCTACGCTATGCATCTGAGGGCTTTTGCTTGCATACATGCAGCATGACATTTTACTTTCGCTATCAAAAAGGATGTTTTCCTAGTCTTCCATGGCACCTTTTTGACCAAAGGGTCCAATTTGTTAGATTCAGTTAAACTAGAACAAAAGCAGCAGAGAGGAATGTTGAAAATGTTTCCAAGTGCACATGTGGGAGGTCAATAAATGAGGAAGTGGTTTACATTTCCAGGTTCTCTGTCAATGTTTTCAGAGGGAGCATTTTTCTTTCTGCTTCTTTGGCCTAGTGTTGGTGTTCATATCTGTGTGAAACTTGAAATCTTGCCAGCAGGAATTGCTTTTAACCTAATCAAGTATCTTCTCTAACTCCCTCCTCTCTGGGCATTCAGAAGTCTACAAGTTATGAGACAGCCACTTAAAACAACTCAGTGCAGGGCCAGCCCAAGACATTTTTGGCTGTCATCCAACATTATCTATCTGCTAGCATGAGGGCTCATGCACTAGTGCACGGGTGAATTTTAATATTGTTCAATGGAGAAATCCAATGAAACAGTTGTGATGTTTGTTTGGTTTTCTGCTAAAGCAGAGCAATGTTGGATTTTAAAGAGCTTAAATGAAGCCTTTAAGTGTTAAAAAAAACCCATCCACTACTGTACTTTAACAACAACAAAACAAAACCCAGAGGTCTTTAGTGCTCTGCAAGCAATATTTTGGCTTCTTGCAAAGCCCATGGACCTAGAGAAACATAGAGATATAGGAAAACATAGAGTTGTACAGGACAAAAAACACAGAAACACCAGAGTGACAAAACAACACAAGGCTTTGTGGGGGGAGGGTTTATTGAAAGTACAGAATCACCACAAATCACCCCATTATTCAGCCCACACAAAGAGCCAGCGTACACCCCATCTCTGCCCTCTTAAACTCAGAGCACAAATGGCCTCTTAACGTGCACAAATGGCCAGTGCAGAAATGGACTCGCAAAATTCTCCACCCTATTAGCGCACAGAAAGATGTGGAGGAGCGTTTCTCCAATTTCTTTCCAGGGACAGGATAAATTCTCCAGCACTTTTTCAGGTGTGGGGTTCATTATCAACAGTGGCAGTGGCACAGCTTCTTTCCCACCCCCCCAAAAAATGGTCCTTTCCCTTCCCTTCCGTTCCGTGCTGTGTGCTTGTGTGCAGACACTGTAAGTGAAAAGGAACAGCAGCTCTCTCAGCAGTTTTTTCTTCATCCTCTTCCATACCCTGGACCTAGTGTTATTCTGGGGTTCCGGGGGGGGATGACAACCACCAACCCCAAAAGTGGAGAATGTTCACATAAAAGTTTGCAAAATGCCCTTCTTTTTCTGAGGGGTGTGAGTGAGAAAAAGAAAAACCTCAGATTTTTTTTCCAGATAAAAAATGACTTTGGAGAAATTTCATCTCTGCTCTGTTATGCACCCATCTCCAGCCTTTTAACCCCAGAGACTGCACGCCCGCACACACAGACATGTGCACACAGGTGTAACTCAGAGCCGGGTCCCATTTACAAATTGCCGAGCCAGGTTTTCAGGCTCTGTGACTTCAGCAAAGCTGCAAGGGTGAATTATAGCCGAGACGTCACGTGGCCACCATCTATTTTTACCTTGTACAGTACGATCTCTGTTCAAGGACAAGTGCATTGTTCATAAACTATGCATGGGTCATGCTAGCACTTAATGGGGAAATAACCATTGGTGAGCAGAACATTAAATGTGTAGTAAGCTATTAGTGTAAACTTCTTACAGATGGGTATTTTTAAAAAAGAAGAGAGAAGAAAAGCAAACTCTCCCTGTGTGTCAGAAATGTTTTTTTCTGACAGAGGCTTTGTGATCCCCCCACTCCAAACACTTGTAGTAGTTAAAGATTTTGACTGCAGGATGTATGTCAGCCTGAACTGTAAGAGAAGCTAGGCAATGCAGAGAACAAGTGATTGCTGTTGATGAATCCCCTTTTCCTTTCATTCTCAGTAAGTGTATATTAAAAGAAAAGATGTGATATGAGCCCTGCTCAAACAGTCTCCGTGGCCAGCATTCTGTTTTCCATGGTGGCCAATCAGATGCCTCCCAGAAAATCCACAAGCAGGGCTTGAAGGCAATAGCCCACTCCCTTTGTTGGTCCACAGCAACTGGTAGCACCCAGAGGTATCCTTGTAGCTGGCATGTCTGCTAGTCATTGGCAAGTGGGACTCGCAACAAAAGGTTTCAGTATGGTGTGCTCCTGTTTATTGTTCCAACCACCATATGTCTCCTCCTCCATGATACTCCAGTAATACCTTTCCCAACATATCTAGTTCTATATCACACACACACACACACACACACACACACACACATGAATCAGGCAGCATTCCATGTGAATTGAGCATGCTCAGCATTCCATGCGAGTTGAGCATGCTCAGTCCTCATTGGGCTTTCCATGTGAATTGAGCATGCTCAGTCCTCATTGGGCTGTTTCTGTAGTTGCCTCCAAGTTTAAACCTAAGTATGAAGGAACCTTAAAAACAGCCCAAGACCAATGAAATCTGAGCATGCTCAGTGGGCATGGAATGCTGCCTAATTGTGTTGTGTATATACATACATCTGCAAAGCTTGGGGTTCCCTTGAGTCTGCTGATACCTCCCTCTTGTCCATCGGTGATGTTGTAATAAAACCACATTCAGTTTGGCTATTAAAGAATTCTAAATAACACATTGTGTTAATCGGATGAACTGCACCTGAGATTTTTCTTAGGCATTCACATATATCTAGTGCGTGAGGATAACCAGACAGGTGTTTAAAAGTGTGTGTGTGTGTGGAAGGATGCTCATCAGTGATCTAGGTTTAGTTATGGCTCTTTGTTAAGTATACACGAAATTCAGTTGCAATGTGTAAAATGAGCATTGTTATCAAAAGGGTCAAACACTCAAATATGTTACCACCAGGACTGATTGAAAATGTAACTGCCTGTGAGTGCTGAGTCAAAAATGAGCTTCAGAAGACCATTATTTCTGAAAAAGAAATATATCTTATATTCTCAAGATGCTGGCAGAGTACTTTTTGCCATCATTGCTGCCACCGTGAGCCTTGTGAAACGTTCCTGAAGTGATGAAGAAGAAGAAAATACCGAATGGGAACCAGGGGAGGGTTCTAGTGGCTTGCAACAAGAAGCAGAAGGCTTCAACACTTTTGGCACGGACAGCTCCTCCCCCTTAGCTCCAGTTACAGCAGAGGGATTGCTGGCTGATCAGCCAGCCCCTTCTCCCCTGTTCACCCAAGCCACAGCCGCTGCGCACACCTCCTCTAGATGCTGCCGCCACCCCAGACACACAGACAACTGCACTAGCAGGCTCAGCTGGCCCCCACTTTTCCAACCAGGAGAAAAGCTTGCATGCCTGCACATTCCCATTCTGTGAAAGAGCCCACCCGACCCTACTTAAGGGTTGTAAGGGGGGGTGTCTAACTGCTGCAACAGCATCTTAGCTTTGAGTAATCATGCCTAGTTATGCTGAATCTTCTGTGAAGCGCTCTAACTGACATTTCTTATTAAATGTATTGGAGAAAAGTACGCCAGCGGGACTGAGTCTGAAAAAAAACCAAACCACCCAGTGATAGCAGCAAAGGGAAGGGCTTGCACTTTGGTCTTCCACAGAAGACCACCAAGTGATAGCAGCAGCGGGAGGGCCCCAAACCAGCTGCTGGCTTCTTTTCCCATTGGATGATTATGTTTCTCCTGTGTCTTCTAAAACAGTATTTGGATTTTCAGTAACTGATTGCACAAAGTTTGTTAGCCACCTTGAGCATCCCAGGGATGGGTGTGGGGGAGGCAGGATACAGATTAATTAAATAAGTGAGAGGAGTGTTGATGGCACCCCTAGGTCAGGAATGAGGGATTTCTTTTAGATGAGGCTTTTATCTTTGCAGAGTACGTTATACTCCAGTCATGCAAAAGTCAGAGGTCCCTACACACTCTCCAGGCAAGAGAGAAGCATTATCCCAGTTCAAGGACACTTCCTGCCAAGTAAAATCAGTCAAGGAGGGCATAGAGCAGGGACATGTCTCAGGGAGAGACCTAAGGGTTAGATAGAGAGGCCTGGATTTTGACCCTAGGCCTGTGGTTCTCTAACCCTGGTATATACATAACTTTTTGATTTGCTGTTTTTATCAGATCCTAAGAATAAGGTTAGTCAGCTTCTACCTGCATTATCCCCCATTATGCCCCTATACACACTATGCCCCTCCTCCCAACCTCCATCTGGTGATAGGAAGTTTACTTGGATGGGCAGATAATGTATTATTAGCACTGAGATGTCACTTTCTGGGCATGCAGGAGGGGAAATATACACACAAGCTGCTAAGACAGACAATTCTGTAAACTTCTGCAAACCTTCTCCTGCATATGTAAGAACCATTTCCAAGGCAATATGAAAATAGTGTTGTGATGCATTGAGGCACATGGATAATGCATGGGCAAAACGCCTTGGCGTATTAGAGCATGTTACATCCTATCAATATGATAAATGCAGGTACAGTTGTTTTAATTGTACTGATCATGTTGTAATGAAAACACATCTGCACTTTGCCGGGGAGAATGTTAAATGTTGTCCTGCTCTTGACAAACGGGCACATCTTGGTAGCGCCACTATGACATAATTTAGTTTACCTGTGCAATGTGGATTCTTTTGCTTCTTCGGTATTTTGCCTTCTCCTTTTTGAAAATGCAGAACAGACCAACTGTGTTAATAAGTCATGAGTTGAAAACACTGGGCCAAATACTAGGTATCCATCAGTGCAACTCCGCTGAAGCTGGTTGACCTGTGTTTGACTTATCAGAGCCAAAAACCAAGCTCTGTGGAGCTCTTTCTTTTAGTGTTAACTTCATATTTTGTCTAAGGGAAGTCAGATTGTTGTTACTGTTATGTCTTCAAGTCCATTACGACTTATGGTGACCCTATGAATCAGCGACCTCCAATAGCATCTGTTATAAACCACCCTGTTCAGAACTTGTAAGTTCAGGTCTGTGGGTTCCTTTATGGAATCAATATCTCTTGTTTGGCCTTCCTCTTTGTCTACTCCCTTCTGTTTTTCCCAGCATTATGGTCTTTTCTAGTGAATCATGTCTTCTCATGATGTGTCCAAAGTATGATAACCTCAGTTTCATCATTTTAGCTTCTAGTGATAGTTCTGGTTTAATTTGTTCTAACACCCAATTATTTGTCTTTTTTGCAGTCCATGGTATGTGCAAAGCTCTCATCCAGCACCACATTTCAGATGAGTTGATTTTTCTCTTATCTGCTTTTTCACTGTCCAACTTTCACATCCATAGAGATTGGGAATACCATGGTCTGAATGATCCTGACTTTAGTGTTCAGCGAGGTAGGAGTGTGTTAATCTTACAGCAAATTTAGATGATGATGATGTGCAACAAAATGTTGCTGCGTGGAGTGTTCCTGTTCATGCTCCCAGGCAACCAGCCAGCCATGCCTTCTTTCAGGATGCTTTAATGATGTAGAACATTTTTTCTGTCTGAGGGCCACATTCCCTTTTTGATAACTGTCCAGGGGCCACATGCCAGTGATGGGTGGGGTCAGAGGCAAAAGTGGGCAGAGGGAGTTGGACTCAATGACTTTATAGGCCCCTTCCAACTCTATGATTGTATGGAGCAACAAATGTGAATTTTACTTTTTGTACAGTAGGCTAGTTTCTACACACAGTCACATTCCTCGCCCTATCCAAGCAAGCATAAACAAAACATTATCAGAATCCAAGGGCACATTCCTGCCAGGCAAAATGGCTTTGCTAGACTGGGTTGAGATAGCCTCAGATTGCCCCAGGTTGGGTTGGTCCACCTGGAGTGATCTGGGGCTGTCAAAAAGTGGGGTGGTCAGGTGGTGGTAGAAAGGGGAAGAATAGCCTCTGCAATGTCTGCTTTGCTGCCAGTTCCTTGCAGGGAACACACTGGTGAAGCATCACCCAGCAGGATTGAACTCTATGCTAATCAGCTGGTGAGTGGAGGGTTCAGTCCTTTTCTCTGCAGAGATGTGTCCCACCAGCATATGTCCCCATAGAGGATGCCCTGGTGAAGAAGCACCCAGCAAGACTGAAGGCAGTGTCTCCTTCTTTCCATGCCCCCTCCTGACCATATATTTCATTAGGGTTTAAAAGCACAATTAAACATTAGGGCTGCCCCCCCCCCCAATTGACTTGTGGCCCAGAGGTGAATCAGGTCAGCCCCAGATCATCCTGGGTTAAATTGGGGCTAATCCAAGGTGCTGAACCAGGCCCTGGATCAGATAGGAAAGGGGTCATGCACAGCCTTACTAACAACTTCAGAGAAAATGCTAGTGATATGCATATTTATTTTGCATTTAAAATATTTAAAATATCTAATGACTTCACATGCACTTAAGTCTGGCTCCATCCATTTACAAATCCCCATCTTTATCTAATATGGCTGACTTTATGAAACTGAAGGGCAAATGTTTTGATTGCTATGACACCAAGGTCCGAGTCCCATTACAATTACAGCTTGAGGCCTACAAGTATCCTCCCTTAGTTTCAATGGAGAGGAGGATTTCTTGTTTTTACAAACAATTGGCATCCAAGCCAGGACCATTATTTCTCATCTTTCCAGAGAATACATGATGCCTTTGAGCCTAGGGAGGCAGATGTCACAATCAAGTTCAGCCTGCAGTTAACACATTTGGCACTTCAATTACCTATTAGCATTCATGGTGTGATGGGTTACAGGATGACATAGAGGCTTCCTGCTTCTGCTCCGTTGCAACTTTGCTGGATCTGGCAAGCCATGCTGTCCTGGTTCCCATCTCCCTTAAAGGCAAAGAGTCCTGCTGCTTCAGTCTAAAGGGTCAAATCCTGGCCTTTAAATATCTTTATTTTACCTGAACCTGGAGGCATCTAAGAACTGCATGAAACTATTCCTGCTTGCAAAGAGGCCATTGCTTATGCTTCAGAGAAAGGCTCTGGATGTAAAGTAACCTTAATCATCTTATAATATATGGATTGTGTGTGTGGCTTGAGGGCTGATTTATAAGGAAAGTTAGCTAGTTGTGTTTTTTTTTAAGTGCTGTTTTCACAGATGAGACACACCTTTGCTCCTGTGGGAGTGAAAAGGTCACAGCGGGGGAGGAACTGCCAAGTGCGGAGAACAATGAAATTTCTCCCCTTCCATCTCACCGAGTTATCTTCACCTTGATGGGCAATGATCATCTAGGAGGGGAGGAAGAGGGGAGGTGTCCTCCATCAAGGGCATGCCCTTTCTGCTGAAGCACACAGTGAAAGTGGCAGTCATCGCTAATTGTCTTATTGTTCTTCTGAATGCTATAACAGGAAAGATCTGTTGAGCTATTATGTATTTTAAATCAGCAATGTCTCTTCTGTTGATTGCTTCTACCTCAAAGATGTCTATAATTAACACCAGTCAGAGCATCTTTGTACATCCACACCATGAATTCAGGGCTACTGCCTCGTTTTGGGAAGAGCTGTAGCTCAAGGGTAGAGCATCTGCTTTGCATGCAGAAGGCCCCTGATCCAATCCTCAGCACCTCTAGATAGGGCTGGAAAAGGCCACTTTCTGAAACCCTGGAGAGAGAAAATGAAATGGACTGCCTTCAAGTCGATTCCGACTTATGGGTGACCCTATGAATAGGGTTTTCATGAGGCTGAGAGGCAGTGACTGGCCCAAGATCACCCAGTGAGCTTCATGGCTGTGTGTGGAGTCAAACCCTGGTCTCCCAGGTCATAGTCTGACACCTTAACCACTACACCACACTGGCTCTCTTACCCTGGGGAACTGCTGCCTATTAATGTAGATAGCAGTGAACTAGATGGTCCAGTGGTCTCATTTGGTATGACAGCTGCCTGTGTGCCTAATAAGATACACGGTGGTCCGTCTTATTGTACCAAACAACCGCCTGTCATTTTATTGCATGGAAGGGCCGAAGGAGCCCTCTCATTTTGCATAGACTTTTATTTATTTATTTATTTATTTATTTATTTATATCCCGCCCTTTCTCCCAGTAGGAGCCCAAGGCAGTAAACAAAAGCACTAAAACTTTAATGCATCATAAAAACAGACTTTAAAATATATTAAAACAAAACCACCATTAAAAACACATTAAAACAAAACATCTTTAAAAACACTTTTAAAAAGCTTTAAAAACATATATATATTAAAAAAAGGTTTAAAAACATATTAAAAAGCAATTCCGACACAGACACAGACTGGGATAAGCTCTCTACTTAAAAGGCTTGTTGAAAGAGGAAGGTCTTCAGAAAGCTCTGAAAAGTTAATAGAGATGGTGCCTGTCTAATATTTGAGGTAATCCCAAATGGTAGGCACCACTACAATAAAGGTCCTCTTCCTATATTGGGCAAAATGGATCTCCTGATAAGATGGTATCTGCAGGAGGCCCTCACCTTCAGAGCACAGTGATCGACTGGGTATATAAGGGGCAAGAAGATCTTTCAGGTATCCTGGTCCCAAGGAGCATAGGGCTTTGTACACCAAAACTAAAACCTTGAACTTAACCTTGGACTACTGTGGGAAGTTGTTCAACACATGCTGATTACGGAAACCTATTGTGGGGTCCCCATCAGTGGAGGGCTGAAGACTCAACCACCCCATGCACTGGGTGCATAGAATGGTTTGTTCTCATAAAAATAGTGACACCCCCCCACACACACTATCCTGATACTTTCCCCACATACAAATGAATGCTGATTTTGTTAACATGTGCTGTTCTACCTTTTCATTGTCTGTAATTATTACTTTATTTTCAAAATAAAATTCCATGTCAAAACAGTAAAAAATGATGGCATGATTTCGGTAGAGCTAAAGAGGAACCTGGATCTTTTTATTCTTCCAAGCAAAGCTCTCTTTTTTACATCCCAAAGTCATCAGGGCACAGTAATCCCATAGCAGTTAACAGAACAAATAACAGTGGTACAAGGAATTGCATCAGTAAAATAGCAGTGAACAGCCGAGAACACATAATGGATAAATTGTAGAGAGCTAACAAAAAAATGTTCATGATGGCTTAAAGCCTGGGATAATAAGAAGGTATTTGCTATGGGTGTGGCAAATAACAAAATGAATCAGGATGATTTGGGAGTCCCACCCGCAAAGTCAAGTCTCAGTGTCAATAACTCTGCCCCGGCTCATAACAGGCATGGTACCCATAGAAAAATGAGCCCACCCCAATTATATATACCCTCATCTGGTTAGCAACGCCTTGGTTTCTGCTCCCTGTAAATAATAAAATGCAACAAAGAGAAAGTATATGTTTCATCATTTTTTTAAAAAAAAATCTGAATGCTCTTGGGCCCAAGTGTGAATGGAGCTATCTCCTTTAGAAACAGTTAGCCCCGATGAAGAATCCAAGCCATAGCAATTTGGGGTACAATTGATATAAAGGGGATTTGAGGGATAGGGACATGAAATGTATCTTGTGAGCACAGACTGGATGCTCCAAACGCCCATCTGTTAGTGGCATCCAGCCTGAGCTCCCTTAGGAGTTGTCCAAGGTGCTGCTTGTGTCTATGCTCCGACTGGGAATGCAAGAACATTGGAAGCTGCCTTACACTGAGCCAGATGTTTGGTCCATCTAGCTCAGTCTTGTCCACGCTGACTGGCAGAGGCTCTCCAAGGTCTCTCCCAGCCCTATTTAGGGATGTCAACGATTGATCCTGGGACTTTCTGCATGCAGAGCTAAGCTACAACCCTTCCCTCTATTGCCTCTCAGCTGCATGAGTCAATATCTTCTGCTTGGGCTTGAGTTCCTATGGATGTTTTGCTCCTGCCTCAACCCCTGCTTAGGTTGAACCCCAATCTGGACACAGTCATCACCTGGATCAGGATACGTCTTTAACATCTGTTCTTGCTTTTCTGTTTGAGAAACTAAAAATGCAGAAAAGATGGGGGTTCCAAAAACCTGGAGCCCTCAAAAAAAAAAATGATGGAGCCAACTCTCTTGCCACTGCTTTGCTTCATCAGAGTCCTCCAGAAATGGGAGCTGGGCAAAGCATGACACACACATACCCCACGCACCATGGTCCCAATCCTTATTTCAACCCTCAACTACATCTGCAATTAAAAAAAAGATGTGTGAAAGGTGATCTTACATATTTCATATCATCTAGCTTGGCTCTTTCTTCCCAGAGGGAGAACATCCAGACTCAGGATATTTCCCAGTTGCTCTTTTACTGCTCTATCCTATCACCATCTCAGAGTGTCTATCACGTTCACCCAACTCCCTGAGTGGAATCTGAGAATGCTCAACTGGCGAGATTTCAAACTTTTTTTCACTTTCAAGTGCACTTGGATATTGCTGCAGTTCTGGAAATAAAACTCATTTGGCAGGTGTAGCAAAATAACGCAATAGCAGGAAAACAATTGGTGTCCATCTGCTCCTCGTCTCAGGCTTGTATTTTTAATTGTTTCTTCAGGACAAAGAGACAGCTCCAAGTCCCGTAGAAAAAAATTGTTTTAATAATAAAAAAGTTGCTTTCTTCACAAGATCTCTCCCCGAGCAAAGGGATGGGGGAAGAGGCCTTGATTGCCTTTTCAAGATAAATGCTTAGTTTGTGAGTCTTCACCATAAATGCAGATCAATACAGGTTCGTTAGGATGTGTGCAGCAGATTCAAATCCTGATAATACAGATATATTTGGTTTTGTTCCTTGGCCAAGAAAAAGAGTAAAGGGAAGTGAACAAAACATTGGAAGTTTTGATTTTTCTCCAGTGCCAACTACAGTACAGATGGGGATACTGTTCCCAGAGGACCAGACAAATCATAGAAATCTGCTTAATTTATTGATGCAGCATATGTTAAAAAGCAGGAGAAAGTTTGTCTACTTCAGGGATGGAGGAACTATGGCCCACCAGATATTGTTTGACTGTAACTACCACCATCCAAGATCATTGGCCGTGCTTGCTAGGGTTAATAGGAGCTATGGTCCAACAACATCTGGGGGACCACAGGTTTCCCATCCTTGATCTACTGAAATCTTGTCTAACTGGGTGCCCCATATATATTTTGGATCATAACTCCCACCAGCCCCAGCCAGCATAGACATGCTGGCTGAGGATGATGGGAGCTGTAGTCCAAAACACATACAGGGCACCCAGTTGCAGAAACCTGGTTGACTGCAGAGTTTCCTTAGCTCTTTCAATGTAATGATATGAAGAGGGGTAGTTGTGTACTAGCAAGTCTCTGTGTGAGAGGAGACCTGCGGAATTGGTTTGGAATCAAGTCCACATAATATAACGAATCATAATATAATGAATATTGTCTGTTACTTTCACTAACATATTCATTATTGTGCACACTTTACCCTAATATATGCATTTTTGTAAACATTGATTGGAGAACTGCATCTCAAATTTTGGAAAGGTGCAATTTTCAAAGGATGGCTGTGTTTCGGTTCTCATATAGTTTTGGAAAGTGCTAATTTGATAGATTCAGCTTTAAATGCAAAGTGAATTGACTTTCTCCCCCATCCCTATTTGGCTTGGGTTCTGGCAATGGTAGGGTCAGAAGCTGCTCCATCTGTGTGCAGCTGCCCCATGTGGTGAACTGGTGAATTGCAGGTAGCAGCCTTCTCAGTGAAACATCTTCAGGCCTTGGATGAACTCCACTCATCCAAGTTTGTCATTGAATCTTTATGGGGAAGAAAGGGGTATTATGGGGTTCCTGTTCAGACTGAAACTTGCTTGATCAACAAGGTCTTCTTGTGCTCTGGTGTGCTCCTTAATTCTGTATTATTTATAACAACATATGAAGAGCCCTGCTGGATTAGACCAAATGCCCATTTAGTCCAGCATTCTGTTCTCACAATGGCCAGCTCCCTTCTTACTTGCTTTTTTTCCCAAGTGAACAAAGCCCCAAATGTTTTAACCCTTTTCTCATAGAGTAGCCCTAACCCTTTTCTCCCACACTGCAAAACATTCCACACTGGCCAGTGCCCATCACCACAGTGCCACACCACTTGTTCTTTCTGTTCACTTCTTGTCTGCCTGCACACCATACATTTAAAGTGCATGACTTTCTCCAAAGAATCCTGAGAACTGTAGTTTAACCTTCACAGAGCTACAAACTACAGTTCCCAGGATTCTAAGTGCTGAGTACACAGCCCTTGTCTCCTCAAACCAGCCTTCATTCTCATTTCAAAGCCTATGGTGCTTGAAGTCTCAGCATTTTAATGGTAGGATTGCTCCCTTCCTCACATAAGTGATTGGACCAGCTAAGATGAGAAAGAGATGTATGTCTTTGTTTTATTGCAGGGGAGGTAGAACATAGCCATTGTGGCTAATAGACATGGATGACCTCATCCTGTATGAATTTGTCTAAACTTCTTTTAAAGCCATCCAAGTTGGTGGCCATCCCTACATTTGGTGGGACTGAATTCCATAATTTAACTATGTGCTGCTGTGTGAAGATGAACTTTCTTTTGCCTGGCCTGAATATTTATTTATTTATTTATTTAATTTATATCCCACTCTTCCTCCCAGAAGAAGCCCAGGGTGGCAAACAAACACACTAAAAATACTCTAAAATATCTTAAAAACAGACTTTGCAAATATTTAAATAAAACATATTTAAAAACATATTCAAACAATAGATCTTTTAAAACATTTTTTAAAGAGAAAAAAGGTTTAAAAACATCTTAAAAAGCAATTCCAGCACAGATGCAGATGGGGATAAGGTCTCTACTTAAAAGGCTTGTTGAAAGAAGGTCTTCAGTAGGTGCTGAAAAGATAACAGAGAAGGTGCCTGTCTAATATCTAAGGGGGAGGAATTCCAAAGTGTCAGTGTCACAACACTAAAAGTCCACTTCCAATGTTGTGCTGAATGGACATCCTAACCAAATGGTATCTGCAGGAAGCCCTCACCTGCACAGCACAGTGATCAACTGGGTATATTCACTAATAGGCAAAAAAACCCCACTTGAGGTTTAAGAATATACCTATAGCCAACAGATGTTTCTATCAAACTTTAAAAATCAGGGAAATTGGGCAGCTATAGTGAATGCACCAGGGGAGCAGGAGACCTGACCTCCTCTCTAAGATATTGTACTGCCCTACAAATTTGTAAAAATGCAAACAAAGTTTGGGTTGGGCTTTCACAGTCCAATCCACTTTCTGTATAGCTTGGAAGAATTTGTTAATATGTGCCTCTGAGCATATGGTGAGTGATGGCAATACCTGCAATCAGGACTGAATCTCCACAGATGAATTATGTTTTTTTGTATATTTGTTGGTATTCTTCTTACTTTGCTTCTTTCCTGTGTTACTACTATTACTACAGAGAATCTAACCTAGAAAATTATGTTTCATTATTCATCCTAGAAATCTGTGTCAAATTTATTTTTTATTAATTTCAAAGCTTTTTTATTGGTCAATGTCATATGATGCTGAAGATAGCCTTTTGTGTTTCAAACTGGAGGTTATGTTCTATTTCTATTTTGGGTGCATTAACAGTTGGATCTGAAACTGCACTTTGGTGTAAAATTAGACTGATTATAATATGTTGCTACTTGAGCAATGAATCTAGCTGTGCCTGCCCAGGATGCATGTTTTCAGCCTGCTATGCTTAAACCATTCCATTTTAAGGAAGGGTGGGCATGGTCAATTGAAAACATAGAGCACACCTAGACATTTGCTAGAATATATTTCACCCCCCACTGTTTAACTTGTACAAACTGAGACACTCCTCATGTCCACTGGAGACTAGGGTTGCTAGGTTCAGGGCCTGAGACTGATCCTGTATCTTTAGGAAAAGAGAAAGTCACCCAAGTGCATATGTTCTTGCAACACTGTAATAGGAAAAACCACAAGGTGGAATTCTCCCTTCCCCCTGCACGACTTTTAAAAATACAGAAGATCTCTTGGTTGCCAGGCCCAGCCTTCTGCAGAATAGTCCGTGCCATTATTCCACAATTGTTTTTGGAGTTGTTTTTTTTTAGTGTAAATTAAGAGTTGCTGTATTTCATATATTCACAGAAACAGAAGCAAAAGAAAATAATTTACTATAGGAAACATCACTAAAATTGCAAAGTAAATCAAACATATTTAAAGTGCCTATCTGAACTATATCAGTTGTCTAATATTGTTGCTTCCTGCTGAAACAAGATCAGCGCAGAACATGTCTTGTTTCTATTCTTTGGGCTGATTGCAGGTGTTGCCACCACTCGCCATATGCTCAGAGGCACATATTACCAAATTCTTCCAAGCTACGCAAGAAGTGGATTGGATTGTGAAAGACCAACCCAAATTGTGTTTGCATTTTGACAAATTTGTAGGGCAGTACAATTTCTCAGAGAGGACATCAGGTCTCCTGTCTACTGGTTTCAGTACTGCCAAGCTGCAGAGGTTCAAAGTTTAATGCAAAAGCATGAAGTGAACACAATTTATTTGAAATTGCTTCACTTGATCCTGTGACCCAGGAGAATTATCAGTTGTGAAGACCCTGGATCAATAGCAGTCAAAGGCAAATGGGCAAAACTTAGCAATGGTAGAAAGAGGTAATGCCTTTTTTTCCCTGCTCCCTTGTTTATGTCCCTCCTCTCAGAGAGATTGCCTTGCATTTCAGCAAACCTGATGCTCAGCTAGCAGAGAACACATGAGCTCTTGACAGTCCATACTTTGGAATTCACAGAGATAGTTCACCACTGGGAAGGCAACTGCAAAACTGTAAGGATGAATGGAACGGGCTTGATATAGCCCATGTCTCTTGCATACAAGTAGGCCAGTAAACCCATTTCATCCTGCAGAGACATTGTACAGGAAAAAATATGGCTGCACCCATAGGGACAGTCAACTTTCTCCCCATACACGTACCAAGGGAATGGGTGTCAGGTCATAATGTACCACCATTTTTTTTCTAATTAATAAAACCTAATTTGTAAAGTCTCTTGTCTGCTGTCATTGTGACTAAACATAGGACATCTTCCTCCACTGTTGTTCCATGATTGTATCCCACCACTGAATTTGAAAGCACTAACATGGCTAAGTAAAATGTAGGGAGTGAGTTTGTCCCTCCCAGCTTTTTAATCAAAAGTTTTGAATCAGCATGGCAAGCACTACACTTTTGGGCTGCTGCAAGCAGAACCCAAATCCTCCCCTATCCTTAGTTGTGAGCAGGGCCGGCTCTACCAGCAGTCAGAATAAGATGGCCACTTTAGGCGACAGATACCAACATGGAGCAGGCAGAATTGTGTGTATCACATGAGCTGAGCTGAGCTGTGCTCGTCTGTTACCCTCAGGTGCAGGTGAAGATGGCATCCCTTTGCCAATGTTGAAGTGAGATTCTGGTGTCAGTCTAATTGGCTTCCGTATGTGGAACGTGGGAGGAGAGAGGGAGACCATCTTGTTTTTGGTCTCAGGAAGCAAGATGTCCTGGGCTGGCCCTGGTTGTGAGAGGAGATGACTCCATTAGATCAGCTGGCATGGATCTGAGGAAAGCAGGTATCTTTCTGAAGTGACTTGAAGCAAGAGGCAGAATTGCCACCAATTGCCACCAAGTATGCAGTTAAAGAGGAAAGCACAAAAGCAGGACTACAGCTGAACGTCAAAAAGACTAAAGTAATGTCAATAGAGGATTTATGTAACTTTAAAGATGACAATCAGGACACTGAACTTGTCAAGGATTATCAATACCTTGGCACAGTCATTAACCAAAATGGAGACAGTAGGACTGGGGAGAGCAGCTATGAGAGAACTAGAAAAGGTCCTCAAATGCAAAGATGTATCACTGAACACTAAAGTCAGGATCACTCAGATCATGGCATTCCTGGTCTCTATGTATAGATGTGAACGTTGGACAGTGAAAGAAGTGGATAAGAGAAAAATCAACTCATTTGAAATGTGGTGTTGGAGGAGAGCTTTGTGGATACCATGGACTGCAAAAAAGACAAATAATTGGATGTTAGAACAAATTAAACCAGAACCATCACTAGAAGCTAAAATGATGAAACTGAGGTTATCATATTTGGGACACTTAATGAGAAGACATGATTCACTAGCAAAGACAATAATGCTTGGAAAAACAGAAGGGAGTAGAAAAAGATGAAGGCCAAACAAGAGATGTATTGATTCCATAAAGGAAGCCACAGACCTGAACTTACAAGATCTGAACAGGGTGGTTCATGACACATGCTCCTGGAGGTCGCTGATTCATAGGGTCGCCATAAGTCATAGTCGACTTGAAGGCACATAACAACAACAACAATTGGCTTTTATATTTGTAAACTGATTAGAAGCATATTCTGGCATTAAGTGGTATATAAATTAATACAAAATAAAAAAGATATTAAATTCATAGGGATCTATGTAATGCTAGCCCTACTCAGATGTGACTAACTTAGATTCATGAATTCCAGTGGGTCTTCTCCGAGTAGGACATAGCTGGCTATAATGCAGAATCACCACCACAACAACACAACCTCCCCTACCCCCCAATCATGTGTTTAAATGACACCCTTCCTTTAGCATCCTAAGAAAAAGACCTAGACAGAGTCTGGAACAGATTTATTGATGAGTGATAAAAAGCCCATGGACAAATCATCTAAAAAGCCCATTTGCAGAAGTTGCTCTGGTCTCAGAGGTTTGTCTCTCTGTGTCTCTGGCAGGGACTGCCTTGGTTCCCTTTTCCAGTCTAGCATCTGCAAGCTTTATTTTCTGCCTGTGTCCCTCTCCACATAAAAGTCATTAACAATTCTATTTCAGAGTAAAGAATGCAAATGAGTTAATTATGAGCTCCATTTACCTTTCTCACCTTTGTACATTAAATCGGCATTAATACCTTGTGCTGTTATCTGAACTAGAAACATTGGGGATATCCAGGAAAGGGGGAGAGGATCTACATGTAAAGACAATCTTGGCTTATGTAAGCTGCGGGGAAGGTGATTTGGAGACGGAAAGTGGGAAGAACATTGACTTTCATTTACCGCTGCTAATCACGTGCCAAGGCCTTGGTCATTAGGCAGTCAAAACACTCCTCGGAGCCACTAGATATTTTGCTTATATACAAGCTAGGGGATTTGAGTTAATAATAATGTTGCATTCATAGATATCCCAAAGTGTTCTGGTTTCTGCATAATGGCTCAGAGATTGCCCTACAAAGCTATCAACTGAAGATCAGCAGGTGGGTTAATGTATAAGCAGTGGCCTGGTTCTAGTGGATCTCTTGTCGATGTATGAGGTTAAAGTAAGGTCATCCGAGACATGCATTTGGCAAGTGGGCAAGCCAAGTCAAGGACAAAACCTGCTTTATTATTATTATAAAGTATCCCAGATGTTACACATGTATGTCTGAACCCATATGTGTGTCCACCCTGCAGGAGAAGTGAATGCACTCCCCAAAACGTAGTGCAACCTTTTGCTGGAGTTAAACCCGCACATTGCCCTAATCTTAGGCTTAATATCCCAATAAAGGATACATACAAGAGGTATAATAAAGGCTGGTTTATGAAAGAGGAAAGGAAAAGTATAGCATTCAGTTTATAGTTAAAACACGGGCAGTGGTAGATCTATGAAACGATAGAAATGCCCTACACCTATTCACACCCAAAATAGTGGGCACATAGACTCAAACAAGAAATACAACAAAAAGGAAGAAAAGGGGATAGTGAAAGAATATACCTTTCCTGAACGCTGTCGAGACACAAAATGAGGAACGTGATTTCTATGCCTGGCAAGAGTTATGTTCTCACCTCTGATATAATCAGCAGCCAGACACAAAAGGTATCAATCTTCTTTGATCTGAAGTCCAGTGCGGTGAGTTGGTTTTTGTAGAGAATGATGTGAATTGTCTAGGAAACCATTGGAACCATGAGTGTTAACTTGACCAGTGCAAAACCTCTACCTTAAATGTGTTTGGGGTCTCATTGGGTTGTACGTCAACTGAGAGGGGTGTGGATGAGTGATCGAGGGATTTCCTAGGTGAGGTTAAAGATTATACTGTATTGTCTCTGGTGCCATGTATTAGTATAAATTTCTGTCTCTGGGAAAAACTTGCTTATCTTATGTGCTCTGAATTAACATGAACTTTAAATCTGGCTAGAGCTACTGTTCAGTTAAATTGTGGGTAAATTTGCTCCAAAGGGCAGCCAAGTCAGACCCTGACCAAGGGCTCCTGAAGGGCACCTGGTTAGGCTGGAAGAGAGTATCACTCCCTTTCCGTGATCCACGGCAGGGGCCCTGCCGCAGATTGCAGGGAGGGAGCTTCCAGGCCGCCTGCCCATTCGCTCATTCCACGTACCTCTATCCTGTCTTCCTCTGCTGTGAGCGCTGCACACACAGGGCTGCCATCAACCAAGATGGCAATGGAGGCTTCTTTAAGGGGCTGATACCCCTACCACCATCTTGGTTGATGGCAGGCATGTGCGTGCACATAGCATACTGTGCATGCATGCCATCACCCAAGATGGTGGCAGGGGCATCAGCCCCTTAGAGAAGTCTTTGCCACCATCTTGGTTGATGGCAGCCCTATGTGATTAGCAGCAGAAGACAGGAGAGAGGTAGTTGGAACAGGCAGGAGCCATGCACCCTGGGCAGGCTGGTGCCCAAGGGCCCAGCCATGCCTGGTGCCGGCCCTGTAAATTTGGGTCAATCTTCAATTTGGAACCAACCTTATTACTCACTAGCTAATCAGTACATTTCTTCCTAAGGGTAGAAAAACAGTTCTAACCATTCTGACATTTGGAGTCATATTGAGGGATGTTTCCCAGAGTGTAACTGACTCCTATGCCTTGATCCATTACTATGAACCAAAGAATAAAACCCCCAAATATACATGCCTCCTTACACTGAGTGAAAGGATGATTTTCATGTCTCCATGTTGGTATACTGAAGGCCAACTTAAAAATATAGCATGCAGTCCATGGCACATAGCAGCAGGGCTAGAGAAAGATATTTTGTCTGACAACTTGGAGGACTGCTGTAGTCAGCTTAGACCTTACTGGACTGGATAGATCAGGGATGGGGAACTTGTGACCTTCCAGATGTTGTTGGACTTCAGCTCCCATCAGCCCCAGCCAGTATGGCCAATGGTCAGGTATGATGAGAGCTGCAGTCAAATAATATGTAGAAGGTCACAGTTTCCCCATTGCTGGGATAGACCAGTGGCCTGACTTGGCATAATGCAGCATTATTTATTTGTATGCAAATGTTGTCAAACCAGAAGGGGAAGGATAAGCAACCTAGTGTTGTTGGACTACAACTCCCATCATTCCTGACCATTGGCTGTTCTGGCTGGGGCTGATGAGAGTTGGAGTTCAATATGTGGGGGTGTCATGGCCCCCTCAGAGGACTCCTTCGAGGAGGACGACTCAGGAGTAACAGCAGCAGACCCAGGAGCAACAGACCCAGAAGGAGACACGGAAGAGACTCCTGAGAATCCAGCTCCTTCTCCCCCTCAGCTGCAGAGCACCCCTGATACAGTGGAGGCCCTGCAGCCAGACGCAGACAGTGAACAGGATACTCCCCCCTCACCTGCAGAACGTAGACAGCAGAAGATCAGGCAGAAGAGAGGCAGGCCTGTCCCCTTAAGGCCCAAACGCTGAGGGCTCACACCTGCTGTCAACCCTGCTCTTTATAAGGCACACCTTGGCTGCAGCTTGTTGCTGACTGCAATGTCAGGCGTGGCTTCGTGTATTCCCAGTTTCCCTGCAGCATCTCTTGGACTGACCCCTTGGCAATTGATCCCGGACCTCTACTGACCTCGCTTCTGGACTTGTGACTTGGCAAGTAAGCTTCACACAGGCCTGGCCCTTATCAGGTTCCCTCCTCGTTGGCCTGGCAGATTTACAACCAGTCTGCTGGCTAAGGACTTCCCTTCCCTGCTAACGACCCAGGAATTTCCAACCCCCACTGCTGACTCAGTGCAGAGCTGACAGGGGGGCAGCAGGAGCCAGAGCAGGACAGAGTAAGTAAATTCAATACACTCCTGTAAGAACAGGTGTTAAATGAACAATTATTACTATTTTGTGTAAGGGAAGGGCTATAGCTCAGTGGAAGAGGATTTTATTTGCGTGCAGAAGGCCCCAGGTTCAATTTCTGGCATCTCCTAGGTAGGGCTGGGCAAGATTATATACCTGAAACCCCAGAGAACTGAGCTAGATAGACCTCAGTGGTCTGACTTGGGATAAGGCAATTTTGTATGTTCCTAATTTCACCTATGAAATGTTAGAGGGTATGACACAGTCTATGCAGGCCCAATATCAGCCAATGGTATCCAGTAGCAGATGATGAGTTGAGTTGGTGGCACTTACCTAACCTCCCAGCAGTGGGGTCATTGCTGCTTACAAGGAGGAAGAGTGAGAGGGGCAAAGCAGTGCAGAGATCAGCACTTTGCAAGTGCACCCAGCAGAGCTAATCTGGTGCTCCTATGGGTATGTGTGCATAGCACTGACCTTGCCGCTGCCTTGCCCCTCTCACTCTTCTCCCAGTAAGCAACAGGGACTCTGCTGCTGGGAGGTCAGGTAAGCACCACTGCATCATCCCATTGATGATGGTATCCTTAGGCAGCTTTTGGGGCTGCAGCAGCCCCAGAAGAGCCCACCACTGACACTTGCTCTGGGCCCCCTTTTCAACATTTTCCGCTGGCCCTCCAATCACCGTCAGGCAGTTGAACTGGGGGGGGGGAGACATAATTTTAATTATTCTCATTATAGTGTTTCAGCATTTTGTGGAAAATTATAAATGGTGGCTTCCAGGTGCATCCACCTGGTTCTGACTGGAGTAATGCTGTTGCCCACTCTTGCTTCCTCTGCCAGGTAAACCCTCCAGTGGGGACCAATGCTATAGGATGGGGGTATTAGAGGCCCTCAAACCTGGGGCTGGTTCTTGCCCTGAGCCCATAGCATCCCTACCATGCTCCACTGTTAGGATTCAGTCCTGCCCAGACATTACATCTAAGGTCTTATCCAATGAGGAGCCATGGAAGCAGACTTTCAAGCAAATCTTCAAGCTGCCAATGACCCTGAAGAGCAAATAGATTGAGATATCCCTGCTCCAGGACTGACAATCCCCATAGCAGCTACCTGGGTTCTTCAGATCCACTGCCAAAGTGCCTGGCTAGCTGAGCATGAAGCTACTCAGGATATGGAAACATACCAGGGTTTGACTGAGAACCAGGATGGCTAGAGGCTCCAGCTCCTATATGAGCTCCAACTATGAGTTGCTTATTGCTGAGACAATATCTGGTCCAAGTTCCAAGCTGCACTCTTGCTGACCTGGGGAAATGGATATCCACACATACAGTACTTAGCTATTTTTTAAGGGCCAAGAAGCTGCATGTGGCCAGCTGTCAGATATATCTCCACTGTCAAAGTGGCTTTAACTTGTCATACACATCACCACATATGCCTGAGGCCTCCTTGCAGCAAGTCAGTGTAGAAAAAGGCAGTCTACGTCTGGTCCATGTCAATTTTTCATGTGTTCATGGATAAGTCGGTTCTGTCCCATTTCTGCATCAGTCTGTGGGGTTTTTTTAAAAAAAGAAATTTGCATGTAAATAATCACAAAATACATATTTAAATATATATTTTATGACAGTGTACACATTTCTAAATGCATTTTAGCCTAAACTATACATTTGTTTTACACATTTTGGTACCGTTTTGTGAGAACCATCTCACAAAATCCAGAAAAGTGAGCGTTCTGAAGGATAATTTTCTGACGTGTGCATTATCCAGGAGAGTGGTGGGCAACCTCTTTTGGTGCAAGAGCTGCAATTTCTCAGGGGAGTGGTACATGTCAGTAGTGGCTGGAGCCAGAACCATAAGTGGGCAGAACAATCGATGTAACTCTTTCAGTAGACTACATTCCAAACACACAAATGTCTGGAGGTCTGCGCGCATTCATCCACACACCCATTTGTCCATTCAGCCAAGCACGAGACATTATCACAGCTCAAGGACACACTCCAGCTAGGCAGGCAAAAGCAGTTGAACAGCAATAGTGAGGGGCAGGGCCCAGGGAGAGTTCTGAGGGCCAGACAGAGAGGCCTGGAGGGCCACATTTGGCCCCCGAGTCTGGGCTTCCCCACTGCTGATCCAGAAAGTGTGAATTAGGTTGGTTTGCTTTCAAATGAGGACCAAGATGTTCCAAATCAGAAGTAAGCCTAGACATTGGATCCTATATTTCATAGATTTCTTTCTCGCCTCCGCTTTCTGCATTTCCGTGCCTGAGATGTAATCCAGGAAGTGTGGCACTTTCAGTAGGCTTGGTACTCATTGAAGTGAGGTAGAACGTATATTTTCAATGGAAAAAAATATGGATGTGGAACCTCAGCACATGCTGGATGGGAAATCTGTGAAGGCAATTGAGTTTCAGACTCCTGAACCTCCAAATTGCTTCTTCCCATCTTTGTGTCTCTGGAGGAGTTGGCAGAAGGAGCCAGACAAGTATGATCAGCAGGGGCAAAAATTGTGCAGGCAGTCATAATAGCAGGTATTGTGAAGAAGTGAAGAGAGAACAAGGAGCTTCTTATTCCATAATAGAATACAGAATGTTATTTTGGTCAGGTTGCTTAGCATGATCCTCCTGAAGCATGTGAAATTTCATGCCCGCCAAGCTGAAAATAATTCCAGATTCATGGAGCAGTTTATGGGATACGAGTTCATGAAATTTTGCAGCCTTGCTAATGTAAAATATGTAGGCTAGGATGCACGGTCCTTAGGATTTAATTGAATAGCTGCTGAGTTTTAATTAAAGTCTCTCCAAAGCTGTTTGGTAGAGCTCAACCTCGCTGACAATATAAAAACAACACATGTTCTTTAAGATCTGTGTCGACCGTCACCAGTTTCCTTTACAGAGTTCTCTGATGGACTTAGGTGGTCTAAATGAGAGTGAAATGAGACTCATAGTGTTGACATAGCAAAACTAGGGCAGGAGGCAGATGAATCCCAGACAAGTTTTCAGCTATAGGTACTATAGCACATGGACACTTAAATGGTTTTTGTTTTGATGAGGATTATGCCCCATATGAAGCCACTTGGAATTAAGTGGGTGAAGCCATTCAAAGCTGAAACATTTGTTGAGCGGCATTATAGTTTCAAATTAATGCAAAATTCAAATTGCGCCAATTTAAATTCTCAGATTGAAGTTTCTCTCCCCCTTCTCAGATGTGAAATTCAAGATACCAAACCCATTCCCAACCATTTTGGGGTCTCGGTAAAATATTTGGAAATGTAATAAACTGTCACAGGAACAAAAAAAAAATCCCCATTTCACAGAAGAAAAAACTGATTAGACTCAAAACAGTACATGAAAAACAAACAAGACAAACACACACACACACACACACACACACACACAAAACAAGGAAGGAAAAAGCACACAACTGCTCAAAACAAACAAACAAGGAAAAGCCCATTCACAAGCTAACAAACAAAAGGCAAAACTGTACACCGCCTTGATGTTTTGCGAGGAGATATATAAATATGTATATGAATAAATAAAACTAATAAAACTTCCCCACACCTAAACAAGCAAAATAGAAAATAGAGGTGTGAAGGATTGCAAAACTATGCATGGGATGTATTTATTTATTTGTTTATTAAATGTATGTCCCACTCTTCCTCCCAAAGAGAGCCCAGAGTGGCAAACAGGTGATAAAACACTAAAAACATCTTTAAAACAAGGCATCCTCAAAACAAAACATTTAAAAAACAATGGCAATACAGATGCAGACTGGGATAAAGTATCTACTTAAAAGGCTTGGTATAACAGGAAGGTTGAAAGTGATGTCAGCTCCAGGTCTATGGCCAAATAACTTGGATGCAGATGTTGTGGAGGGAAATGAGAAATCTGCAGTAAAGGAGAACAGGAAAAGACCACAGATGAATGAAAATTCAATCAATGAAAAAGCTTAGTGAAGTCCCAAGAGAAGTTAGCATACTTTACTCCTAAAGTCTCAAAGGCTCTTCTTTATAAGGGCTGAATGAAGTATCTTCTTTAGAAATCTCAACGTTTTTACTTTCTGAGATGAACGAAGAAGCTTCATAAAAGAGTGCTGTGAGTGCAGGATCTTTATATATTGACCACATGTAAGAGTGTCAGGCCGATGGGCTTCATTTGGCTAGGCTGGGCTTCATTTGGCTAGAGCGGTCTGCCTTGGTCACACTTAGTGGTTGTGGTGTGACAGCCACATCAATTAGGCTACATCCCACATCACTCCAATTATATAGAAAAGAAGGGAATGCATGAAAGGGTACAGTTCAGAGCTTGGAAAAGTTACTTTTTTGAACTACAACTCCCATCAGCCCAATCCAGTGGCCATGCTGGCTGGGGCTGATGGGAGTTGTAGTTCAACAAAGTAACTTTTCCAAGCTCTGGTACAGTTATATGGGAAGAATCACCCTACCATCAGATGGTGGGTACTAATGTTCTTCCTACATGATGCTCTTCTTCCCATATAGCTCCTCCATCCCTAAGGAAGCAGTTTGGAGGAAACAACAGCAAGAGTGGAGAGGCAGAGAGGCAGCAATAGTTCCCCAGCAGCAGTATTGCTGCTGCTTATTGGGAGGTAAGGGGGGAAGTGTCAGTGAAGTCGAGGCAACACAGCCCACTGAAAGAGCCAGTCCAGCATGATTACTGGTGCACCTGCACAGCACTGACCTCACTGTCGTCTCACCTCTCCCCACTCCCAGTAAGCTGCAGCCACACTGCTGCCAGGATGCTGTTGCTGTAGGTCTGCAACTCACTCTTACTGTTTCCCCCAAGCTTTGTGAATGTGAACTTGCCCTTGGCTAGCTTCGGAACAGCCTGAGTAATCTCTCCCTAGCCTTTTGAGTTCAGGAATACACTACTGACACCACCAATGGTTTGTTTTGTTGTTTAACCCTAGGGGTGGGTGACTCTGTCAACTTCATTTTTTCTTAGTTTCTCATTCTTCCACTCTTACATTAACTTCTACGTATCAGCTTGCAAATTTTAAAAAAATCTCATGAAAATTAATCAGCGTTTTAGTGTGAATATCTCCTAATATACATGTTTGAATGCATTTTGCTAATATACACATTTTTGCAAAGCAATGCTCCTAATATAATACATTCTGTATGTTATTTCCATGAATATATGCATTTTTATGCAGACTTTAGTATATGCATGTCACTGCTTCCCTGGGTCCTGTGCTGTGAGGGAGAAGGTAGGAGAGTTCCAGACAAGATAGATGTGCCCCACTGCTTGTTCACTCTTCCCTTTAAAAACCCTTCACTGCCACAAGCTGAAAGGCTTCTGCAAGGCTGCCTTCCACCACCCAACCTAAACAAATCTCCTTGTGTCTCCTGAGAACACCTCAAAGTAGCATGGAACCTGGCCAAGGCATGGGGTAGTGAATGAAAGAACAACTGAGACGACAAGATTTTTAATTAGAAGTCTTACTTAAAGCAAAAGTGAAAGAAAAGAGTTCTTAGGGGGAAAAAGTTTTACATAGGAATAATAACAGAAAACCAACATGTCCCACCGTGGAACAAAAAGAACAAGTAAACAAATGGTTAAATGCAAGACACCTTCCCTTTCTCTAGTTGCAATCCCTAAAGCTCCTGCCCATTGGGCTGGTAACCTGAGACCATTCCCTTGACTTAAGAACATAAGAATGTAAGAAGAGCCTCCTGGATCAGGTCAATGGCTCATCTAGTTCAGCATCCTGTTTTCACAGTGGCCAACCAGTTGCCCATGGGAAGCCCACAAGCAGAATCTGAATACAACAGCACATGCCCTTCCTGTGGTTTCCAGCAACTGGTGTTTGGAAGCCTCCTGGCTCCAACTATGGAGGCAGAGCATACCCATCATGGCTAATAGCCATGAATAGCCTTATCCTCCATGAATTATAATCCCCTTTTAAAGCCATCCAAGTTGGTAGCCATCACTGCCTCTCGCGGGAGTGAATTCCATAGCTTAACTATTTGCTGTCTGAATAAATATTTTCTTATGTCTGTCCTGAATCTTCCAACATTCATCTTCATTGGATGTCCATGAGTTCTAGTGTTATAAGAGAGTAGGGTTGCCATATTGCCCAATTAGCCAGGTTTTACTCGGATTATAGCCATGCTACTCAGTGCCTGCTTAGCCCATAAGGTGGCCCGGATTCCCAGCTTTCATTAAAAAAAAAAAAAGCAAGTCTCTAGCCCTTGTGGATCCAGAGGTACAAGGCAAAACGTGGAGGCAGTTTTCAGCCTACTCCCGCCTTCCATTGTTCTTAGCCAATGCAGGACACTGCAGCTGTCCTGGGAAAATCAAGAATTTCAGCCTGCCTGCCTGCTGCATGCGTAGAACCTAAGCAGTTTAGAAAACTGCACATGCTCACTTGATCAACACATACAGCTCTGCCCTTTATCCAGATACTTTCTGGTTGAGTCAACAAGGAGAATCAGCCTTCATCTCATTTCCCTCTGTATCTCAGGTTATGTGTCTTAAGTGGTGGATGCATTGGGAGTGTCTGGAATGGGAGGATGGAATAAAGGGGTTTGAATCCACCAAATGCTACCTCCCCTGAACAAATACAAAATACAAAAGCAAACCTCCCTGTAGAAAAGGCCGAGGTACTAGTATTTGCATTTTTTGCCCCTCCCTCCACCCTGTTAAATGGTGCTTACTCCCATGTAAAGTTGCACTGGAGTGCAGCCTCACTCACCCTGTTGCCTGGCAGAGCTCCTGTTCAGCAATTCAAAAAAGGCTAAAAAGTATTTTAAATACATATTCTTCTTCAAAATGACTGGCAGACATCTTTTTGCCAAAGATCACCCTACTTCATTTCCTTCCCAGGGATGGATGTGTGTGTTTGTGTGTATACATACACGCGCGCACATGTACATGCACACAGACATTATCTATCTATTTAGTGCAGGGGGGTTGCAACCTTTCCCTCCCGTTAAGGCCAATAGGAATAGAACAGCCACCCTCTCTAATACTAGCACAGCTTGCCAGGTCTCTAGAGTTCATTGCATTTATTTATTTATTTAAAAAAGAGGTGCCAGCACTCAAATCTCCACCAAGTTCCAGGCTTTCCCTGATCTGGTATGTGAGAATGAGTGTACTAAAGACATTTCTTACATGTTCAGACACGACTCTCTTTAGATAAGATGATTGGCTAAACTAATAATATTGAAATCTTGATTTCCATCTGCATTGCAAGTTGTAGCAGTTTTAATCGATGTTTTGCTAGCTTTTTGTTTCATGCTGGATTTTTATACTGCTGCACTGGCTTGTTTTATGTTTGTTCCTATTTTGTGTTTTTATTATGTTTTTATATTGATTGTGCATTTTTATTGCTGCCCTGAGCTCTTTTTTTAAACAGTGGAAAGGCAGGATATAAATCCTCTTAAATAAATAAATAAATAAATAAATATTCCATAGTGTTGGAAACTAGAGTATAGGCATTTAAGGCTGAAAATGTAAGTTTTTTTTTTAAAAAAAAGATTCCTCACATCCTCCCTCACTTTTTGGTGGTAATTACTAGACAGAAAAAATTAACAGCCGGACAATGCAACAATTACTGTTCCTGATTTGCATAATTAGAAAATAATTTGCATGATATGCAAATTAGCTGCCCGGATTTGCGGAACTGAAATATGGCAACCCTATGAGAGAGGGAGAAAAGCTTGTCTCTATCCACTTTCTTCATGCCATGCGTAACTTTGTCACGTCACCTCTTTCTCGCCTTGTCTCTAAATTAAAAAGCACCAAATGCTGCAATCTTTTATCACAGGGGAGTTGCTCCATCCCCTTGATCATTTTGGTCACCCTTTTCTGAACCTCCTCATCCTGTGTTCTGTCTCTCTAATATACCTATTAATATGACATTTGTGCTTCCCAATACACAAATTCAAGGAAATTTTGAGGATCTTAATTCCCACTTACAGAGTAAGTGTGATCTATTGCATCTTCAGTGGATTCTGTCCCCACCCCTTTCTGATCTGAGCCATGGACAGGTCACAGTTAACAAGTTAACCCCTTAATTCCTAAACAAAGTGACATTCAAGATTTATATTTATATATAATACAAATCAGTTCATTTCCTTCACATTTTTGTACACATTACTTGGCTGGAGAACCGTATTGCAAAATTTGAAGAAGTGCAAATTTCAAAGGCTGGCTGTATTTTGGTTCATGTATTGTTTCTGAAAGTGAGGATGAGGTAGGTCCACCTATAAATGCAAACTGAATTCCCATCCCTGTCCATGATGTAATTACTTGTAAATGCTTAATGAATTATTAATAAACATCGTGAACAGGTTACGCACAGGCTATTATCACGTGGAGGGGGAAAGTAGTGCTGATGTTTTTAAATCAGCCTATTGAGCTAGTGAACACTTTCATAATCTAAAAAAATTGATTCACTCTTTGTAGAGGCTTGCGATCCAGAACAGAATTTTACATCGTTTCCTTAATACACCACAGGATGATTTCTAAAAGTTTGTTCACTTCCTCCTATCCTGTACACATATTTCTCTCTACTGTTTTAGTGTCTCATGCCAAACCCTATCTAGTTTACCCTGGTTACTTCCTTCCATTACATCCAAGTTTATAAATTGTAAGCTTAAGTGAACAAAATTATTTTAATTTTAGAACATAACTGGCAGCAATACATACACATTAACATTATGTGTGCAATTAACAGATTACCACAGGTTTGCCTAGTATATCTTCCTCGCAGACATTTTCATTGTTCCGTTTTCTGCTCTAAAGTGCTGCTGTCGTATTAAGGTGTTCTGCCAGATGAATTTTACGGTTTTTAAATTGCACTGTGTTCACTCTACAGCTTTCAACTCCCAGCAGTGTAAAATAGCTTTGTGGTGTCTACAAATGCCTTTAGTACAGTGGTAGGCAACTGGCAGACTATGTGCCAATCCTACTCCACAGAAGATGACAATAAAAGAAGCCTTGTAGATCCAGGCAAATATGATTTTATAACGGGTGGGGAATCCATGGCCTTCCAGATGTTGTTGATTTCCAACTCCCGTCAGCCCCAACCAGTATGTCCAGCACACAGGGATGATGGGAGGGGTGGTCCCCTATCCCTATTTTAAAAAGTTGTTTATTTCTTGTTGACTGGTTCCTTCTCCACCGCCATTGCGCTGTCATCCAGCAAAGCTGTTCTGTGATGTTCAAAGGTTCCTCCACCTTGGGTATCAGAGTGATCTTCATGAATCCTCAGAGCTCTTCTGCACTGAGCTGGAGTCCACCGTTTGTGTAATAAAGCCCATAGATGTGTCCAGGAAGCCATCTGTTCAGGTGTTGTTGGATGAATCAGTTACTGGGTTTTGAGGACATTGACAAGGTGTTTGGAGGTTTATGGCCTACTTGTCTTTTCCACAATGCTTAACCTTCCTGGCTCATAATATCTAAGAAGGAAAGATTAACTAGCTGGGTCCCAGCGGCGTCACTAGCGGGAGTGCGGGGGGGGTGCAGACCTCTGGCGTGCGCCCTCCCACGCGTGCGCGCATGCACTCCAGGCTGGCAGTGGAAGGCCCGTCCTGGCTTCACCGCCAGTGAGCGGGCACCTGCTCTCCGCCTCACCCGCCCGCCTCCGAGGAGGAGTTGGCTGTGCAGACCCAGAGCACTTCTCGGCTCCTTTGCTGGGCAACGGCGCAGGGCGAGGCAGCTCTGGGTGTCACCCCCCTCAGGGTGTCACCCGGGTGCGATCCGCACCCTCTGCACCCCGGTAGTGACGCCCCTGCTGGGTCCTGCAGGTAATCAATGTCTCCTTGCAAGAGGGGTGGCCCTTAAAATCTTAAAGACAAAGTCCTGCAGCCACTCCTCAAGGAACCCACCTTGGACCCTAACTACTATTCCTAACTACTGGCCCATCATGAAATAGCCTTTCCGGGCAAAGTGCTCCAGACATTCTTGGATGACACTTATCTGGATCCCATTTCAATCCAGTTTCATACCAGATTTTAAAAGTCTTTTTTTCTCCAAAGGGAAGGGTGGAATAGGGGACTGGATAGCCCAATATGAGCAGGGCTAGTAGCTGGCTATTTAAGCCAGCTGTGCCCCTCTCTTTTGCAGCACCCTCCATCCCTCCCTCAGCAGCCATAGAATCGTAGAGTTGGAAGGGGCCTATAACCCCCTGCTCAACACAGGAATCCAACTTAAAGCATACCTGACAGATAGTTGTCCAGCTGCCTCTTGAAGGCCCCCAGTGTAGTGTAAGGACATCTGCCTAGGTAATTGGTTCCATTGTCATACCGCTGTAACAGTTAGGAAGTTTTTCAAAATGTACAGTTGAAATCTGGCTTCCTGTAACTTGAGCCCATTGTTCTGTGTCCTGCACTCTGGGATGATTGAGAAGAGATCCTGGCCCTGCTCTGTGTGGCAACTTTTCAAGTTCTTGAAGAGTGCTATAATATCTCCCCTTAGTCTTCTCTTCTGAAGGTTAAGCATGCCCAGTTCTTTCAGTATCTCCTCATAGGGCTTTGTTTCCAGTCCCCTGATCATCCTTGTTGTCCTCCTCTGAACCTATTCCAGCTTGTCTGCATCCTTCTTAAAGTGTGGTGCCCAGAACTGTACACAGTACTCAAGATGAGACCTTACTAGTGCCGAATACAGGGGAACCAATACATCATATGATTTGGAAACTATACTTCTGTTAAGGCAGGCTAAAATAGCATTTGCCTTTTTTGCAGCCACATCACACTGTTGGCTCATATTAGTATTGCTGAGCCAAGTATCCCCCATCTTATAACTGTGCATTTGGTTTCTTTTTCCTAGGTGTAGAACTTTGCACTTATCCTTCTTAAATTTCATTCTGTTGTTTTCAGCCCAATACTCCAACCTATCAAGATCCCTTTCAGTTTTGTTTCTGTCTTCCAAGGTATTAGCTATCCCTCCCAATTTTGTATCATCTGCAAATTTGATAGGCATTCCCTGCACCTCCTCACCCAAGTTCATCTTTTATGGCAGTGTGCAGATGTTTCTTTCTGTGGGAATCCTTGACTGGCCCTTAGGACCCATCTTTTTCACCTGCTCCACGGTGCTGCTAATTCCAGTTGGCTTACTGGGAATGGTGCTTCTCTCCTTTTGTTATTGGGTTTGGCATTTAGTACAGGCAGGTGAGGGAATGATAAGAACCTAAAGGATGAACACCCTGAGGCATTATTGGGTTAAGGGCACTCTTTAGGCACTTCCTATCACCTTTTGGCCTGGCAGGTCCTTGGGGGTGCCCTTTAGGCCTGACATGCACATTTGGGTGAACGTTGGACAGTGGGAATAGAAAGTTCTTTCAACTTCGGTTCTCTCAGTTACTTATTTTTCCAATTTTAAATTTGGTTGTCCACATTTCTGTAGCAATTTAAAAAAAACTCATGAACATTCTCTAGTGTTTTAGTGTGATTTCTCCTAATAAGCACATTTTTGTAGGCAGTTTTGACTAAGGTACACATTTTTTTCAACTTCTCATAGTGTAATGTATTTTTGTATGCTGTGTTCCTTTTTATGCATACTTTCCCCTAACGTATACATTGTTGTACACATTGTTTGGTTGGCGAACTGCACGGCAAAATTCAGGTAAGTGTGAATTTTGAAGGATGGTGATATTTCAGTTCTCATGTTGTTTCGGAAAGTGCGGATTTGATAGATTCACCTTGAAATGAAAGCTGAACTGAATTTCTCACCCATCCCTACTGGACAGTGGGGCCAGGGTGTGCATGTTAGGTTTCCATACCCAAGGCTCACTTAGCAAGGAGGAAGTAATTTTCTCCCAGTCCTTACCTGGGGAGTCACAGACAGTGGCTGTAAACATTCCAATGGAACTGGAGGGACGTGTCCCTACAAGATTTCTGCAGAACCTCACCTGCCTGTAGTATCTGAATCTGGCAAATCCGATTGCCAATCTTTGAGCCATTATATAGAATAAATATAACCTTTCCCAACACTTCATTGTATCTCACATCTTATGGGTGCTGGAGCAAACAGAGAGAAATGGAAACTGACAGATTTGTTCATTGCCATGGACCACCCACATTTATCTTTAGCTATCTGTCTCCCTCTTGCCAGTGGAGGAACAGATCAATCTTGCCAAAGGTATGAACTGAAGAGTCACAGAGAGCTTTCCCCATCTTCCCTCAGTCAGTTTCACCACCCACAACCATTTTTGCCCTTCTGCTCCCTTCTTTCCCTCTAGCCCCACCCCACCCCATGAAATTAGGCTGAGGGCAGCATGTGGTTTTCAGGCTGCAGATTGCCTACTCCTCTACTAAAATATCTTCCTCCCCTTTCCCCATCTCCTAAAACTGGAATTGCTCCTCCTCTCCATTACAGGCTTTTCACTAGCTAAGTGGACAAGAAAATGGCACCCTGAAAAGCAGACATCTCCTACGTCCCACAGGCCTTTTTGTCTTACTGATGGGGGCTGAGCTCTGTATCTCTACTGAAATTCATCTCATGCAGAATCATCTCATATTTTATCATTCCCACTTTCAGAATAATGGAAATCAGCCCTTTTCTATATTACCTCCTGTAGGTAAAGATGTCATATGCTGCTGAAAATCATTGCTGCATCTAGGTTCCACTTTTCACTCCTAATCTGAGAGTCTAGAGACTCTGTTACATTTAAAGAGTGTACCTCCATAAACTATAGTTGTGCAGTTCACTCATATTGTTATTCACATGTGATGTTCAACGAGTGTACAGTCTTGTGTACACATTATAGGGTTGCCAGGTCAGAAGCATCCCAAATCCTGAGATTTCAAGGGTGGGTCCTAGTGATGTCAGGGGGTAGATCCTAGTGATGTCATGGGGGAGACCTCAGTGAAGTCATGGGCAGGCCCTAGTGATATTAAGCATGATACATTAAGCATCAACCACAGTTGCTTGGAGCATACCACTCAGACAAAAACATTTCTCTGATTGGAAATTAAGATAGAAATATTAGCTAAAAGATGGAGCCTGGGTAGGGAACATTTAATCTAGCCTACTTGCTAGGCTACGTTAAGTGCCCTCAGGCCAGGCCAGTCATCAGAAGGCCATTGTAGGAAGAAAGGGGCCTAGTGTTGTGGAGATTTTAAATGGGAGCACTCAGGAGTAAAGATGGATGCCCCTGAATGCTGCAATTCTAAACACTTACTAAGGGACTAAGCCCCATAGAATTCAATAGGACTTACTTTTGAATAGATATAGTTTGGATTGTGTTGTTAGTAAAGCTTGACTAGAGATCCTCTGCAAAGACATCCATGTCCAAGCAGGGTTGGCAACCCCTTGCCTGGAATGCCCTGCCCCTATCTTTTAACATGGCTGCTCAAAAAGTCAATACAGATTTGACTCTTCACTTCAGAAAAAGGTCTGAGAAATGAGTAAGAATTAAGGTTCTCTACCCTTTTCTGCCTACCCTGTGGGCTGCTATAAACTCACTTTGACAGCCAACCCAATTCTAGTGAGTAATAACTGACAAAGAGAAAACACACATGGTTTGGTCTACCTTCATAGACAGCAGCTTGGGAACAACAGCAATTACAGCCACACTTCCCAGTATGTGAATTCGCTTTTACCACTATCGGGCAAGAAACAAGCCATCATGCAACCAACAAGGTTCATCATCAGTGAGTTTAAGAGGGTTGAGCTGAGTGCATGGAACCACTGTCATTGCTTCTATGGATGTAAGGGAGTGAGGTTAAAAGTAAATGAAATGCAAATAGAAAAAGAAAAGACAGTGATGATTTCCTAAATGCAATACCATACCAACCACAACAAGATTCCTATGAGTAAGGTAGAAAACTCAGCATCCCACAACCAGTCAGGATTCCTAACCACAAACCAAAACTAAAAAAATCTGGCAGCCAGTCAGCCAAGGTCACAGAAATCCCCATGCAGCACAAACTAACCTGGGGCTGCAGTTAGTGCACAATGCTGTATCATGATTGTTGACATAAGTGAGATCCTATCAGCACATAATACCTCTGCTCTGAAATCCACACTGGTTGCCAATTTGCTACAAGGCCAAGTTCAAGGTGTGCCTTCCATGTTACCGGTGCCACATCATACTTGTTCTGCTCTTGTAAGAAATCAGTCCTTTAGCATGGCAGCACCTACTCTTTGGAACTCCCTGCCCATTGGCATTAGACAGACACTTTCACTGTACTCTTTTCAACACCTGCTAAAAACGTTTTTGTTTAGGCAAGCCTACCCAGGCATGTAGAAGCTATTGTGTTTCTTTACCTGTTTTTACCTCATTGTTGGTTTTATTATTTTGGATGTTTTCAAATATCTGTCTTGAATTGTTTTTGAGAATAATTTTATTGTTTTAATTCCTTCTGTAAACCGCTTTGAGGTTCTTTAAAATAAAGCAGTATATAAATGTAAATAAAATACACAAATTTTGGAGTTACTATGGCCCATGGGTCTCTTTCTACTTTTAGGAACAAAGGAATCTGCCTTATACGGACTCAGACCATTTAGTACCAGCTCAGTACTGATGACATGAACTAACATTGGCTCTCCAGGATTCCAGGCAATAGTCTTTTCCAAAGATTGGATTTTGGACCTTTGCATGCAAAGCACGTGCCCTATCACTGAACTATAGCCCTTCCCTTGTTTAAAAAAGTATCTTTTAAAATTGTTCTTTTCAATTCACTAATGAATGCATACCATACCTAGGGCAGATCCACACCATTCATTTCAAGCACATTCAACACATATTTGAAGCACATGAGTCATACCACAGAATCATGGGGACTGTAGTTTGTTAAGGGTGGTGGGAACTATATCTGTGAGGGGGAAACTACACATCCCAGGTTCTTTAGGGGATGTTATGTGCTTTAAATGCAAGTTGGATGTGCTTTAAATGTATTGTGTGGATCTACTTAATAAACTTTGCCTGCATATAAATTGTTTTAATGAATTTTTTTAAATTGAAATTAGCTATAAAGTTTACTGGGTGACCTTATGTCGTTTCCTACATAATAAAAGCAGTGATACCTAAGTAAGCCCTGCCTAATTGCTTTAAAAATAGGGTTGGATGGGGAGAGAAAGGTTTACAACACAAACACAATTATTTGCTATGTTCACTCAAAAGTCCCATCAATTTATAGCACAATCCTAACCATGTCTACTCAAAAGTAAGTCCTACTGAATTCTATGAGGTTTACTCCAGGTGTGTGGGGTTAGCATTGCAGCTTTACTCCCAGAAAAATGAGTATTGGATTAAAGCTCCATATTGGGAAGGTTTTCAAAATATTGCCCTCTTCAACAGATCAGGAAAATTTAAAGTTGTTTGACTCCTGCACACAAGAGAGAAAAAGAATGAAAGCTATATTCTAACTCAATTTATGAGATTTTCAGATAAGCAGGAAAAAACCAACTGTTTTCTGGCCTTGCAATGAAGTCTAACTACTGCCTGGGAGGTCAACAAATCACAACCCTGACTTCACTTATTGGCTACAAACCTGAAAGGGCAGGGTTAGAGTAGCCAGCTACGAGCTCATTAAACAGAAGTTGGGGGTGACATTTTGATGTATATCTCGTGAACCAGGCCACCTAGAAACTTACTTTTTATAAAAAAAAGAAAAAGAAAGAAAGCTGAGAGTCCAGAGATTAAGGATGACCCATGCAGAGAGGACCCCAAAGATCTGGAGTCTCTGGGTGAAAACCAGAGACCTGGCAACCCTCGTACACAACAATGGACCTGCACAAACCAGCAAATGGACACTCTTTCTCATGCACACTTGTACATGCATAGAGACAGCTTGCCCTTGTGTACAGTGCAATGTTTGAATAAGCCTTAGAAGAGAGACTGATGAATCAGAAGCTGCCTAAGTACCCATAACAGCATTTGCACACATTGTTTTCCCCCAGCTGTCCTCCTCTCCCTCTGTTTTCTCCCATTCCTCCAGGCAAGAAGGGGACCTGTATTTTGCATTTATCTGTTAAGCATTATACACAGTGATGGTACTGTTTAAACAAACAACAATAAATAAGCACATTCTGGGTCAAAGCATGGACCTCATTTGCAGCTTCTGCTCCTGACTGGGCTTATAATAATTGGGACTTTAAAAATAGACTCTGAAGTCAACACTAAGACAAATCAGTAGCAAACTTTAATTATTGGGTTGGCTTTCCTTCTGCGGAAAAAGTGATTTGAGCCAGCAGCTGCCGTCCCAGAATGTTTAAGGTGAAGTTGATGGAGGGAGAGATATTACACCAGTGCTCTTCAGAGCCTTTATCTAATTAGATTTCGACAAGACTCTCTGATAAAGAAACATATTTCTACTACCTTAGAAATAAGGTGCAGGGGAGAATTCAAGAACATGCGCTGTTTATAGACCATTACGGACCGATAGAGATTAGCGTTAATGGCTAAATTATATCCTGGCCCAATAATAAGGTTACTTCTGTTCCCAAAACAGTATTTAAATGACTTAGATGATGAAATCAACAGCAGGATTGGTATCTTAATTTGCGAATAACAAGAAAAAGGGAACAGAGGATCAACCTGCCTAAGTGACATTGCTAAGGATTCAGCAGGATTTGAGTAGATTAGAAATCTCAGCCATCGTGGAGCAGATGGCATTTTTTCGATGTGGAGCATCAAAATGCAAAGTTAGTTAATGAATTTCTGACATGGAATGTCTCCGAAATGCTATTCCCAGTAAGGCTGGGGTGAAGCAGAGCAGAAAAACACAAATATAGCAAAGCAGAGATGGATCAAGATCTACTAATCCTCACACCCCTTGCAAATTTATTTCTTGAGAGAAAGGAACAGCTGCTAGATTCAACCAGAGAGAGAACAGAATTGTGTGGTGCACAAACAAGATACCCGACATTATGGCAGGTAAGTTGTAGGGTGCAAGGTGGGCTTCTATACTGCAGTGAGTACAATTCAGTGGTGGTGGTGGGGTTCAGATAAGACAACTTTAGTATCTTGACTCCTTAACCTGGACAAGGTGGACCACGTAAACTTGCAATTCTCTTACACTGCCCCTGATCTTTTTGGGTGACCAAGGCAACAACTGCACCACACATTTAAAGCACTCTTATACCACTATAACAGTCATGGCTTCCCCAAAAGAATCCTGGGGACTTTAGTTGGTTAAGGGTGAGAGTTGTTAGATGGTCCCTATTTCCTTTAGAGAGCTACAATTTCAGGTGTACCTTGGGAAAGAGGTATTGGCAGTTAAACCACTCTGGGAATTGTAGCTTGGTGAGGGGAAGATGGGTCTCCTAAAAACTCTCAGCACCTTTAATAGCTACAGTTCCCAGGATTCGTTGAGGGGATCCATGACTATTGAAATGGTATAAGAGTGCTTTAAATGTATGGCAGGGATGTGGCTCATATGAACATGCCTTACACTGATAGAAACTGTGTATCCATCTATAGGTGCACTATCTGCTCTGACTACCACTGGCTCTCTAGGGTATTTTCCGTTACCTGCTACCTGATCCTTTGACTGGAGATGGCTCAAGCCTGGGAGCCTCTGCATTCAAAGCATGTGCTCTACCATTGAATTAAGGCCCTTCCCTCCCTGTCATGGGAGTTCTGTGCAAAGTGAGAATGGTGTTGGTGTTGGGGCAGTGGGTCCTTTGCCAGTTTTGGCAGCCTGGCAAAGCCCCAGTCTCACTACCCTCTGGGGGCAGCCCTTCCTGCAGAAATCTATGGTGGTGGGGTGGTAGAGATGGGTGCAATGTGTTACTCTGCACCTTGCAAACAGGGAACCTTTGCACACAGCCACACACTCCATGGGTTCACTGCTAACAATTAATTATTTTACCAAAGGTGTCAATGACAGTCAGTCACTCCTATGGGGGAACTTAAAAGGATGCACTCAAAAGATATTATTGGATGTCCGGATACATACGGCACTTACTTTACCCTAATGGCTCAGGTTCTAGTTAAAGATTCTGGGGTGAAAAGTTTGATCGCAAGACACATGAGGCCACCACCTTGCTGAACCTAAGCAGGTCTGGCCAATGCCTGTATGAGCAACCACCTGGAAGCCACATGTATGCCGCCTGGATGGAAGAAAAGTGGGATATAAACACAATAAAATAAAATCAATACTTTATCCTGTAAAAGTTAGTGCTCATATAAAACTTAATGAGAGCCAGTAAGAAGTGAGAGCATAAGAACCCTGCTGGATCAGACCAAAGGTCTATCTAGCCTATCATCCTACTTTCCATAGTGGCCTCCAGGAATCACACAAGCAGGAATTAAAGCAAGCTCTTCTCTGGGAGCTGATATCCAGCAGCATATTGCTTCTGAACCTTGGGATTCCATATAGCTCTCATGATTCATAACCACTGAAAAAAATCTATCTTCCGCGAAGATGTCTCATCTCCTTTTAAAGCCATCTAAGCTAGAAGCCATCACCACAACTTAAGGCAGAGAATTTCATAAAGTCATGATGGGGCTGTGTGAAAAAAGCACTTCCTTTGATCAGTTCTGAATCTCCTGCCAATCTGTTTCACTGAATTACCCCAACTCTGTTATTAAAAGAGGGGAAAGGGTCCCTTGATCCACTTTCTCCACCACGAATAATTTTATAAGACTTCATCCTGGCCTTCTCATTTTGTAGCCTCTTTAAAAAAAAAATACAAAAACGCCCCAAAGTATGCTTTGGTCCTGGGATGGAGAAACTTTTTCAGCTCTGGAACAGCATTTACCAATGGACAACATTCCAAGGGCGGCATGCCAATTGTAGGCAGGGCTAGAGCCATAAGTAGGCAGGGCCAGAAGGAAAATTGGATTGAGCAATGGGTGTGATTCCATCCACCAACAAGCCAGAAGCTTCTACACTCCTGAACACACATCTCTCAGACCTCCATCCAAGCAAGCAATAGGTATGATCTCAGTTCAAGGACACATTCCAGCCAGACAACAAGCACACAAGGAAGGTGTGAGGAATAAGAACATAAGAATAGCTTGCTGGATCAGGCTAGTGGCCCATCAAATCCAGCACCCTTTTCTTACAGTTGCAAACAGAGTGCCCATGGGAAGCTCACAAGCTGGACCTGAGTGCAAGAGCATTCTCCCCTCCTGCCGCTTCTGGAAACTGGTTTTCCAAAGTGTATTGCATCTGACTATGGTGGCAAAGCACAGCCGCCATGGCTAGTAACCACTGACAGACTTATCCTCCATGGATTTGTCTAATCTTCTTTTAAAGACATCCAGGTTGGTACCCATCACTGCCTCTTTTGGGAGAGAATTCCATAGTTTCACTATGAACTGCATGAAGAAATACTTTTGTCTATCCTGAAACTTCCAACATTCAGCTTCACTGAATGTCCATGACTTTATTTATTTATTTATTATTTTATTTATATCCCGCCCTTCCTCCCAGCAGGAGCCCAGGGCTGCAAACCGAAGTGCTAAAAACACTTTAAAACATCATAAAAACAGACCTTAAAATACATTAAAACAAAACAACGTTAAAACATTTTTTAAAAAAGCTTTAAAACATCTTTTAAAAAAGGGTTAAAAACATTATTAAAAAACATATTAACAAGCAATTGTAATACAGACACAGACTGGGACAGGTTTCAACTTAAAAGGCTTGTTGAAAGAGAAAAGTCTTCAAAAGGCACCAAAAAGATAGCAGAGATGGTGCCTGCCTAATATTGAAGGGGAGGGAATTCCACAGGGTAGGTGCCGCCACACTAAAGGTCTGTTTCCTATGTTGTGCAGAATGGACCTCCTGATAAGATGATATCTGCAGAGCCCCTCACCTGCAGAGCTCAGTGATCGACTGGGTATATAAGGAGTAAGATGGTCTTTCAGGTGTCCTGGTCCCAAGCTGCATAGGGCTTTATACAACAAAACTACAACCTTGAACTTGGCCCGGTAGCAAATGGGCAGCCAGTGCAATTCTTTCAGCAGCGGGATGACATGCTGGCGATACCCTGCCCCAATGAGCAGTCCCACTGCCACATTTTGCACCAGCTGCAGCTTCCGGACCAACCTCAAGGGCAGCCCCACATAGAGCACATTACAGTAATCCAGCCCAGAGGTTACCAGTGCGTGGACAACAGTGGTCAGGCTATCCCGGTCCAGAAATGGCCGCAGCTGTCTTACCAGCCAAAGCTGGTAAAAGGCACTCCTAGCCACAGAGGTCACCTGGGCCTCTAGTGACAAAGATGGATCTAGGAGCACCCTCAGACTACGGACCTGCTCTTTCAGAGGTAGTACAACCCCGTCCAAAGCAGGAAACTGACCAATTATCCGAACTCAGGAACCACCAACCCACAGCGCCTCCTTCTTGCTAGGATTCAGACTCCGTTTATTGGCCCTCATCCAGCCCACCACCGACTTCTAGTTTCATGAGCGAGGAAGAAAAACTGGCTGATGAGAAGTGTGGCCTTTGCAAAGGCCCGATGGAGAGGCATGGTGAGTCACATTCGCTCCATAGGTTTTCCATCCCTGCTTTAGCCATTCCTCAGACTGAATGCATATCCAACTTCCCTGAGGGCAAGAAAAGTATGCTAATCAGCGCCACCACATCATGAACATTTATTTATTATTTATTCTTTTGATTCTTTCATTTATACTATTTGGAGAGGCAGGTATTGTAATCTGGGTGCGTCGAACATGCAACTGTTCAAAGCAAATACCAAAATGAGAATTTCCAGTGTTGCCCCAATGGACAGCATAGTTCCTATTTTGCCTATTTTGTTCCAGCAACGTGGCACCCTGTAAAAAACCTTCAGCAAATTTAGACAGAAGCTAATGTGAATGAAAGGGAATGATTATCACACCATCCAGATTGCTTAGTCAGAACAGTTTCATAGCTCACAACTGTCAATTCATTCTTGAACATCTTTATTACTTGGGATTGCTGTGCTATGTTTGGAATCAAATATACACTCTCTCCTCTGTTGTTGGCAGAAGGTATTATAATAGGATGCTTAATTAATAAGAGTCCCCCCACCCTTCCTTAATGATTTGACTTGATGAAGGCAAGGATGAAAACTGAGGAGGTTCCCCTCACTGTTAATTAGGATAGAGAAGAATTTTGTTCAGTCTACATTTTAAAGTCAACCAAACTAATGTGTGTTTCCTAGACCAGGAGGTGTGATCTAAAGAATAATTAGCCAAGCCCAGGGATTAGAACATAATTATCCCTTCGATCTCACACTTCTCCAAATTTTGCAATAAAATTCTTTGGTCAAAAATATACCAAAATGCATTAAATTGCATGTTTTAGGATAAAGTAGTTTAGAAATGCCTATACTGAGATATTTAAATACTACCATATTGCTTGAGTCCAGGCTATCTGAAGAACCTTATCTTCCTGTATGAGTCTGTCTGAGCCCTGAGATCATCAGGGGAGGCCCTCCTCTCAGTCCCACCACCCTCACAGACATGTCTGGTGGAAACACAAGAAAGAACTTCTCTGTGGCTGCCCCCAGGCTCAGGAACTCCCTTCCTAGGGATGTTAGACTGGCTCTTTCCCTGCTGGCCTTCCATTGGCAGGTGAAGACTTTGCTGTTATGACAAGCTTTGGGGGACTGATTGCAAGGGCTATTAAATAAGATGCTGTTTTTATGTTTTATTTATAGAAAAATTAATTATATTTTAATTTTTGTAAGCCACCTTGAGTCCCAGTTCTGGGGAAAAGGTGGGATGATAATGATGATGATAAATTAGTGATATAGGAATATTCCTACAGTTGTTGTTGTTTTTTAAAAAAACACAGATTAATGCAGAGATGGAATGCAATGGAGATTTGAAGGAACAAACACAAAATTGAGAAGGATTGGGAATAAACTGATCTGTCTATATCCCTGCATGTTAAAAACAAGGCAAAAAGCTAATGGCAGCAGAACAAAGGCCTTGCAGAAGGAAACGATGTTTGGTGTTCCTTCTGGATTTGCTGCCAATACAGAGACAGTATGGAATGAAATAGACAAATAGGGTTGTCTATCTGACAATTAAGGGTTTTTCTCCAACTTTAGCTCCAACTCAGAATGGACCTAAGTTAGTCATGGCTATTAATATCAGCTGGTCTACTCTTAGAACTGAAGAAAAGCCTTAATTGTCATACATTTGTGCGGTTATTAAGGACATTGGAAGGGGCAATCAACTTGAATGGAAAGGCAAAGACCCCTCCACTAATTATGCCACTGTGTTCAGGTATCTATGAAAAGAGAACTCCATGGTAACAAAAGCATCTTAGAGATGCAGGTAAATGGGGAATAATAATAATAAAAAAGCTCCAAACATCTGGCAACATGAGCTATGGTCACATGGTTTCTACAAGTAATAAGCCTAGTGGGAAGTCTTCCGGAGCTGTGATCCCAAAGTTTAATGAAAGGATGGAGGAAAAAAGGTTAGGAGGGAGGCTGATCAATAAACTTGGCACAACATATATTAAAGGAGAAAACAAATACATAAACAAGACTCTTGAACTTTTATGACATGTTCAGCTGTGCAGCACACAGGAATTATTTCTGAGACGGGCCAACTGTGTTTCAAAGCAGTTACTCTAAGCCAAAGAATATAAAAGGAAAGGGGGGGGAGAAAACTTGCCCCAACTTACTTAGAGTTGTGATCAATGGCTCCATCCACTCTTGTACCAATGGGCAGTCAGAAATGAGGTTGGATGGACAGCAGAGAGATGGTGAACAACATGGAGTGGGGGAAATCAGCCATTAAGGATGTGTCAGTAGTGTTAAAGTCTCAGAAAGGCACAGGCAGCTGGTTGGAAGGGGGCAGGACAAATACAAGGATAAAGGACATAAAGAGGACTAACAGTGCACACTTATGCATGTTTACTGAGATGTAAGTAGGGAATGTCATGAACTGCTGCCAGTTCACACCAGGACTCAGTTGTCAAACACAGGACAATTGATCCTGGCCAGGCACAACCTGTGCCTCCCTTGTCAGAGCTGAGTAGACCAACAGCAACCCTGCAAGGTAGGTAGACTGCCAACACCCCTTAAACCTGGTCACCCACTCTGGGCCAAGGGGAAACCCAAAGTGCCAGAAATAGTCCTGCTGTTCTTGACATGTTCCCCCTTCAAGAAGATGAAATCAAGGGTTTAAATACCTCTGTTTCATAGTTGGCTAAGGCAGATTGATAAATAAACCAACAAAGAAACCTTAAAAGATTTTAATAATAAAAAGAAATACTTTTATGCACCCCAAGTGTGTCAGGCTACTTGTTTAGTTTTGTTGTTGTGATGTGCCTTCAAGTCGATCACAACTTATGGCGACCCTATGAATCGGCAACCTCCATCAGCATCTGTCGTGAACCACCCTGTTCAGACCTTGTAAGTTCAGGTCTGTGGCTTCCTTTATGGAATCAATCCATCTCTTGTTTGGCCTTCCTCTTTGTCTACTCCCTTCTGTTTTTTCCAGCATTATTGTCTTTTCTAGTGAATCATGTCTTCTCATGATGTGTCCAAAGTATGATAACCTCAGTTTCATCATTTTAGCTTCTAGTGATAGTCCTGGTTTAATTTGTCCTAACACCCAATTATTTGTCTTTTTCACAGTCCATGGTATGCACAAAGCTCTCCTCCAACATTTCAAATTATTTTTCTCTTATCTTTTTTTTCACTGCCCAACTTTCACATCCATACATAGAGATTGGGAATACCATGGTCTGAATGATCCTGACTTTAGTGTTCAGTGATACATCTTTGCATTTGAGGACCTTTTCTAGTTCTCTCATAGCTGCCCTCCCCAGTCCTGGCCTTCTTCTGATTTCTTGACTATTGTCTCCATTTTGGTTAATGACTGTGCCAAGGAACTGGTAATCCTTAACAAGTTCAATGTCCTTGCTGTCAACTTTACAGTTACATACATCTTCTGTTGTCATTACTTTAGTCTTCCTGATGTTCAGCTGTAGTCCTGCTTTTGTGCTTTCCTCTTTAACTTTCATCAGCATTAATTTCAATTCATTACTGGTCCAATCTCACTTTCCGTATGATATGTTCTATGTACAGATTAAACAAATAGGGTGATAAAATGCACCCTGTCTCACACACTTTCTGATTGGGAACCAGTCGGTTTCTCCATATTATGTCCTTAGCCTCTTGTCCAGAGTATAGGTTGCGAGAATAGGACAATCACATGCTGTGGCACCCACATTTCCTTTAAAGCATTTCATAGTTTTTCATGATCTACACAATCAAAGGCTTTGCTGTAATCTATACAGCACAGGGTGATTTCCTTCTGAAATCCCTTGGTCTGTTCCATTATCCAACATATGTTTGCGATATGATCTCCTGTACCTCTTCCCTGTCTAAATCCAACTTGGACGTCTGGCATTTCTTGCTCCATATATGGTAAGAGCCTTTGTTGTAGAATCTTGAGCATTGATTTACTTGCATGGGATATTAAGGCAATAGTTCAATAATTACTGCATTCCCTGGGATCCCCTTTCTTTGGAATTGGGATGTATATGGAATGCTTCCAGTCTGTGGGCCATTGTTTAGTTGTCCATATTTCTTGACAAATTTTAGTCAAAATTTGGACTGATTCAGTCTCAGTATCTTGTAGCAACTATGTTGGTATGCCATCTGTTCCTGCTGATTTGTTTCTTCCCAGTATTTTAAGAGCAGTTTTCACCTCACATTCTAAAATTTCTGGTTCTTCATCATATGGTTCCTCCTTGAATGAATCTGTCATCCTTGCATCTCTTTTATAGAGTTCTTCAGTGTATTGCTTCCATCTTCCTTTTATTTCATCTAGGTTAGTCAGTGTGTTCTCCTGTTGATTATTTGACATCCCTACCCTTGGTTTAAAGTCCTTTTAATTTCTCTAATCTTTTGGAATAGGGCTCTTGTTCTACCCTTTTTGTTGTCCTCTTCTATTTCTGTACAATAACTATTGTAATAGTTCTCTTTGTCCCTACGTACTAGTAGCTGTATAGTTGCATTTAGGGTTCTAACCTTGTTTCTATCTCCTTTTGCTTTTGCTTTCCTTCTCTCTTTAACCATTTTAAGAGTTTCTTCAGTCATCTATTGAGGTCTTTCTTTTTAACTAGAGGTATTGTCTTCCCCAATTATGCCTCTGACTTCACTCCATAGTTCTTCTGGTTCTCTAACTAAGTTTAAAGCCTCAAATCTGTTCCTAATTTGATCTTCATATTCTTCTGGGATGTTATTTAATTGTGTTTTGGCATTATGATTGCTTTGTTGTTCTTTAGCTTTACTCTGATTTTCGATATGACCAGTTCATGATCTGTACCGCAGTCTGCTCCTGGTCTTGTTTTCGCAGAAAGTATGGAACTTCTCCTATATATATTATATAATCAATTTGATTCCTATATTGACCATTTGGTGATATCCGTGTGTACAGTCGTCTTTTCAGTTGCTCACAAAATGAGTTTGCTAGAAACAAATTGTTGGCTTCACAGAATTCGATAAGTCTTTCTTCTGCTTCATTTCTATCTCCTAAGCCCCATTTCCCCACAATTCCTGGTTCTTCTCTGTTCTCTACTTTTGCATTCCAGTCCCCCATGATTATCAGCACATCTTGTTTTGGTGTGTGATCAATTTCTTCCTGTACTTCTGCATAAAATCTCTCCAATTCCTCTTCTTCTGTGTTTGCCAATGGAGCATAGACTTGGATGATGGTTATGTTAATAGGTTTCCCATTTAATCTCATTGATATAACTTGCTCAGACCTTGCGTTGTAGCTCCTAATTGCTTTTGCTACATCACTTCTCACTATTAAAGCAACCCCATTTCTTCTTAATTTCTCATTTCCTGCATAAAATATTTTGTAGTTGACTAATTGAAAATGTCCCATTCCCATCCATTTTAATTCACTCATGCCAAGTATTATAATGTTGATGTGTTCCATTTCTTGCTTGACAATTTCTAACTTTCCCTAGTTCATGCTTCCTATTTAGCTTAAAGCCTTAAAAGAAGTATTGTTTCAAGAAGAGAAAAACTTTAAAAGAGGGGAAAGGACCATAAAACACCCACAGAAAATTTCTAAAAAGACTTAGAAAAGTTAATAAAAAATTAAGAAAGATAAAATTGGGTCAATCCAAAAATCAGGTCCAAAAATCCACAGCAGAGGTCAACTAACCATAAAATCAGTCATCTGGAGCAAAGGCCCAAGACAAGTTGTCAGCAAGTACATTGTCTCCTCCTTTGATGTGAGTGACAGTAAAATCAAAATTCTGCAAAGCCAAACTCCACCTCAAAAGCTTCTGGTTGGAGTTTTTCATCTTAGAGAGCCAGCATAATGGGTGAGCCAGCATAATGCCACCCCCAAAGGTATCGACGTAATTGATTTAAGGCCCACCAGATGGCTAGGCACTCTTTCTCAATGGTAGCCAAATATCACTCTCTGGGCAAAACCTTTTTTGCTGAAATAAGCAACAGGGTGCAAATCTCCAACTGAGTCAGCCTGCATCAAGGCAGCTCCAATTCCAAAATCTGAAGAATCAGTTTGGATAACAAAAGGTGGAGAAAAATCAGGAGCTTTCAAAACAGGGTAGTTGATTAACAAGGCCTGTTGGCACCTTTCAGACCACTGAACTTGCTTAGGCTGGTGTTTCCTGCAAATGTCAGTCAGGAGACATACCCAGAGCAAAACACTTCTGAACAAAAGAGTGGCAAAAATGTTTACTGGCTTTTGCTGCAAGCAGCAACAGAACCAAAGTCAGATAAAATAAGATTCCAGACAACAAGCTACAATTGGAATCATTTCTCCTGAACAGCCAACTTAAAAAAATGTTTGGTGCACCTTCTGATCACTAAATGATGTCTCATTCCTAGGTTTCTCTTAGATAGTATCTTTTCCCGTAGGCATCAAAATTCATTTTGCTCAGTTTCCTTGATGGCAAAACAACTTTCAACCCTGCTTCTAAAGCACTGGGTTGCAAAATATCAGGAACAGCAACATTCAAAATGTGTACAGAAACCTTTTTGTCTGGAGGTTTAACTTTTCCACCTCCTCCAATGGAATTAACTTTAGGAATGACAAGTTTACAATCAGAGTTACAGGTGACATCAGCACTGGATAACACATCCACAATGGCATTACAGTCATGGTTCAATTTCTGAGGAACACAATCTGTCGCATATATCAGACTGAAAGAAATACAGTCTCAAAGTCACATCAGGAGCAGACTTCAAAGAATCTTGACAAACTCTCTCAGTAGAAGTCTGTTGGTAAGGTGGAGACATGTCCAAATGACACAAGGGCCAGATTCTCACTCCTAGTGCAATCAATGAGTTGAACCACAGACAACCCTTGCCCTGGGCTAGAAAAAACAATCTTGCCCCTAGTCTGTACAATAGAACTCTCAGCCACTCTGCCACTCAGGTCTTGAACAGATAGGCAATTAGGCCCAGCCTTTTTGATTGTGGCATAGGACCAGAGCAATAAACGTCCTCCAAGCTGTTACTCTCGGTGTCACACTCAGGATGCTTTTGAAAGTGTTCAACGCCCAATACAGTCTTTCCCAGGGGATTCAGGCTTTTTTCCCCTCCCCTGTCTGGAACCAAAACTTTTAAGACCTCGGCCTGCTCAGTCCCTGATGGTACAATCTCACCAGACAAACTCTGTTCAAATGCTGACATTTCAGGCAAAGCAGATTCTGGCTGAGCTGCAGTCTCTAACACAGGCATATCATCAGCCTGTCCATTAAGGAGGGGCTGGTCTCCCCACACTTCCCCTCGGGGCTGAAGCAGCTCTTCTACACAGACTGTCATGGCCCCGTCAGAGGACTCATCAGATGAGGATGACTCGGGAGTAACAGCAGCAGACCCAGAAGCAGCAGACCCAGAAGGAGAAATGGAGGAAACTCCTGAGAACCCAGCTGAGGGGGAGAAGGAGCTGGGTTGCTGCTCCTTAAAAGTCAAATCTTGGTTTCAGCTTGTTGCTGACTACAACGTCAGGTGTGACCACTGTGTGTCTTCCTATCCCCTGAACCTTGACTTGGACTGATCTCTCGGCAAACTAGACCCAGACCTTCATTGACGTCTCTTCTGGTTTTCTGGCTTGGCATGTAAGCTTTGAACGGCCTCTGCCCTTATCTTGCTTCCTCCTTGCTAGCCTGGCAGATTTATACCCAAGCTGCCAGCTGAGGACTTACAGCCTGGCAATTACCATGGAATCTCCAGCCCTGCCTGCACCCCCACCGACACTGCTGTCTCAGTAAAGAGCTGACACAGACACCAGAAGTGCTTGGCAGAGTCTCAAACCTAATGCTTGCAGCATCAGACTCAACCAAAGTTATAAACATGGTTTTTCTTACCAGCTCCTGTATAGCAGAGTCACGTTCTCCAACATTGCCAGACTTGTCTCTGATAAGCTGGTCTTTTTCAAAACATCGGTTTTGAAATAATTTACTCCCTCTCTCCCTGGCTGACTATCTTCAGACAAAACTACATCACTTAGGGTCTCAGGAACACATACTTCTGCCACTTCATAGGGCAACACAGTCCCAAGTTCAGAGTTCAAAATATCTTCCTCACATACCCCCGCAGGGATCTCAGTAACAGCAGGAAGTCCAAAAGTCTCTTTTGGTTCTCCTCTTTCACTCAGCCAAACTTCTTCCCCTCCCGTGCCAGTTTTGGTTGTTAAGGGGGATACATTGTTGCTAAGAGTGTTATCTCGGGCTCATAAATCTTCAGGAAAAAACAAGCCTCTGTTCAATTCTAGCACTAACGGTTTGCTCACCACTTTTCAGTTCTCTGGAAACAGACTCAAACTGCAGTGAGTCACTCACCCATCCTGTAACATGTACACAGTTCATAAATATTCTTTCACTGGGGTGAGTCTGAACCTCCTCAGCCATTTTCATCTGAATTGAATTCATAGCAACACTTCTTTGGGACAGGGCTGCCTTCCTCCCGCCCCACTCTGCATCTTAGCAACCGGTTGAGACAAACTTACCCTCTAAGTACCACAGAAACAACTGCAGGTGAAGATTTTCCAATGAATTGGGTACAGAAAAATCCCATTCAGTAGCTGTCCTGTCCTTTGATGACCAGTCAGAAATTTCTGGAGACTCTAATCCCCCTGGTTCAGCTGTATCTCACACACACAGCACTGGAGTGACTGTAGGGGCCTTAGTGCCACTGCCAATGTTCTTTTCAATCAACTTTTGGCAACCTCATTTTAAACCCCTGGCTTTTTTGCACAGAAAACAGAAAATCTCTTCTTGAGTTATAGAAGGTGCTTGGGGGGCAGGAGACTGCTTCTCCCCCTTCTCCTCTTTCTGCTGCAGCCACTGTTTCTTTTTTCCCTCTGCTCCCTTGTTGGACCAACTGCCCTTAAAAGGTCCCAGCTTTTTGAAGAATGGTGGTCGCTGACTCTACCCACCATGCTCTTGGTGAGCAGCTAACCGATCTGCTGCAAGAGCTGCCTCTCATAGAATCCCTGGCCTCTGGTCCCTAACAGAGATAGCCAAGTCCTGAGGCAGCAGCTTGTAAAACCATTCCATAGCAACTAAATCTCTCGCCTGTTCCAGGGTCGTTGCCTCTGCAACTTCAAGCCACAAGTCCAGAGCCTTGCCCATGCATGATGCTAGGCAGTGGTGTCACTAGTGGGAGTGCGGGGGGGTGCGGACCTCTGGCGCGCACCCTCCCAAGTGCGTGAACTGGGGTGGCTGGTCTTGCACGCACGCACGCACACTCACCACGTGCTCCTGGCTGGCGGTGGGAGGCCTGCCCCACCTTCACCGCCAGCGAGCGGGCGCCTGCTTTTGGTCTCACCCGCCTGCCGCCAAGGAGGAGTTGGCACGGGGCAACAGCATGGGGCGGGGCGGCTCTGGGTGTCACCCCCCTCAGGGTGTCACCTGGGTGCGCTCCGCACCCTCCGCACCCCAGTAGTGATGCCCCTGATGCTAGGGCTGAGAAACTTTCTTTACTAACTCTCTGCAAAGTCTCAAACTTATGACAACATGCCTCTGCAGACAAAGTGAAATGTTCATGTGCCAGCTCATAGAAAAATTCATAATCATCAGCCTGCTCCCTGGTCAGAGTGCTTATCAACTCATGCAACTCCCCAGTAGCCTGTGTTCTCAGCACATGCATCCAATGGTGCCTGTTCAGCTGCTGGTCTTTGCAGGCTTGTTCAAAAATCTGGAAATAAGCACGAACATCTTTCCCAGGTTGAAAAACTGGAAACAGCTTTTTATTAATGTTCTTAAGGCCATCTTGGAACTGTCTCTGCTCCTGCCATGCATGTTTGTCCTGTTGCGCACGATCCTCTCAGGCAAGCTGATCCTGGTCCTGCATAGCCTTCATATGCAAGTTCATGAATTCCATATGCTTTCTTATGAAGTCCTGCATTTCAGCTGGCCAGTTATTTGAGGCATCTCCCAACGTTGGTCAACTCCCTCGGCCGTTGGCACCTCCACCTTCTAAGGCATGAGATTGTGAAGGCCATCCCGCTTGCATTCCATCTCCAACTGACAACATTGGTCACTGTGAAGGTCCACTCCCTCCTCCTTCTTCCAAGCCCAGATCCAGATCCAGAAATGGAGGGCTGCTACTGCCATCACTGCTCCAGGCAACCACAACTTTAGCCTGTGCTTTGGAGCTAGTCTTAGCCATCCTCACTATCCAAAATAACAAACCTCTGTGACAAAGGTCTCTCTCCAAACAATTGCCAATTTTGCCAAATACACTTATTTCACAGTGTGTTCACCAGGAGAAAATTATGGTTATGAATCCCAAACTCTGCCAGCTATGTCATGAACTGCTGCCAGTTCACACCAGGACTCAAATCCCAAACCCAGGGCAATTGATCCTGGCCAGACACAACCCATGCCTCCCTTATCAGGGCTGAGCAGACCAACAACAACCCTGCAAGGTAGGTAGATTGCCACCATCCCTTAAACCTGATCACCCACTCTGGGCCAAGAGGAAACCCAAAGTGCCAGAAATAGACCTACCAAGGATTCCAGAAGACAAGAACTGAGGATGCTGTCCTTGTCTTGGAGCCTTAGGCAAAATACCAAATATGCAGTAGCCTGTGGCTAATTGGCTAAGGTGCTGGATGTAGAGCAAACTTTCCCCTGAAATAAACACACACTGGTAAAGAAGAGGTAGCTTTATTAGAATAAAATATAAGTGCACAAAGTATAGCAGTAAAATAGTTCCTTAAACCAAACACCCCCAAGGGCTAGGTAAAATACAAAGAGAGTTCAAATCACAAATAAAAAATAACAATGCTGTCTAGCCTAATCTATACTCACAACAGAGGTAAACCAGCAGAGTAACATCATGATTCCACATCTTCCCAGAGATCTATAGCCTGGATAGCAGATAGAAGATGGAACCCCAACATCAGGTAGCACCAGAGAACATTGGGGAACAAAGACCCAGAGTCTGGGCCCTATTCATATGGGGGAATGCCCAGCAATAGCGAGGAATTAATTAGCCAATCAGGGGGCTTTCTAATGATGAACTCTTCTGGAACTTTCATGCCTAATGGTCATGCACTCACCAACCTTCCCAGGCCAGTTGGCCTTGAAGTACCAGTCTCAGGCTGATAAGCAGGTATTCTTGCTTACTACTTAATTAACTGAGTTCAGCTGTGAGAACTGCTATCTCATGGCCTCTCAGAGGCCTTAATTCAGGCAAGATGTCCACCCTCCACAATTTCTTGCCACAGAACCATTTTAGAAACCAGGCATTCTTGGCAGGGATGGAAAGATCTGTCCATTTCAGTTCTCTCAGTTTCTCAGTTTTCCAATATATATACTCATGAAAATTCCTCAGCATTTCAGTGAAAATTTCTTGTAATAAACACATTTTCTTTGTGCTTTTCTCAGCAAGCAATTTTCCTCCATATAATGCATTTTCATATGCTATTTTCATGAATATATGTATTGCCATGCACAGTTTTCCTTAATACATGTGTTTTTTGTACACGTTGGCTGGTTAGAGAACCATGTTGCAAAATTCAGAGAAGTGCAAATTTTGAATGATAACTCTGCTCTAGTTCACCTGTTCAAGAAGTGCAGATTAGATAGCTTCTTATTAAAATGGAAAGAAAATTGAATTTCTCCCCCATCCCTGTATATGAGTCCTGCTGTATACAGTAAGGCTTACTTCCAAATATGTGTCTATATAGGATTACAGCTTATTTATTTTTTTAGGTATTTTTATACCGCCTTTCATGTGTATCTCAAGGCTGTGTCCAAAGGTATAAACAAATGAAACCATTTACAACAGTAAAAGTCAATAAAAATCCACAAACTTTACAATGCAGCAGTAATCCAACTGCAGATTGAAACATGATACCATATACTGGAATCAAAACCAGCAAAATCCTGGGAGCACAAGTATGTCTTCAAGAGTTACTAAGATACCCATGGCTGTCTTAGCTGAATGAGGAGATGGTTCCTTAGAGATGATGCCACCACAGAGAAGGCCCTCTTCTTGGTTACTACCAAATGCACTTCTCTGAAGTGTGGTACAACAAAGAGGAACACAACTAAGAGGTCCTCTGCAGCCAATCACAATGAACAAGTACAACAGGACTAGGAATGGAAAGATCTGCCAATTTCAGTTCTGTCACTATCTCATTTTTCCAATTTTAAATTCAGTTCTCCACATTTGTGCAGCAGTTTGCCATCAAAATTCACCAGGATTTTAGTGCAGATTTCTCCTAATAAATACATTTTATAGAACATTTTGATTAATGTAGACATTTTTTGCAAGCCATTTCTTGTCATGTAATGTGTTTTGTATGTTATTTTTACTCATATATTCATTTTCATGAACACCTTCTCCTAATATATGCATTTTTATAAACATTGTTTGGTTGGCAAACTGCATCTCAAAATTCAAATAAGTGTGAATTTTGAAAGATGTCTGTGTTTCGGTTCTCACGTTGTTTTGGAAAGTGTGAATCTGATAGATTCAGCTTGAAATGTGAACTGAATTGAAACTCTCACCAATCCCTAGACAGGACAGGAAGACACAAACACTCTTCATTCTTCAGGGTCCCAAGGCTGGCAAATGTGAACTAAATACTGTGTCCAACAGTGTGCACATGGAGTATCCAGCATAGAAACTTCAGCGGCAGACTGCTTGACTGATTTTGAGTTGACTGAAGCACACATCAGTCTATTACTCTTACCTTTGTACAGAAGGCTACATTCCAACCATACAAATTCTGAGGTTTCTCTTCCTCCAAGCAAGCAAGACACATTATCACAGCTCAAGGACACATCTCAGCCAGGCTAAAGCACTTGAGGAGGGTGCAGATCATGGCTGGTGAGAAGTGTGGAATGAGCATAGCCTACAGGGAGTCTGGACGTCCACTTCCCCACCCCCCACCTATGGTTTCTTCCCCTATTGTAAGTGATGACAAGTTTGTTGTTGCTTATTAATATTCTCCACCAAAGTGCTTTCTATTGCTCATGGTGCCAGGCTGTTGCCCAAAGGCTAGACCAGCCTTTCCCATCCTTTGAGTCCCCAGATGTTGCAGGACTACCATTCCCATCATTCTTGACCATTGGCCATGTTGGTTGGGGCTGATGGGAGTTGCAGTCCAAGAACATCCGGGGACCCAAAGGTCAAGAAAGGCTGGGCTAACTTTCTTTGCTTTCCTTGCCCCCATTCTATGCAATTAAACCACACTACAGACTGTACATCTTTTTTTCTAAAACGTTTTGCAGATCCTTAGTAACTGTCTAGAAACCTATTGCTTTACAGGACACGTATCCATTGAAATTATGAGATGGGGAGGATTTTAAACTCCCAAATATGAAAATCACAAGCATTCACTGCATCCTTTCTATGCACGGCAGTCTATCAACTTGAAGTTCCTCAGCACATTTTTGCACATCATATTTTGCTCTTCTACTTATCTACACTGCAGATGCAGAGTATTCAAAGATATATAATGTGGGCGCAATCTATGCAACAGCAGAGTAGCAGTCACTGGACTGATTCAGAAAAGTCATCCCCTTCTCCTACAGGAACGGTATCCTGCAAATCTGGTTTGAGTGCTAATGTGCTGACTTGGTAGCACGGTAAATACCCTAAATTATAACATTCATACACGTTGGTGCAGAACTTGCTTTGAATTGCTATTTGGTTTGTATTGTTGTTCAGATCTGACCCCACCGTGACCTAATTTAGGTGGAAGACTTCCAGGTGAGAATTATTAAATTATGTCAAACATTCATTTCTTATTTTATTTTCATTCTCATGAAGGGAGGCTGATTTGGATGTCCTGCCTCCAAAATCAAAATATTTTTGGTCATCGCTGAATTCAAAGGGGCTTGCAAGCCATACCTGTGCATTTCTCAGAACAATCCCAAGCTTCAGGGGTTTGGCTGACCTAATACTTATAGTTGGGGAAATGTGTACATTAGGCATGGCTGAGTCAGACAGTCAATGGTGCATAGCCTGTTTCCTTGTTCTTGTCAGCGCCCCCTCTGCCCCTGGAAAACGATGGGTTTGGCATGATAATCCAAGTAGTCAATTTCTGCAATAAGCCACAGAGTTAGTCTTGCACAAAACAAACCCATTACATGGAAATGAGTATAAAATGCAAACAAATTAACTCTGCCTAATCACCAAGATGTGGAGTCCATGCCAGACTACACAGCATGTCAATTGTCTTTCCGAGGGTTTTTGATCTGTACTTACAAACAGGGTTTTTGAGCATCATTGTCCACTGCTGAGCTGAATGTCTTATATGATGCTCTTCTAGCCTGCATCAGCCAGATTGCTTCTTTGTCCAATATTTCTCATGTGATGTTACCTGAAATCTCACCTCATCCCCTGAGCAGTTTTAGTCATGCATCCAGCTTTAGAGACAAAGAGTTGGTTGCACAGTTAGTCCTGCTCAGAGTAGACCCTTTGGAATAAATGGACATGACTCAAATGGGCCCGTTATTTATTTATTTATAAATATATTTGTATACTGCTTTTTCATTTAAACACATCAAAGCTGTTTACAAGTTTTTCTAAAAAAAACCTGTACAGTAAAAAAACATTAAAATACAATAAAAAGAGAGATCACCTTTTGCACCTATTTTCAATGAATCTACTCTAAGTAGAACCTTGCTGGATGCAACCCCAAACCATGCACCCCTCAGGAGCATGCTGAAAACCAAACTGGTCATGACAGCACTATCATTCCTGTGTTTACCTATTATTATATGAATTAGAGAGGGGTCTGGTCTTACTTTAAGAATATAGAAACACAGGGAAGAGAGGTGCCAGGCTTCCTGCCTTCCTCTGCAGCCTCGTTGTAGCTGATAGCTTCAGGATGCACATTTACCTGGGAGCAGTGGCAGCTGATGGCTCCATGTCAGTGGGGCAGTGGAATCCACTCTGGGTTTTAGTCTGAACTTCCAAGGAGCTGTCCAAGGTTTCAGTACATTGGACAGCTCCTTGAAAGTTCAGACTAAACCCTGGAGTGGATTCCACTGCCCCACTGACATGGAGCCACCAGCCACCACTGCCTGGGCTGTCCCACTCAAGACAAGTGTTTCCAGCTTGTAAGCTTTTGGGAGAGGAACACCATACTATCTCATCTGTTTACTATAGCAAATGGAGCCCCCTGAGTGTTCTTCTGCTGTGTGAAAATGACAATAGTGAGGCAAAGGGGGGCTCAGGGCTCAGTGCAGCACCAATTTAAGCAGACGCTGGATGGTCATCTTTCAGGGATGCTGAATTTAAACAATTTAAAACATCAAAAATGGTTTAAAGCATTAAGAACATCAAAAAACATATTAAACAGTCACCTACTCTCACAATTAATAATTTGACATTGACAGGAATAGCCTAGACCTCCAGATTTATAATTCTATGATTCTGAGACTTAACTTCTGGAGATCTAGGGGAGAGGGCTGAAACCTACCTCTTTAGCAACTAATGCTAACCATAATAAGATAAACTATGGAATTCACTTCCACAGGAGGCAGTGATGGCCACCAACATGGATGGCTTTAAGAGAGTATTTGATAAACACATGGAGGGTAAGGCTATCAATGGCTATGAGCCATGATGGCTATACTCTTCCTCCATAGTTGGAGGCAGCATGGTTCTGAATACCAGTTGCTGGGGAATGGCAAGTCAGGAGAACACTGCTACATTCAGGTCCTGTTTGTAGACTTCCCAGAGCCATCTGGCTGGCCACTGTGAGAATGGGATGCTGGACTAGATGGGCCACTGGTCTGATCCCCAGGCTCTTCTTATGTTAAAAGGAATCTCCAGCATCTCCCCAAAAGGTAAAATAGAGACACTGATTTAGCAGGGACCAAAAAAAAAAAAATTGATGCTGTTAACTAGGAACAGTTGAAGTCAGTGGCGGTTGGTGGCTCCAATGTCAGTGGAGCAGTGAATCCACTCCGGGTTTTGGTCTGGACTTTCAAGGAGCTGTTCAGGCTGCTGAAACCTATTCCCCAAAGATATGGGGTGCATGTGGGCATTGACCAGCTCCCTGGCATTCCCTTATAAAAGCAGCTTTCAGCTCTGACGTCAAGGAGAAATTAAAATCGGCCCAAGAGGCTTTCTTGCATCCTTTCTCCTGCGTTAACAATAAAGTCCAAGACCTTGGTGACTAAAACACAGTGGAAGTGACAGCAACATGACAATTTTTAAATAGGAAAAAAGAATGAAAAGAAAGAATAAAACCAAGCCCTATTTATTGTCTGAATTTAAGAGTCTTTTGCTGGTGCTCAAATTGCATTATTTAGTATCAATTATCATTCCTTGGAGAGGTGGAGAGGAAAAGTGTTTTATTTCATTAGCATGTCTTTCCTGTTAACCATTTGCTATATTAGCTCACTTTGATCTTGCCTTTGATGCTATTGTGTGACATGAGGCCATGTAATCTGCTATTATGTCCATTAATACCGAGGCAGCCCTTTCTCTTTGACAAGCCAATTTGTTACCATCACATCGGTCTTTGCGGATTGTACCCAGGGGGCTGACACCCTTCCACCAGCCCTGCCTGGGCAAAAATGACAGGCGTTGATTTGACTTAGAATGAGATTGAGGAAACTTCACAGCTGTGGCTGAATAAATGTCACACCACAAAAGATGAGATCACAAGAATGGGGGATGTGGTTTATAGGGTCAAAAAAGTCTTCTTATTGTAATGATGCCATGGTTTAAACAAAAACAAAAACAAAGAACAAACAGCAAATGTGTTTCCCCTCCCTCCTGTTGATCTCAACCCCCTTTCAAGAGTCCTCAAGTTGCATGGGTAGAGCCATAGCTCAGTGAAAGAGCATCTGTTTGCATGAAGAAGGCCCCAAGTTCAATTCCAGGTGTCTCCAGGTAGGGCTGGGAAAAGCTCCTGCCTGAAACCTTGGAGAGCTGCTGCCAGTCAGTGTAGACAATACTGGATTAGATGGACCAATGGTCAGACTCAGTTTAAAACAGCTTCCAATGTTCCTGGGTAGATAGAAAATGGTGAAAACTGTGGCTGAGCAAAAACAGCCTCCCAAAAGTCTTTATTCTCATTGTGGGATGGCAAAATTTGGAGGGAGGAATTTCCTCTCAATTTTCTTGAGGGGGGAGGTGACATTCTCCAATAGTTTTTCTCATAAAATTCTCTTCTGAGAAATGTCAGCTCACTGAGGGTACAATCCTCAGGTGGTCGTGGTGGTGGGATATATAAAGACTTCTCAGCTGCCTTATCCTGTCTTCTGCTAGGCTCAAGGTGGTAGGGTAGTGATGAGGACTGAGAACAATCTTTCATTCCTGTATCCATTTTCTGCATTTCCTTAAAATGTTAACATTTTTAGGGAGGGAGAGATTTAGGGAACATCTATATGGGAGCATTTCTTCATAGCAAATATACTGCTTTTACCTTCATTACATATTTGCACCGTCCGCAGTTCCTGCTCAATGTTAGCTGCCAATCTGTTTTTCCCATTCACTTAAGTAGGCATTCCTCTGGGAAGGATTAGCCTTGATGTTTCCTTGTAGCTCCACCCTCTAATTATACATTTCCACTCCCTCTGGTTGCTAGGAGACTGAGCATGTTCAGTCTGTTGTACCAGCTGCAGTACGTTCCTTTTTTAAAAAAAAAATCCAGAAGTGTGAATATCTGTCTATGGTTGGTAGGATACAGCTGAAATACAAATCTTAGTTTGAGCAGTGTCATGCTTTTGCACACAGGTTGGGGGAAAATAAAATAAAGGCACCATTTTCAGAGACAATCAGCAGAACGGAGGAGAACTAGAAATTGCTTGTCAGCCCACAGGAAACAAATTGAAAGAAGGGAGGAAGAGATAGTGGGCATGGAAAGGGGAACAATTGACACACCCCTATAAAAACAGTGAAGCAAAGCACCTACAAGGAGGAGTGCAGCACAACTGAGACATATTTTTGTCCATTTTTTATCTTATCAGTGGATTGGGTATGGATTTACAGGGGGAAAACTGCTTGATAGCTTCTGTTTGCCGGTAACATCATTTGATCCATGCAAATTTAAAGGAGATGTGAGAAGCACCAAACACATAGTAAACCACCATGTAAATGAGCTGTTAGTCACAGGAGAACATGATCAAATTTCTCCCCAGTTTGGGGACATATTGAGGAACCAGGATGGCATCATATTCAAGCTGATGCCTTTTGTACACACACCTTTGAGCACTGCAGACACTGGAGTTCTGACGTTGGTTGAGCCAGGGCTTTTGAAGGTCTAGCAGTAGTAGGTAAGCATTATCTGACATGATCTCCCTCTCTGATATTGGTGCCCTGTCTCCAATGTTGGAATAATAGATAATATCTATCCTATAACCCCCAGGACACCCTTAATGAATGAAACCCTATAGTAAGTCCATGAATGTAGGGAACAATGGGCTAAGAGAGGGAGACTGGAAGAAGTAGAGGCCAAGTCCATTGCTTTCTTCGACACTATTAAAACTATGATATACAATATTAATACTGGATCCACAATTGCACCCAAAATCCATGGATGGCAAAACTGGTGATACCTTAATGTTTGTTTGTTTGTTTATTACATTTATATACCACCCCATAGCTGACACTCTCTGGGCGGTTTACAGCACTTTAGGAGAAGACTGGAATTCTCCAGCAGTTTAGGAAGGGCTCAAAATCACCCCTCCTAAATTTCCCCCTACATGTCATCCACCAGCTCCATCCCATGGACCCATCACCTGTGATCCAAAGTGGAATAGGAAGACTTCAATGCCTTTGCAGACTGCAGGAAACATTTATCTTTACTTTTTATAGATTTTTCATGCCACCTGATTTCTCACATTAACATAGTTTGGCTATTTAACTGCCAATGCAATGTTGTGGTTTCCACAGGATGGATCCAAATAGTAGTTGCACATCCCATGTGCTATCATACAGCAGGGTCCTCATTCAAAAGCACCAAGAGCAGTATGGGTTGTTGATGTTATTGGCCACTAAAGTTCAGTGGTTCATACTTGTTTTCAGTATGAGGAAGGCATTATAGTACCTAAGTTCTTCTTTGGGTCTGGTTTCAGTATAGACCAAGGGAATACCCCTTTCTTCCACCCACTTACTCACTCATCCATTCAGTTAGGTGCAGGGGTTGTCAGAATTACATGTGTCTCACACCCCATTCCATCCTTGGTGTCTAGACTGCAGCTATGACAGGTGATTTTACCCAGGATGCCTACCATTAGCATAGGCATTAGGTGTCCTAGGGAAATTCAGTTTCCAAGGGTCTCTGGTTCCTAGGGCACCCCTGTAGTAGCATTCATTCCAGGCACCAGGGAGGAGAGACCAAGCCAGAGAAAGAAAGACTTGTCATCAGAAGAGAATCTCAACAATAGGTGGAGTCATACACAGTCTAAGTCCAGTATCTATAAAGCCATGGTCATTTCAGTAACAGCTCAGGGGAAAAAATAAAAATAAATCTTATAAATAGCCCCTTGCCTAGCAATCTGTGTCAAATGACAATCTCCACCTGGCAACTGCAGTGGATGTATTTGCAAGGCTGTAAAAATGAAATTTCTATTAAAATTGGGACAACCACAACTGAATATATATATATATATATATATATATATATATATATATATATATATATATATCAACCATAGTAAGAGACAAAAAGAAAAAAAAAGAAAAGCAACTGACTTTAACGTTTTATGAAAGCTGAAGCAAGGGATTCTATTAGGAAGCTGCTTATTGTTCTCTGGTGCTGAAAAGCACTGGTGGGCTATGAAACCTGGAGCTCTCTTTGAAGTGTGGAAAAGGTGTCCAGTGCGAAACACTTATCGGCTCTGCCCCACGTGGCAGCTGCAGGGGTAAAATTATCCCTTGGCTATTAAGGAGACTGAATAGAAGTAATGATCTGCCCGTGTTGCTTAATGGGCATTTCTCGTCTCTTTTTTCAGGTCACTCTTGACATTTGCAGGGCAGCAATGCAGTGTCAGAGTTTGGAATGGCCTCTAATAATGAAGCTGATGCTTCCAAAATCATTGTCTTCAGAGTGCTTCTTTTCTTTTCATGGATTTTGCATCTGTGGAACAACTGAATGTTGGAAGACTAGGATGGATAGAGGAAAGTTCTTCACACAGCACATAGTTGAACTATGGAATCTATTCCCACAACCTAGATGGCTTTAAAAGAGGATTAGACAAATTTGTGGAGGGTAAAACTGTCAATGGCTGCTGGCTACGATGCCTACATTCCACTTCCCCTATCAAAGGCAATATGCCTCTGGACATCAGTTGCCAGGGAACATGGGTGGGGAGAGTGCTGTTGTGTTCAGGCCTTGCTTACAGGCTTCTCACAGGTATGTGGTTGGCCACTGTGAGAACAAGACTCTGGTCTAGATCAGCAGGGCTGTTTTGATGTTCTTACCTTTTTTTTTTTTTTAAAGAGCATTGTGGCTCTATTATCAGTTTTATCAAAATACTTTTTGCATAGAGTTTTACAAATGTGCAGGAGCACATCGCACAAAAAGTAATCTTCATGAAGTCAAGAGATATATATGATAATATCAAAATTACTTTTTTGGGGGTAGCCTTCTATCAAGTCTTGGGTTCAGACTTATTGAGAAACTCTCTCTGCGTCTCTTGCATGGGGCGGGAGAGTAAAGGGACCCTCTTCTTCATGCACCTGGCAGCATACTGGGATGGTTTGGTGACTGATTGTGCTTTACCCCTGCCCTGGGAGCCAATTGGCTATGCCAGGAAACTTCTGGAGGCAAGACCTTGGGGAGGACTTGATGGAGAACTCCCCCTCCCCCCCACTCCAAGGCTACAAATGCCCCACCAATCTGCCCTAGTTTTAGCACTCTTTACCTTGGATGGAGGCCACCCATCAGTTGACAATGGTGGGAAGGAATTTCACCTACACTGATAATCGATAGGGACTCAGCAATGTGGGTTTTTCCCACCCTCCCCAAAGCAATATTCGAGGTTGTGTTGTTCAGTTGCTTTGTTCTTTGTATCTGCCACAATGCCTTCTTGCAGGTGATTGAGGCATTGGGCTGGATTCAGTGAAGGCTGGTTTATTAGTGTGAATGGGGCACTGACCCACCAAATTCAGTCTGCCTTTAGTCACCCCCCACCTGCCATGCCTGCTTATCCACAACCAGTCCAGGAGGTGGCAGCACCTGTCAGCTTCCTCCCGCTTAGTGTCTGTGTTTCATTTGTAGAACTAATCAGGGAAAAGCTTGGTGACAACACTAGCATTAATTTGCTCTGCCTGCCATTGGGACTGGCTCCACCTACTGGGTGGATGTCCCTGCCTTCTGCCCTAGCAGTCTCAATGGCAGCCAGCCATGATTGGCTGAATCCATAGGTGTCCTAGGGTTCAGGCAGAGGTCTTTCACATCACCTGCCACTGGATTTTTTTTTTTAAGGGAGATACTGAGGATTGAACTTAGAGCCTTTGGTGTGCAAACCATGTCCTCTGTTACCATGCTACATCTTTCTTTCCAGAAATCAGGAAGAGAAGAATGCAAGGCTGACCAAACACAACAAAGAGCTCCAAAATTTGGAGAGAAATTCAGATGAGAGAGAATCACCATGTTTGATGTAGAAGAGAGCTTGGTAAATTCCCTCTATTCAAGTGTTTTAGGGCCACAATGCAGTTTACATTGGTGGTGGTGGTGAGCTCCCATATACTTCAAGTATAGCCTTTTCTCAATGTAGTTTGGGTCCTTGTTTCGCCTGTCCCCCGAAGGCCAAATTACGGCAGGGACAGCAGAAACTCATCAGAAACTAACCCCCAGATCCCCAGTCTGCAACTTCTAACTCATACTTTCACTTTACAGTAACAGAGGAATGTTTGCATGGCTCCCACCCAATAACAGAACGATTAGCATTCATTAAGCACAGCCATAAATCTTTCTTCTCTGAAACTACACTAACAAAGTCATCCAGCCATTGGAACAAATGCCACACTTAATCTTCCTCCTCTGCTACCTCATCTATGGCTCATGTTCTGGGGAAAGGTGCTAGGCATACAAGAGGGAAGGAGCATTTGTCATCACGTCAGATACACCTTGAAAGTGAACCAAACAAGCACCGTAACTTTGCCAAGAAAGCCACTTCCTTATATAACAGTGGTGGGAACTTATTTTTTTTCTCCACTCGTGGGCTACATTCCCTCATGGAGGCCATATGTCAATGGTGCATGGGTCCAGAGACAAAAGTGAGTAGAGCAATGGATGTGACTCTTACCACTCTACCCATGCAAAGGTCAGAGGTTTCTAATTCCCCACACTTATCTCTCCATCTTCCATTCAAGCAAGCAAGAAGGATGATCACAGTCCAAGGACACATTTCCAGAGATACAAAAACACTCAGAGAAGGTGCAGAGCAGGGCCAGTGGAGGGTGTGGCCTTCAAAGAGTGGGTGTGGCCTAGGAAGAGGGCCTGATAGAAAGGTCTGAAGGGCCACATCTGGGCTCCAGGCCTGAGGTTCCCCACGCCCACTATGAAGTCAACTCCTATTGTTGGATGAAAGAAATAATAAACAAGATCTCTCTTCTAGCTTAGGAGCATCTCACCTACGGTTTCAGGGAAAAGAAGTGCAAGAAATTCTGTGAAGAAGAACCCAAATAACTTTGCAAAAGCAACAACCAATTGGCATCTCTTTTATATTGTGACTGTGGGGGTCTACACCCTTTATATACTTCAAGTTCCAGAGTAATGTTGCAAGGATGTTCTTTAGACGTGCCAAATGGATTTCCCTCTTTCTTCTCTTTCTCTATCAAGTCGCACAGCAAAGGGCCAAATGTTCTTTTTAATGGCCTTTGATAAATGGTGGATCACTCCCCAAGACACAGGCATTTGTTTCACAGGGCAGCTGCTTGGGTAAATCCCTTCTCAGCTCAAACTCAGCACTCTGCAGTGTGTATACACCTTGTGCTTCATCCATTGACTCATGTACCGTGTGTTGTGTTTGTAAATGCAGAAAAACTCAAAAAAGTAAATTTTGCCCACACAAAATCAGATTAGAATTCACACAATTTGGAAACAATCAGCATAACTTTCAGCTGGAAACTGGGAATATGGTGGTAACCTTTTGGCACTCCATGAATGGCCTTTTCCCTATAGCACACCAGTCTTATCTACAAATGCAGGTCATACAGACTGAATTGCTGAGATGTATATGAACCATTTTTAATACTCTGCAGTGGTATGCCTGTGTCAAGCATTATGAAGACAGTGGGGATGGCTTCTGAGCAAACGTGTTAGGATTGCATTGCGACTGAGCATTTTTCAGTCACATTGATCTCCGTGGCAGAGTAAAGAACATTTCTCTCCTAGGAATCAATAGGACTTAAACATGCAGCTAGATCATGTCCATTGTTTGTGAACCTGAAAATGTCTGTGCGACATAGAATTCAATATCTGAATATGCCACAGTAAGAAAGCAAATTGAAATCTTCCAGTTGATGAGTCTTCCCTGCCTGCAGGTGATTTTGACTCACCAAAGGCAACCAGAGGAATATTTCTTTACAAATCTGCTAACCAAAAAAACAAAACAAGACCTTACTGGTCAATAAGCAGTCATATTCAGAAATGTGGGGCTTGTCTGTAAATGCATATTTATACCAAGGGTGCACAACCTGTGGCCTTCAGCCAAATTTCCAAAGTCCTCTGTGACTTCTGACCTCTGGCAACAGTGATGTGTCTCTCCCCTTTGGGACAGGGGTTGCAGGAGAGTGAGATGTCAGAAAGAAAAAGAAGATATGGCAGAAAGAGAGAGAGAAGAGGTGGTTGCATCCACCTTTGCCTCTGGCCATTCCCAGCTCTGGCTTCAGCCCTGTCCATCACTGGTATGCACTCCCCCAAGAAAAAGATGGAGGCTAGTCCATTCGGGCAACTGGGACACTGCCCCATCAATCACAAACTGCTCTCAGCCGGCCCCTCGCTTGCCTGTCACCTTATCTAAAACCAAGGGATGGCCCTGGCTGTCTGCTTCCTCCTCCTCCTTTGTAGAGGAGAACTCAGCAGAGTCCGTAGAACTCAGCAGAGAGAAGAATGGGGACAAGGCTAGAATCATAGAATAGTAGAGTTGGAAGGGGCCTATAAGGCCATCAAGTCCAACCCCCTGCGCGATGCAGGAATCCAAATCAAAGCATTCCCGACAGATGGCTGTGCAGCTGCCTCTTGAATGCCTCCTGCTAATATTACTTGACTCTGCCTACCATTGGCTCTTGTTCCAGTTACTGTTTGAGCTGTCTGCATTCCCCCCTACCAGTCTCAATTGGCACCAGCCACCACCGTCCCTGAGAGAATGTGCCCCCTCCCAACAGAAAAAGGTTGTCCAGACTTGATTTACATTTTTGGAAGCTTCCTAAAATCTAATTTCAAGAGGTGAAGGCTGCAATCCTATGTACACTTACCTGGGAGTTAGTTCCATTCAATTCAATGGGGCTTACTGCTGTCTCAGGTGCCAAAATAACCTGGTCAGCCTTGATTTACCGGGCAGTAAAATACCTTGGGCTACTCCAGGGCTTCTTTCAGGGGGGGGGTGGCGGGGGCAAATCTGTCAAATTTGGTGTATGTCAGTTTCTCATTTTTCCAATCTTAACTTCAGTTCTTCATACCAGCTTGTGTGTGTGTGTGTGTGAGAAAATGAAAAGAAAATTCATCAGCATTTTAGTATGAATTTAATGTACTCTGCAATTATGCCTGAAGACACATTTTTACAAATCTCTTTAACAGAATGCATTCTTGCATCTTATTTTCTCTATTATGTGCATTTATATGCACACTTTAGCCTAGGATATGCATTTTTGTGTGCATTACATGGCTGGAGAACTTCATTGCAAAATTCAGAGAAGTGCAAATTTTGAAGGATGGCTGCATTTCAGCGCGTGTGTTGTTTTGGAAAGTGCAAATTAAGTCAGTTCATCTTTAAATGCGAACTGTATCAAATTTCTTCACCACCCCTGCTTCTGAGCAGACATGTATGGGATTGCACCATAAAAAACAGAAACATAAACCTTTGTCTTCCATTAGCCAATATAGGTCCATTTTGTTTCATTCCCATCTTTTATTCTCTATGGGAACCTATTGATATGCTCCAGTAAGAGATGGAAGCTTTAAAAAAAAAAAAAAGCCCAGGTAATAGCACTTCACCGGTTTCATGTTACTTTTTCTTTCTTCTTTCCCCAGGATTTAACACATGCCTGTACAATGCTGTAAAAGATAAAAAGGCAAACAGGGAGGGCAGGGAGAGCCGTTTTGTCTCCACCAAGGAGGCACTTCATAATTATTTCATTATCTATGCATTATTTTTATCACCAACTTATAAGCCTTAGTTTTATTGTTCAAAACTCTTATGAGTGTACATAATATGCATACTGGCAAGCAGGGAGAGGGGAAAAAGCTTAAAACCTTTTCCAGAATGAATTAAGAAGAAATCCAAGTGAATCTATCAAGCCATATTATCTCCAGCAATGTCGTTCTGCCTGGGAAATTAACTCTTCGAGTCCTGGATACAGTGGAAGGACTGACAGTGCAAGAGGCATCATTACAGTTCAAGCATAGATTCCAGGCAAAATAAAGCTCTCAGGGAGAGTACTGAGCAGGTGAAGAGAGTGGCTTGTGGAGAGTGCTATGGCCTATGGATAGGTGTAGCCTGGAAAGAGTCCTGAGGGATGAACAGAGGGGTCTGAATGGTCATATTTTGCCCCCAGGCTTGAGGTTCTCCATCCCTGGTCCATTCCATGTTGCAGAGGTTCTCCACTACATGAGTCTTTCCCAACCCTATAAGATCCTTTGTTACTGGAGATTCCAAGCATGGAACATAGGGTCCTCAGCATGCAATGTGTGCGTTCCACCACTGAATCATGCCCTTCCCCCATGAATCCTTTAAAATCCTGAGTGATGAGTCTGAATTGGAAGGATCTTCCAATTTTGGTTCTCTCTGTTTCTCATTTTTTCACTCTTAAATTCAGTTCTCCAGATTTCTGCAGCAATTTGTGTGGGTGTGTGTGTTTAAAAAATCCTCATGAAACTTCATCAGCTTTTTAGTGTGAATTCCTCCTAATAAACACATTTTGGTATGCAGTTTGGAGTAGTGTACACATTTTCCCAAGCACATTTCTCCTAATGTAATGCATTTCTGTATGTTATTTTCACCAACATGTTCATTTGTATGCCCACATTCTCCTAATATATGCATTTTCGTAAACATTGGTTGGAAAACTGCATCACAAAATTTGAATAAGTATGAATTTTGAAGGACAGCTATGTTCGGTTCTCATATTGTTTCAGAAAATGTGAATCTGATAGATTTGGCATTAAATGCGAACTGAACCAAATGTTTCTTCCATCCCCAGTCTGCACCTTAGGAGAAAATATGAATGAAGTTGGTTGCACCTTTATTTAGAACCCCTAGTTTTTTCGTCATGATCACAATACCTGTGCTTTTTAATATTCATCTCTCTCTCTCAGAGTGAAAGACATTACCCAGAAGCCCTCTGACCCATTAATCTTTCATGATGGCCGCTTTTGCCATTCAAAGGAACTGAGCCTTGCATTGTCTGACCGTTAAGGGGAGGAGGAAGGGAGGAGGAATGGAAGACAAAAGCCAAACAAAAAGAGAAATGCTATATGGACGTATTACAAAAGGAGCCTGTTTCTTTAGACGTGCTTCCAATACAAGGTTCCTGAGACCGCATTGACAGCTAAAGGGATTCATGCCCATGCCTCTATCCATTGTTCTGGAAACATTTGTCAAGGCACCACATTTGCAATGATCAATTCAAGAAGTTTTTAGAACACCCTTGTCCCCAATTTACCGCTGGCCTGAATGCTTTATGGTTCCCCTTCTCCCTGCTTATGGCTTTTTTTCTGTGCACTCTGTGAGCTGCTGATACTGAACACCTGCTATTCAGAGGCACATAGCGCTGATTTGTTTGGGGCCCTGGGCGGCCTAAGGATCCTACTGGGACAAGCAATCCAATGTGAGACTTTGTGCAAAGTGATCTCAGTTTCCTATGCTTGGTTGCTTTTCTCCAAACCAGAAATTTGTGCAGGTGGTAATAGAAACTGAAAAGCTTGGGTGAGTGGGATGGTCTATTTACCAGTGTACTGGGCTTAGATCTTGAACATCAAGGTCCAAAAGCCTGGTTTCACTGAAAACTGGGTTGCCAGAACTTTGACCAGTTTGTTCTGTGTGGTCAGAATGTCTGCTTCATGCCTCCCTTCGTGGTCAGATCTGATATTTACTCACCCTAGAGAACAAGTGAGGAGAAGCTAAAGGATCCCAGGACATGGTAGATATTGCTTCTTTGAGGATGCATTAAGAAGAACATAAACAAATACAGTAAGATACTTCATGTCATACCTTTGTCATATGAGAAATTAATGTCAATACCCTAGTTCAGTAATGTCAAGCTCATAAGAAGAGGCCTGCTGGATCAGTCCCACAGCATCCTGTTCTCACAGTGGCCAACCAGATACCTATGGGAAGCTCATAAGCAGGAAATGAGCTCATAAACATTTGCCACCTTGCAGTCCCCAGCAAGATATTCAGAGCCATTACATTATAGTGTAATGTGTGATACTAGAGGTAATGCACAGCCATCATGGCTAGCAACTATTAATAATTTTGTTACACAGATGAGGGCATCTCTATCAGTCCTTTCTACCATTCAGGAATCTTTGGAGGCCATATCGTCTCCGCAGGCCTCACCCCTCACTGGCCCTGATTTGCACCCTCCTCAGGTACTATTGCCTGTCTTGAATGTGCCCTTATGCTGTGATTAATGGCTCTTACTTGCCTGGCTGGAGAATTTGCTGAGGGACACACCATCCCTGACCATTGGCCATGTTGGCTGGAGCTGATTGGAACTGGAGTCCAACATCTGGAGGGCCATAGGTTTCATGTCCTTGCCCTACCTCATGCTATCCTCACAACAACGATTAAGTTGGGAGGCTGTGATTGGATCAAGGCCATGTAGTTAGCTTCATAAGAACAGGGATTTGTCTCCAGATCTCCCTGGTCTAATCCTCTAAGCACTCCACCGGGGCTACAAGTTGATGTACTGTGTCCAGTTCTGGGTGCAACCTTTTCAGAGGGATAGAGACAAATGGCTTCAGAGGAGGACAACAGACATGGTCACGGGTGTGAAAAACAAATCCTCCAAGAGAATGTTGAAAAAAGTGGGCGTGTTTAGCCTAAAGAAGAGAAGACTGAGTGGTGGTGGTTGTGGTGGTAGCAGCATGATAACACTGTACAAACACTGAAGGATAGTTACACAGAAGAAGATAGTCTTCTTCTCTGAAGCCCCAGAAGGTAGAAATACAAATAATGGGTTTAAGTTACGTGAAGGTTGTGATTGATGGTAAGACAAGTTGAGTAATGGAACCAATGAACCAGAGGGGTAGTGGGCAGCCCTTGCCTAGAAGTCTTCAAGAAAAGACTGGTCTGCCATCTGTTGGAGATGCTCCAGCTCTCATTTTCCTGCATGGTCCAGCAGGGGCTGGACTAGATGGCTAAAATGAACCCTCCAACTCTATGTTTTCATTTTCCCTCCTGTAGGAGAAGGCTGAATTAAAATGTGCCTCATTGCTAAGGCTGACTCTAATTCACTTGGGAGAAATACTTATTATTTTTGCATTAAAAACTATGATTCTCTGAAGCTGCTTTCATGTATGTTAAGCCCTGCTGACTTTCAACTGGGTTTACTTACACATCTGTTAAATCTAAGGCACGAGTTTACACATTTCACAGTGGCCAAAAATAAATTTCATGATATAACATAAAACACTGATTAATATGTGGAGAAAAAATTCAGTGCAAACTTTCCGTTCAATACACAAATATTGGCTCAATGTGATGAATAATACTACATTCCAAGAAAAAAGTCCTATTGCTTCCTACAACACATAGACACAAATGAATATATTATGTTATATTAAATGAAGAAAAAGAAAGCTTTTAAAAGACACATCTAGTTAAACATTTCCATAAATGGATATACACTTGGGGTATGCACTGGCCACAAGATGCGGCTTGCATCTGTAACTTTGGGAAGTAGTCCAATTCTATTTCAGAGCCAATCTGTGTCTTTCCAATTTGACTAGTTATTTGGGATTGAATTAGATCTGTTAAACCCATAGCTCTTGTTTTTTCCCCATTCAACTATAATAGGAAATCTAAAAATGGCTATAACTTTTTTGGTTTTCACAGAAGTGGATGAAATTTGCTGGCAAAGCAGCCCCTCCAGAGGGAATTAAGGCTGCCAAATTGTAGGTAGATAAAACCAGGGGGGGGTGTGCAGGTCCCCTTTAAATATTGTCCCACAGACTTTTGAGGATACAGCCTCTTCTCCCTGGGAGAAATTTCTCTATTGACTTGCATAGGAGAAGGGATTTTTTTGGGGGTGGAAATAGCATAAATCCCCTGGAAAAACTGGGGCAGGGGATATGTCACCCTCCAGCAAGGACCCTGTTACCTCAAGGGTCAAGGTGAGGGATGGGCTCCTCCCACACACATGGATTTTTGGGGACACAATGGGGATCTCTCCACAGACCTCTCCACTGAATAAAGGGTACATTAAAAGCATATTCAGCTCAGCCCAGATCCCAATTTAATATATTCCTTTTCCATAAAAACACATCTCCTAGATGAAATCAAGATCTTTTGTGAGCATTGCTGCCCCCTCCTGGCTGCTGTGTACCAGATTTTCTTTTGTGTGGCTGGTCCTAGTTCCATAAATAGAGGGCACAGTGTTACTGCCTAACTCATTGGGTATATTAACCATCAAGCTGTAGGTTGTTCTGTGCTGTGAATGCTGCTTCTAAATCTTCTGGTGTCTAGTTGAGTGAAGCCGGCACTGTTATAATAACTCATCCCTTCCAAATAAATAATAAACAGTGTAGCACCAGAGCCCCTTGTGTACCATTGAGCCCATCCAGTAATTTATTATTATTTCTTGCTGCCAGTTTATCCATCGTTGGCCTCCCTTGTGTGTCTTTAGAGATAGGTTCCTCCCAGGCTTTGGTCTTCAGCCAATTAATTTATCTTAACTTCAACTCCTCCATTACCCAAAGGGAAAATGTAAGCCATTTCAAAAAAACTCATGATTATATATAAATAAATTGGGCTTTCTATCTTCTATCTATTTAGTCATCTCCTTCCTAAACAGATTTTTTTTAAAAAATATGTCATGTTGAACTGACAACATACCTGAGCATTTCCCCAACTTCCTGGTAGGATGAAAACTGAATACAAATCGCTGCAGAGTAGACCTCTTTATTCCTCCTTTGGTGATTGCTTTTCCAAGAAAATCAAAGAGCTGACTTCCACATACAGCAAAATCACATGGTGCAGTCTCTCTCAGATTGTACCAACCCAGACTGCAGGTGAGGGAATCTCGAGTTTTAATTCTTAGCAGCAGTGACATCAACAACAAACCACAAACGTTGAAAACTAGCATGTCAGGAAGAGCAGCTGTTTGCTAGCCTTCTCTTTCCTATACTAGGTTTCAGTGTGCAGAGAGGTGTCTAGCAGGGCAGCATCAAAACATGATCACCCCTACCTGCAGTCGAATATGGTACAGTCCAATGCAGATTTGCACCATATGAATCCACTGCATGTATAGGGCCAGCTCTTTGTCATTATACATGTCAGCACAATCAATAACTGGTACATTGCAAGATCAGATTTAATCCCAGGGTGCTTAGCTGCTACACAAACCATGTTCCTGGATTGTTGCCTGTTGTTGTTGTTGCTGTTGTTCCTTACAGGAGAAACTGGGATGTTGATTTCCTACGCATCAGAATGCAGCTGCATGATCATTTAAACAGTAACTCCTTCATTGCATTAGCTTACAAAATCAGATGTTCAGGGAACACGACTGAGGAAAACTGCTTACAACATAGTATAGATGACTTTGTTTTTCAGTCGTGGTTCCCCAGACTATAACTCCCATCATCCCCAGCCAGTTTAGTCAGTGGTCAGGGATGATGGCAGTTGCAGTTTAGCAACATCTAGGGACTCCAGGTTGAAGAACACTGGGGACATAAACACACTCACTGTTCTGCTGGTTCCAATGCATCTATCTTCTGAAAATGAAGGCACACAGTGCTAGTTAAACCCTGCCCCTTTTTACTATAAAAACTGGTGGGAGCAGCTTAAGTGGATTTTTTATTTTTAAATTCAGCTTCAAAGAGATTTCACAACTGATCAGCAGATCAGCCCATTCCCCCTCCAGGTGTAGCTAATGGAAATGCTTTTTTTCTGGCGACTAGTGTGTTCACAGCCTGGTAGAGCATAACCAGTAATATTGCACCTTGTATTTTGAACACTCAGAAAGACTTAGGGTTGCATCCAACATGTTTACTCAGAGTAAACCCACTGAAATTAATTACCATGATTAACTTACACAGCTTGGGATCAGAATACCTGAGGTATTGTCTTACCCCTTATATACCCAGTCAATCACTGAGCTCTGCAGGTGAGGACCTCCTGCAGATACCAAGTCATCAGAAGGTCCATTTTGCACAATATAGGAACTGGGTCTTTAGTGTTGTGGCACCTCCCCTTTGGAATTCCCTTCCCTTACATATTAGACAGGTGCTGCCTCTGTTGTCTTTTCAGCACCTACTGAAGAACTTCCTATTCCAACAAACTTTTTAGGTAGGGATCTTTCCCAGTCTGCATCTGCACTGAAATTACTTTTAATATGGTTTTATTGTTTTATCACTTGTTGTTTACTGGCCTGGAGTCCTGTTTGGAGAAAGAGTGGGATATAAATTTAATAATAACAATAACAATTCAGGTCCATTAATTTCAGTGAGTCTACTCTGAGTAAAAGGTATTTGACTATAACCCCTAGGCTTGGATCCAAAGAACCAGGAATGAAATGTGAAAATCTATTAGTGCTCTTCTATGTACTTCTGTGCAAGTACTAGCAGAAGACTTCTTGCAATGAAGCACCAACAAGATTGGCATCAGAAACTAGCATGCTTGGGCAGCTGCTTGGATTCAAGCATCATGGAAAAGCCATCGTCTTTGGTCCCACCAGCTTTGCTCCCTGTTTTGGTGCTCATAATCCTTATGGGTTTATTTGGTGGCAACCATTGGATCTGGGAAGCCACTCACCATTTGCAGTTGCCCACAGTACACCAGAGTGCTTCAGGTAGCATCTAGAACACTGTGGGAAATTAAAAAGGCCAGTGGCTTTCCAGACCATGCTCCTGTTATGGCAATCGGCCAGAAAAGGGCACCAGGATCTTTTTTCTATGGGCTTATTCAAATCTGGAGCTGGCTCTGAACACCATAATGTTATAATCAGAGCCTGGAAAAGTTACTTTTTTGAACTACAACTCCCATCAATCCCAGCCAGCATAGCCACTGGATTGGGCTGATGGGAGTTCTAGTTCAAAAAAGTAACTTTTCCAAGCTCTGGTTATAATGTGTTAGTGTTATAGTGGCAGCAGCATACAGAATATGGAAGATATGGGCTGTCATCATATGTGATGTGAACTGCCAGGAATAACACCACATTTCCAGTTTCTTTTTTTAAAAAAACAAATCCACATATGCATGTCTTGAATCTATGGTGATGTAGGAGCTGTGCCATAGACAGCCAAGAGATTCACTGGTGGTCACAAAACCAAGCCAACAGCCATAAGTGAATCAGATCCAGGGCAGACTGTCAATCCCCAGGCAAAGTCCCAGCTTGAGCAGGAAACCTTTATAGCTCTTCCTGTTAATGAACATTAATGGCCAACCTGTGCATAGAGTCAATTTAGTACCGGAAACTCTTCACTGTGCAGGGAGATAATCCAACCTGTCATGCCTGGTGGCCCACTATGAAGGGCACCTGTTTACAGACAAGTAGATTTCTTTTGTATCCCTGGTGGTTCCTGAGAGACTGTTTGGGAAGGAAAAGTACTAGCTATGATAGAAGTAGTGATATTCAAAGCCCACCCCTTTACCTTCAGCTTTGAACGGTCTTGTAATGTGTGGCTGGACACTAGCCTGCAAAATCAAATATATAATTTTTACAGTGCAGAGCCAAGTCATTGCTTGGTTTGAGTCACTATTGTGCTTCACACATAAAATGGGATTAATTGTAAAACAGTTTTCTTCTCTGACCTCATCTTTCTTTGGGAGGTGGGGTTGATGCTAATAATATTCTCAGATTTTCACTTTGGGGCATGTATCCACAATGGGATGAATGCATGCAATTTTGCATTGTGTTCAGATAATATTAGATATTATTTCACCATCCCTGAACACAAGAGAAGAACATTCGAAGCCTGGAGAATTTACTTTGAATCAGAGCCATAAACTCAGCCAATGGTGAGGTCATTTGTTGTTAAAATTGTGAGATAACTCACTTCTAGGAATGCTTGAGGAATCTTCATTGGATCTGTATTATCCATTTGTTTGTTTCACTATTTATAAAGGGCTCTATCTGACTGGGGTACCCATTTGCACCATTCATTTAAAACACTATTATACCACTTTAAACAGCAATATCTTTCCCCAATGAATCCTGGGAGCTGTAATTTGTTAAGAGTGCTGTAGTTTGCAAAGGGTGCTGAGAGTTGTTAGGAGACCTCTTTCCCCTCACAGTAGGGATAGAAAGATCTGTCAGTGTCGGTTGTCCCAGTTTCTCATTTTTCCAATCTTAAATTCAGTTCTCGTTTCTGCAGCAATTTGCAATTTTTTTAAAACAAATACTCATGAAAATTCTCCAGCATTTTAGTGCAAATGTCCCCTTATAGGTTTTTACTAATGTACACATTTTTTCAAGCAATTTCTCATCAAATAATGCATTTCTGTATGTTATTTCACCAATATATTCATTTTTATGCACACTTTCCCCTAATATACACATTTGGTTGGCAGACCACATATCACAACATTCAAATAAGTGTGAATTTTGCAGGATTTTTATTTATTTATTTGTTTCATTTTTAGACCGCCCATAGCTAGTAGCTCTCTGGGCGGTGTACAAAACAGATTAAAAATACAATATTATAATAAAATCAATCACATATATCAACAACAATATTAAAATAAAACGTAGACATAAACATTAACATTAAAAACATTAAAAAGCCTGGGAGTACAGCCAGGTCTTAACCTGGCGCCTAAAAGAAAGCACCGTAGGCGCCAGGCGTATCTCTTCAGGTAGGCTGTTCCACAATTCGGGGGCCACTACAGAATGGCTGTGTTTCAGTTCTCATGTTGTTTCAGAAGTACAGATTTGATAGATTTTGCTTGAAATGAGAACTGCATCAACTTTTTTTGCCCATCCCTACCTCACAGAGCTACAATTCCCAGAGTTCCCTGGGAAGAGCAATTGATGGTTAAACCTCTCTGGGAATTGTGGCTCAGGGGTCTCCTAACAACTCTCAGCCCCTTTCACAAATTACAGTTCCCACAACTCTTTGGGAGAAGTCATGATTGTTTAAAGCAGTACAATACTGCTTTGAATGTATAGTGCAAATGGGGCCTGAGTATTATGCAGATCTAGAACATAAAACATAATACAGATCATTAAAGAACATGAAAACATTAAAATCCAACAAAATTAAAAACTGCTGAATAATAATGACAATAATAATAGCTGCTGCTGCTGCTGCTGTTACTGCTACAACAACGACAACTACTGTAACTTGCCCTCCTTCCCAAAACAGTCTAGAGAAGGAAACAATAAAACAGCAAAACAATACTTCAAAAAAATCAAACACTTAAAAACATTTAAAAGCCGTCACATATGCTCACAAGTAAGAATTGCAAGATTTCTAAGTACCATATACTTCAGCCACCAAATGCCTGAGTGAAAGGAGATGTTGTTCAATTCCTCCGGAACGTTAATGAGCAGGAGTGTAGTTGTCCAGGATCGTGTGCGTGTGTGAAATTGTAGACCCCTTACTTTTTTGGGAGCTGGGTCCCTATGGACAAGCCAATCAGCATGGAAGGAGAGCATGTTGGCCACTGAGAAGAGTTTTCTCACTTGGCTAACAACATGCTTCCTTGTCCTTTCGTGCTGTTTGGAGCCAATTAGAGTGAAAGCAGGTGAGTCAATCATGGAGAAGATTCTTCTCAGTAGCTAACACACACCTCCCCTTTCATGCTGATTGGTTCCTAGGGTAGGTAATAAGTGAGCTTCATGGCAAAGTGCCTTGGTCTCCCAAATCTTAGTCCCATACTTGACTTCATTTCAGAATTCTTAGAATCAAAAGGTTTCTGGCAACATTTAGCCCCCAGAGAGAGAGAGAGAGAGAGAGAGAGAGAGACAGAGAGAGAGAGAGAGAGAGAGAGAGAGAGGGAGAGATGGCAAGGAGGAGCATATGCACACAGCAGTTTTATTCTGGTTCTGTAATTCTATAATTGCAGAAGAATCTGTGAATCCTGGAGCTATGGCTCTCAGGTGGTGTGGTGTGCCTATCATGAAAGGACCATGCCCTTCTGAATTTACCGCTAGACTACTGAAAGGAGGGAGACAGACACACCTCACCAGGGAGGGCATTCTATAAACAAGGCATGCTGCTGAGAAGGCCCTGCCAAAGGCCAGCACCTGCTGAGCCTTCTCTGCTGACTGTAGGCCCTGAAATGGCTGATGCTGAAGGAGACACTCTTTTAGGTACTTGGGTCCCAAACCCACTAGAGTAATTTGGGAAGACCGGGAAGAAAATAAACGTTTTCAACAAGCATCAAAAGCACGACGACATTGGGGCTTGCTTCTATGAGAATAGAATTTCAGAGAATTGGTGCCACCTGATCTGCACCTCCGAGACTAATTTGTGGACCAGAATATGGTTATCTCGGAATCTGTACGCCAATGAATGTTACAAGGTGGTCCAAGAGATGCCTTTGAAACACACAAACACATGCACACAAACACCCTTTTTTCTTTTCCTCAGTGAATAACTGCTCCAAATGCTAAGAAAGCCTGGCTGCTGTTGTGACTGCTGATTTAAAGGGGACTGCAAATGCCCCTGAAAGCAAGAAGGCAGGAGGGACAATCCATCCATCCATGCCAAGGACTAGGGATGGAAGGAACTGTCCATGTCAGCGCTCTCAAGTTTCTTATTTTTCCAGTCTTAAATTTGGTTTTCCACATTTCTGCAGCAATTTGCAGATTTTTTTTCTTTAAAAAGTCCTCATGAAAATTCTCCAGCATTTTAGTGAGAATCTCTCCTACTAAACATATTTTTGTATGCAGTTTCTCCTAATGTAATGCATTTTTGTATGTTATTTTCATGGATTTATTCATTGTTATGCCCACTTTCCCTTAAAACATGCATTTTTGCAAACATTGCTTAGCTAAAGAACTGCATTGAAGGCCAGCTGTGTTTTGGTTCTTAAGTTGTTTTGGAAAGTGCAGATTTGGTAAATTTGGCTTTAAATGAGAACTGAATCAATTTCTCCCCCATCCCAACCAGGGACATTATACAATCTATTACCCACGGGGGGAGGGGGGAGGAGAGAGAGAAAGAGAGAGAGATTGAGAGATTTAAAGGCTGTCCCCAGACCTCTTTGCAACATAGCAAGTACCTTTTTTAAAAAAAGTCAGAATTTCAAGCACATTTTTTTTTAAATCACATTTATGTGGAGATGGGAACATAATAGACTAAATAATGAACACATGTGAAAGTGACAGACTAGCATCAGAGTGATCTATCTTCCTCTCCTCACTCTGTAGTGCTCTATGTGCCTTGCTGAATATCTCTGCACCCATATTCCTACCTTGTGTATTCTATCGCCGTTGACATTTTCATCCTGGGAATATATTGTCTCTAGAACTGATCACCAGCCATGAGGCAAAACAACTGAGAGCTCCAGAAATGTGCATTCAGATGTCCTGGAGTCACTATATTAAGAGTTATCAGAATGCATTGCTGGCAAGCAAGCACAAAAAATTAATCACAGCATCCCATTTTAGCATTGCTGGCAGCAACGGGGTCGTGGCAGCTTCACAGAATTGATTAACTACTTATTAAACAAGAGCAGCAGTGACAGAGCTTTAAAATATCAAATTAGGGCTGGAGGAGCTCCCAGCAAACAAAGACTACAAAAGACAAATGCACATTAATGTCTGCTTCAGTCATAATGTGACAAAAATCCACAGGAGGTTATCAGAGTGGCAGTATTCAATTTATCTGCTCTATTGAGTTGGACTCCCAGCCAAACCAGAAGACCTTTCAGAGTTGCCAGCAGGTTGGAGCAACAAAATTTATTATATTATATTATATTATATTATATTATATTATATTATATTCAGAGCTTGGAAAAGTTACTTTTTTGAACTACAACTCCCATCAGCCCCAGCCAGCATGGCCACTAGATTGGGCTGATGGGAGTTGTAGTTCAAAAAAGTAACTTTTCCAAGCTCTGATTATATTATATTATATTATATTAATGCAGAATGTTGGGATAGATAGACAGACAGACAGACAGACAGACAGATAGATAGATAGATAGATAGATAGATAGATAGATAGATAGATAGATAGATAGATAGATAGATAGATAGATAGATAGATAGATAGATAGATAGATAGATAGATAGATAGATATTCAGGCATTTGAATTGTGTGTAAAACACCACAAATGGGAGGGGATGGAAATAAGCAGGCAAGCTGATCACCCTCCATGAGTTTTAAGGCAACTGTCTGCAGTGGGGAGCCTACAATATTCATGGAGGTTCATAGAATCATAGAGTTGGAAAGGGCCAATAAGTCCATCAAGTTCAACCCCCTGCTCAATGCAGGAATCTAACTTACAGTGTCCCTGACAGGTGGCTATCCAGTTGCCTCTGGAATGCCTCCAAGTTGGAGAGCCCACCACCTCCCTAGGGAATTGGTTCCATTGTTATACTGCTGTAACAGTTGGGAAATTGTGATGTTCAATTGAAATCTGGCTTCCTATAATTTGAGCCCATTATTCCATGTCCTGCACTCTGGGATGATCAAGAAGAAATCCCAGCCTTCCTCTGTGTGACAACCTTTCAAGTACTTGAAGAGTGCTATCATATCTCCCGTCAGTCTTCTCTTCTCCAGGCTTAACATGCCCAGTTCTTTCAGTCTCTCCTCACAGGGCTTTGTTTCCAGTCCCCTGATAATCCTCATTGCCCGCCTCGGAACCTGTTCCAGTTTGTCTGCATCCTTCTTAAAATGCGGTGTTCAGAAATGGACACAGTACCTAATTGGTGCCATATAGAGATAAAAAACAGGGTTCTACATAGCACAGGGAGCCTCCCACAAGTAAAAGCAGGATCCCCACCGCAGAGAGTTGCCCTTCTACACATGGAGAATGACAAGGGGGTGGAGCTATTATTTGCCTCCATTGTACAAATGCATTTGTCTCCACAAACACATGCATGAGTGGAGTTAACACACAACATGAACACCTGACAAGGGCTGTAGATAGAGATAGAGAGAAAGAGAGACAGAGAGACAGAGAGAGACCCCCCTAAAGACTGTATGTAATTTTGGCATTTATAGGACTATTCAAGTCTCCCCAGCATCTTGGGCCTTACATTTCCTTCCACTCCAGCCTTCTTCTGCTACTAATTGAGCGACCTTGGGTGCACCTTTCTGTGCCTATCCCTGATGTTCATCTGCTATGAAGATGTATTAGTTATTTAGGTAGCAATCAGCTTGCCTGGTTTAGCCAAAGTGTAACAATTTCTCTTCAGGCCTATTAAGCCCTGGCTCAACTCTCAGCCTAATGCACATTTCAAAATACACGGCCACTCTGGGAATGTCGGGCTCCTAAATATTTCTTTATTTGTTAATGAAAACATTCTTCTAGGAGAAAGAAAGAAGAGAGGGAGGGAACCGAGGGAAGGGAGGGAGACAAGGGAGAAATCAATAAAGAACCCGAGTTCCAATTAAAAGTGTTTAGGGAGCTGTCTGTTTTTATCACCCTCCAGCTTTGACTTACACCACTGAGGTCAACAAGTAGCCACAGGTAGGTGTTGGGAATTGCATCTTGGGCGCAAACAAAGTCAGCGTCAAGCTCCTCTGGAGGGAGTGAACCATTAATGGATGCTAAAGGCACAGGAGATAACAAGTCATGAGATTTGCCAGCCAGCGTTTCCCTATCTGTGTTTGTGCTTCCAAGCACCGGTGGAATAAATGTGCCACACTGCTCACCTGAGTCTCTTCCTACCCCCCTCCCCTCCTCCACCCTACCTACATGTTAGATCAAAGCAAAAATAGAAATTGTAGATGAGGGGTGACTATCACAGTTTTGCTTTCTCACACACATGGCTTTGAACTAAAATAAGAGAGTTGGGCCTCACTACTGCAGCAAAGACCAACTCAAAAGGGGGAAGGAGATTCCAGGGCCAATTAACCACTATATTCATGAAATCTGTATAAACGTGCACATGCACAAAGCATGACTCTGAGCAGGAAACATTCTGCATGTTCTAGAGCAATGTCCTTCGGTCTTGGTGGCCCAGAGGTTGCTAGACTACAACTCCCATTGTCCCCAATCAACTTAGCCAATGAGTGATGGGTGTTGTAGTTCAGTAACTTCTGGGGACCCAAGGTTGACGAACACCGTTCTAGAGAATGTTGCAGAAATGTTGCAACTGACATTGTCTTAGAAAATACACTCCCTTCCTGTGTGTCAGAAGCTTCTGGATCTGTGTTTGGATGCCCCATGTTGGGAACCACCGAACTGCAGCAGGCAGCCTTCTCAGTGAAGTACCTTCAGGCCCTAGACTGACTCCGCTCACCCATCTTGGCCACTGGGCAGAAAGAAGTATAAATGGTTTCCTGTTCCAGCCAAGCCTTGCTTGAACAATGTGGTCTTCTTTATTTCTGGTGTGGTCCCGTATCCTTTGGTCCTGACTCTGACTTGCCCCTTGATCCTGCCTTAGGAACACAGGAAGATGCCTTAAGCTGAGTCAGACCATTGGTCCGTCTAGCTCAGTATTGCCTAAAGTGACTGGCAATGGCTCTCCAGGATTTCTGACAGGTTCTCTTCCAGGCCTTCTTGGAGATGAGAGGGATTGAACTTGAGACTTTCTGCATGTAGATCAGGTGTTCTACCACTGAGCTATGACCCTTCCCCTTACTCCTTTGGTCCTGACATATTATTTGGTTTGACAGCTGGCTTCTTGTTGCCTTCTGGGCTGTTCACAGCCCAGGCCTGACATTCTAGATTCCTGCCATCTACAATGTTAATAATTTCTTGTGTTAAAATAGTCTTAGGTACTGCCTGATTAATTGGAATAAACGTTTTTTTGATGACAAACAAGTTTTTTGAGCCAGTTACTTCAGCCAATGAACATTCAGTAAAATCCTACATTTCTTTATTCAGCAGTTAGCCCAAATGATTTGAACAGGACTTGTTCCCTAGTATGTGGGCATAAGATTGCAAGATTGCTGTTGTAGCCCTAGTGGATCCTCATGTGCATTAGTCATGTTTAAGTTGCATTTCTCCTCTCTGCATATGAACCAAGAGCACATCTTGGGCTGTTGAGTGCACATAGCACTGCCACTAGAGAGCTGCCACAGTATGTGTACTCTCTACTGCTGTGTTAGTGAAGGCTGACAGCATGAAATGATCGAAGTAAATGAGTTCACTAGTGTTTGGCATGTGCTTATCAGAGTGAAGAAATGTGGCTTGGGAGACATGGTAAGCATGGAAGAATCTACTGTATGTACAGGGAGATTATGGCTCTCCAGATGTTGTTGGATGCCACCTCCCATCAGCTCCACCCAGCATTGGTCAAAGGTCGGGATGATGGATATTGTAGTCCTGCTACATTTGGAAGGCCACTAGTTTCTCCACACCTGATCTACTGTCTTCACTGTAACAAAACTACAAAAGTTGTAGTCTTGGCTTCTCCCTTTTAAAAATTAGTATGCTCAGACCTTACATAACCTCATTAAAATCCAATACAAAGAGCTTTCTGAAGAGTTAGACCACATGGGGTTCATCAACTCATGGACTGGCTCTTATTATGTATTGCTAAATGAAACCTGAAAATGAGTTGACAGAAGCAGGTTTGGATCACATGGATCTGTGCCGACGGCCCTCTTGTCTAACATGCAGATCCTCTCATTCCACTCTAATATGGCAATTCCCCATATATGTGGCATAGATCAGGAGTGGGAAACCTCAGGCCGGCCTGGGTACTAAGCATCACATGCCCCCCAAGTCCCTCTATGCAGCCATCAAGACTGTCCCCAGGCCACGTTTCCCACTGTCCCTGCTTTGCACCCTCCTTGAGTGCCTTTGCCTGGCTGGAATGTGTCCTTGACTTGGGATAACACCTCTTCCTTGCCTGGATAGAGGGCAGACAAATGTGGATAGATAGGTATAGGAACCTCTTGATGTTTGCAAGCTGGAATGTACCCTACTGTACACTACAAAGAGTAAGAGTCATATCCCTTGCTCCAAGCTCGTTGTTGTAGCCCTAGTGGATCCTCATGAGCATGAATCATGTTTAAGTTGCATTTCTCCAGTCACTTTGCCTCTGGTCCCACCACCACAGGCAGAAAGTTGCCAATGAGAGCCCTCGGCTGAAAAAGGGTTCTCCACTCCTGGTGTTGATAGCTGATGGTTTGGACCAGTGCAGATCAAGGACAGGTATCATGTGCTTTCTATGTTCAGAACCACTAAAGACCACGGAGAGCTGCCCCTTAGTCTCCATTTAAATTGCCTGCCAATGCTAAGGGTTTTTGTTTTGTTTTACAATTGACAATCCTGAATAACAAAGGCCAGTTTCTGAAGGGCAAACTGCAACTCAGCTCGACTTCCAAGACTGAATTCCAAAATGGGAAACTGAAAGAGCAATTGAGTTTTATAATGCCACTATAGCATGCTGGAAAATAGTTATGAAAAGTGCAGTTCATACTGTGTCATTTTCCTATCTTCATTCGGTTATGAAACTTTGCCATACCTGTGCCCTTGTGTTTTAGACTTACAGTTAAACACACTCTGATTTTTTCAGTGTAGAATGGCTGTTCACTTTTATTTGATTCTAGGCGTTAAAAGACTCTGTGTGTGTGTGTTTGTGTGCGTGCGTGTGATTAATCAGGATGTGATTAAATATAAATCTGATCACAGATCTGGCAGTCACACACACAAACACCAAAGCAGGAGAATGACAAGGTGACTTTTTCATGCCATAAACAATGGCGTAAACTTGCTTCATTGCTATGCAATTGTTTGTCTGCCTCCCCAATTGTAAAACCATTGTAACCCCTACTGGGAGGAAGGGTGGGATATAAATCTAATAATTAAATTAAATTAAATTAACACTGCAAAAAGACCTGAGCCTCTGTGACCTGGAGGTTAGGCAGGATGAGGAGTTGACATTCGGCCTCCAGGCAGGAGGGTCCAGCCAAGCCAGATAAATGGTATCTCCTCTCCGCCACTCAGTAACATGACAGGGCTTCAGATGCCTGAATTGGCCTTTTGGCTGAAATTTGTCTTTCTTGTAGCAGCTGATTAAAAAGGAAGAAAGTGCAAGGTTAAAGACCATAAGAGGAAGATGTATGGAATCAAAAGCACAATTGAAAGCCTGAAATATTGATTCGAGGAGAGCCCCGAAGAGCCATTTCTCTCGAAGGTGCCTGTTGTTCACCAAAATGACTGCAGGGTGGGCAAAATCAGATCTGAATAAATGGTTTGGAGATGTCATTCTACTCCAAGAAATAGGAGATATAGAAAAAAGCAACCTGTAAAACCCAGGACAGAAACAAATGTATGTGTGTACCATGCCTGTCAAAATATTTTTATTCTACAGCTTTCAAATCTGTCAAAAATGGTCTGGATATAATCTGATTCTTGAGCGTGTGTGTGTTGCAATTTGCTCCCTGACCTTAATATTTTCTCAGTCCTTTTCCATCCACATGTTGCTGCTAACCCATAGATCTCTCAGTGCACTGGTGATTAAATTCTATGGGTGTGCATTTGTGTGTGTGTTTTTTAAAAAAATTGAATGCAAAACCAAATGAATTATATTCATTTGTTTGTTCTTTATTTAAAAATAGTAAAATGAATTGGCATTTGAATGGCATTTGTTCACTCATTCCAGTTTCTTTATACGAAAGACATTATTTTGAATTGAAACATTAAGTTAGAAATCTGTGTAAAGTTCACAAAAAGGTCACAAGAGAGAGAGAGGGAAAGAGCTTTAGGTACAAGAGAGAGAGCGAGAGAGAGAGAGCTTTAGGTACCAGGTAGGCTATGTCTGTGCTCCCTATTTTATTGTACATGAAATGGGGATGATTTGTCTTATCAACATGAACTTTGGAAGATCGGATCCCTTGCAGTGGGTAGGGCAGTAGAATACAAATTCCATGTCATTTATATGGAAAAATCAAAGTTGCAGGCAGCAACAGAATGGTCTAGTCTTCCTTTGACATCAATGGAAAAACAAAGGAATGGATGAAATTCAAATAAATGTAACAAGTGAAACTTTAAAATACATAGAAAAATAACTATTATTGTTGTTATTGTTATGATGGCCAACAAAAACACTAAAAACACTTTAAAACATCTTAAAAACAGAATTTAAAACATATTAAAACATCTTAAAAAACAATTCCAACACAGACACAGAATGAGATAAGCTTAAAAGGCTTGTTGAAACAGAAAGGTCTTCAGCAGGCGCTGAAAATATAACAAAGATGGTGCCTTTCTAATATTTAAGGGGAGCAATTTCAAAGTGCCACAACACTGAATGTCTGCTTTCTATGTTATGTGGAACGAAGCTCCTGATAAGATGCTATCCCCTTACACACCCCTCTACATTCTTGGGAATCAATGCCAGAGGATGCCTGGTACAAATATGTATATTTCTGACCTATACTCATCAGTTCCATGATCAGACTTGATCTGGAACTGGGGATGATGATGATGATGATTCACTAGATTTCTATCCCACCGTTTCTCCCAGTAGGAGCCCAGGGTGGCAAACAAAAGCACTAAAAACACTTTAACACATCATAAAAACAGACTTTAAAATATATTAAAACAAAACCACCATTAAAAACATATTAAAACAAAACATCTTTAAAAACTTTTTTTAGAGTTTTAAAAAATCTATTTTTTTAAAAAAAGGTTTAAAAATATATTATAAATCAATTCCAACACAAACACAGACTGGGATAAGGGCTCTACTTAAAAGGCTTGTTGAAAGAGGAAGGTTTTCAGTAGGCGCCGGAAAGATAACAGAGATGGTGTCTGTCTAATATTTAAGGGGAGGGAATTCCAAAGGGTAGGTGCCACTACACTACAGGTCCATTTCCTATGTTGTGCAGAATGGACCTCCTGACAAGATGGTATCTGCAGGAGGCCCTCACCTGCAGAGTGCAGTGATCAACTCAGCATATAAGGGATAAGACAGCCTTTCAGATATCCTGGTCCCAAGCTGTATAGAGCTTTGTACACCAAAACTAGAACCTTGAACAGCCCGGTAGCTAAAAGGTAGCCAGTGCAATTCTGTCAGCAGCGGGGTGACATGTTGGCAATACGCTGCCCCAGTGAGCAGTCTCATCACCGCTTTTTGCACCAGCTGCAATGGCCAGACCAACTTCAAGGGTAGCCCCACATACAGCACATTACAGTAATCCAGCCTGGAGGTTACCATTGCGTGGACAACAGTGGTCAGGCTATCCCGCAGCTGTCTTATCAGCTGAAGCTGGTAAAAGGCACTCCTAGCCACAGAGGTCACCTGGGCCTCTAGTGACAATGATGCATTCAGGAGCACCCCCAGACTATGGACCTGCTCTTTCAGAGGGAGTATGACCCCATCCAAAGCAGGCAACTGACCAATTATCTGAACTCGGGAACCACCAACCCACAGCACTTCCATCTTGCTAGGATTCAGGCTCAGTTTATTGGCCCTCATCAAGCCCAACACAGAGTCCAGGCTGTGGTCCAGGGCTTGTACGGCCTCTCCTGATTCAGATGTTCCAGAGAAATAGAGCTAGGTATCATCAGTGTACTGCTGACACCTTGCCCCAAATCTCCTGATGACTGCTCCCAAGGGCTTCATATATATGTTAAACAGTATGGTACCCTGACAAGGTGGTACCCTGTGGCACCCCACAGCACAACTGCCAGGGGTCTGAAAGACAATCACCCAATACTATTCTCTGAAAACAACCCTGGAGATAGGATCAGAACCACTGTAAAACAGTGCCTCTGATACCCATCTCACCAAGTTGGTCCAGAAGGATACCATGGTCAATGGTAGCAAAACCTGCCAAGAGATCAAGTAAGAATAACAGGGTCACATTACCCCGTCCTTCTCCCGATAAAGGTCATCCATCAGGGCAAACAAGGCCGATTCAGACCCATAACCAGGCCTGAACCCAGACTGGGATGGGTCAAGATAATCTGTTTCATCCAAGAGTACTTGCAGGTGCAGGCCCTCACAGCCACCTCCAAAACAGAGTGATTTCCTGATGACAGAGACTGAAGTGTAGGCCACAGCAACCCCTACCCCCCTGCAGCCTGTGCTGCTGTTGCACCGAGTATCCAGGTGGACAAAGCTGGGTCAGATCAACTCTGCCCAACTGACCCATCCAGATCTCGGTAATGCACACCAAATCGGCACTTTCATCCATCAAATCATGGATGAGTGTGGTCTTATTGTGACCAACCTGGCATTAAATAGCATGCACAGGCCAGTGGGCACAGCAGATGAGCAATGAGGAACCCATCCATGAGAGGGGGAGTAAGAAACAAGGCATAGATAGGCTTGCCATCTTCTGTGGTAGTTCACCACCTCCCCATGACCATACCTCCCTCTGCCCATGATCACTGAAATTGGGGTGGCATCACCCATGTTCCTCCTTACTAAGAGTCCTCCTAAACAGCTGATACAGACCCAACAAGAGCCCACCAACAAAACCTACCTGAGCCAATTATTCCACTAGGCCTCTATGAGAATTGTGAACAGTCAGACCCACTCAATATCTTTGACACAGGGTACATCTACTCCCCCCCCCCAATCTCACACCCATGGAGGGCCAACTTTCTGCTGTAGTGCAGATAATGAAACTGATACTTTAGGGGGCACTTAATTATCAGCTGGTAAATTCAGACCTACTTGTCAATGTAACAAGACATAAGATATTGTTCTGTTGTCTGGCTGAGGTTTCCTTTTCAGGCAGATTACTGGTTAATAGCCCAGAATGATTGGCTGATGGGAACCAAATGTGAAGCGATAGTTTTGTGATATTTTTTTTCTTGAGTGTTTGAAGCAGAGAGCTATAAGAGCTTGGAGAAAGTGGCACCCTTCCAGCTGAAGGGGAGTGGGCATAGGTGGGGGAGGGCAGATGTGTGTGTTGGCTATATTGGAATGGAGAGAGATAAGAGAGGTTCAGATGATCCTGCCTCCATTCAAAGATTGTGTAAGGTAGATCATGGGGCCATATGAGCTAATCACACCCTGGTTGCCAACCCAACCAGTAGCCATGCCCCTGCTGTCCATGTGTTTTGGCGCATGTGAGAAGATGCATGCACTAATATATACAGTAAACGTATAGATACAGATTGGGCCTCTTTATACCCAGTGGCAGATATTTTAGGACAGCTCCTTGGACACCTTGGACAGCTCCTTGAAAGTTCTGACTAAAACCTGGAACAGATTACACTCCCCACTGACATTGGCGCCATCAGCCACCACTGTTCATGCCTGAACTTCAGTTTGTGAGTACTCCTGTGGGCTGAATGCTTGGATATCAGGGGACATGGCTGTCAGCCATGGCAATGGCTATGGGAAGGGCTAGCCACAATCCAGTCCTGGTGGCAATAACTGGCCAGGTCAGGCACTCGTTGAAAAGCCCTGACCTTCACTAGCCTGACTTGGCCATGCTGCCACTCACCACCCTCCCTGAAGGGCTCCTGGATGTCTTTTTTTTTTTTAGTATCAGCTGGGCAGGCAACAGTGTCACTTTTCAATGAGAGCTAAGCTGCATTCCTTTCTGCTATGGCCACCCACCATCTTTATTTATCTTAAACACAATGTCCCAGTCCCATATACACATCCACTATAAATCTCAGCCTGTCGCCCAGGGTGTTTTGGTAAACTAAGATGATAGGTAGCCATTGTGGATGGGATCCAAGCTAGGCTGCTATTCAAAAGTTGCTACCTGCTCACCACTGAAATGCCTTCCAGGGAGGCAGGAAGGAGAACAGTGATTAGTATTGCTGCTTTCACTGCTGCAAAAGCTGTATGGTCATGGCCCTGTGGAGGATGTTGGGGGCCTACTAATGATACCATGCTGGGGGTAGAGAGGGATGAGAAATTTGGTTCAGTTCACATTTCAAGCCGAATCTATCAAATTTGCAGTTCCCGAAACAATATGAGAACCGAAACACAGCTATCCTTCAAAATGTGCACTTATTCAAATTTTGCAATGCAGTTCACCAATCAACCAATGTTTACAAAAATGTATATGTTTGGGGAAAGTGTGCATAAAAATGAATGAGTCAAAATAACATGCAAAAATGCATTATGCGTTGAGAAATTGCTTGCAAAAATGTGTACATTAGTCAAAACTGCATGCAATTATTAGGAGAAAATTAGACTAAAATGCTGGAGAATTTTATGAGATTTTTTTAAAAAAAAAAACATGCACATTGCTGCAGAAATGTGGAGAACTGAATTTAAGACTGGAAAAATGAGAAACTGACAGAACCAGAATTGACAGATCTTTCCATCCCTAGCTGCCCTCCCCCAATGTTCTCCTTGCATATTTGTAAATAAAACAAATATTGCCCAACACCTTGCTGTGTTCCCTCATCGAAACCAAACCAAACCCATTAGCGTTGCCCCAAGAACTTCTCCACCACTTGGAGAAGTGGGAAGCATGCAATGCAAAAATGTGAAAGAAGGTTGTCCAGTCAATACCGAGTTTGCTCAATCACATTCTTACTGGACAATTTAGAAATCAACCTATTGAGCCACCACCATCATGCTAGCAACTGGTAGACTGGCACCCAGGGGTGGCTGGCAGGGAGGGGCATTGCTGCTGCTTCTCAGGAGGGAGAGGGGGAAGGGGAGGTGGCGAGGAGGCAGATGCTCTGTGGACATCCCGACAAAGCCGATTCAGTGCTTCCAACAGTGCATCTACACAGCACAGACCTCCCTGCTGTCTCACCATTCTGCCTCTCCTTCCTGGTAAGTGACAGCAGTGCCAGTGCCAGGAGGCCAGATGAGCCACCAACTCTCCCACTGCCCGTTCCTTTGTGTGCCTTGTTTAGTTTTTATTTTAGAGTATTTTCCTTGCCAAATTGCCAGTTGCAAATTACCAGTAGAACTGGAATCAGAATTAAGTTTTTTATTTGCATATATTTATTTTTACTCTTTCCCAGAAGGCTGAGCCAAGTAGGACATGACTTGTACCCTGGCAGTGTAATTGTGACTGATCACAATGTCCCTTGTTAAATTTCACCTGGGAACTGTGCAGAGATCTTTTTTTTTTTTTTTCAATAATTTTTATTCAGATTTTCATAAAACATACAAAACAAAATCATAAAACATTCAAAGACAAAAAACAAAATCAAAAATAGTTAAACAAAAAGAAAAAAAGAAAAAAAAAACAAAAATAAAAAATAAAGAGTAAAATATTGACTTCCCATTTGTCAAAGATCAAATCAGTTATAAGTCTATAATATATAACAATCCTGTCTCTTAAGTCATATTATAAAATCACTTTCCTCCAGTAGTTATCTTACTTAATCATCAAATCTCATAAACATTACTTTATTCTTTCCACAAAAAGTCAAAGAGAGGTTTCAATTCTTTAAGAAATATATCTAACAATTTTTTTTCCAGATAAGCATATCGATTAATCCATCTCATTACTAATTATGATAATCTTATTGTCATAACCATAGTCAAAATAAACATTTCAATTAATCCATCACATCAGAATCTGTTAGGTTCAGTAATTTCAGTAGCCATTGTTCTATTATCTCTATTAGTTCCATTTTCCATCTTCCATCTTCAGTAGTCTTGTTAAGTCCAGTAATTTCAATATCCAATCTTCCATTATCAGTATTCCATAATAATCTTGCTGTCAAAGCCATAGTCATATAGTAAGAGTCTGATGGGAATTACCTCTATCCCAAATATTTTCTTGCCATCCATTCTGAATAGGTTGCTGAAATACTGCTGTAAAATCATATCTCTGTTCTTTTTTTCAAAATACACTGGGTCATCTCTTAAAAGTTTTTCCATTGTCACATGGCTGCAGTTAATTCCATAAATTTTCTCTATATTGGGCTCCATCACATCATTCCAGTCCAGAAGATAATCCATGCCATTGATAACTTTATCTCTAGAATCTTCATTAATTTCTTCAGAGATAACATTGAGTTCCAAACAATAGATTTTATTTCTAAAGTCCATAGACTCCAAATCTTGTTCCTGTTCCACGTTTGTTCCAATCTCCGGGATCTCCTCTCTCACAGGGACCCCTATTCCAGTCTCCAGGGTCTCCTCTCTCACAGGGACCCCTGTTCCAATCTCCGGGGTCTCCTCTCTCGGAACTGTGCAGAGATCTTGATGTTCTTGTGTGTCTCAAGGCCCACTGAAGCCAAAGCAGGAGAGCATCACAGTCTTTTTTTATATATAAAGGCTCTGGGGAAGTGTTTACATTTTTCCTTTCCTTCTGGACCATAAACCAGGAGCAGATGTTTTCAGAGAGGTTCCCAAGGTGAAGAGCCTGATATCTCTCACGTTATGTCTGTCTGAAACGAATGACTCTGGTGGATTCAATGGGATCATGCTCGACTTGTTGCATTCGGATCCTGGATATTACTATATAGTAAAATATGTGTGCATAGAACAGTGAATAGGGAATCCTGGGCCCATGGGCCTACTTAGGCCCACCAGACTTCTGAAGTTGGCATGCCAGGCCATTTTGGATAACCCACACCCACATTTCCCATGCCTGTTATCATACAATAACAGGCACAGGAGAGATCAAAGACCATTAAAGCCACAGCTGTAAAGGAAGATGCTGCTTTTTCAGCCACAGCTTGAAGTCTAAATTGTCTGATGTCAGGTGATTGACAGGTGTGAGGCCCCATGCACCTGCCAAAGAGGCAAGCGAAGGTCCAGCCACTTCTGGATCTGGCTCTCTGGTCAGGAATGGCTCCTCATCTCTGTCACAGAATCATAGGATGATAGAATAGAAAGGAACAGTACATTCATCTAGCTCAACCTTCCATTTAATGCAGGATCTACAAAGAAGGATGCAACTACACAGTGGCTGCTAATGCCCATCGGGACTGGTAGGCTGAAAGGCAGGGAGTCCAACAGTAAGTGGAGCCAGGGCCAATGACAGGCAACTCATTCTAGCTGTGTCCTCATCCTCCTCAGTGTTGAGATCTATGAAGACAACAGTGAGAACACATCCACACCAGACATTTATCCCACTGTTATTCCAGTTTAAACAGTCATGGTTTCCCCCAACAAATCCTGGGAAGTGTAGTTTGTGAAAGATGCTGAAAGTTGTTAGGAGGTCTCTCATAGAGCTACAATTCTCAGAGTTCCCAGGGAAGAGGAATTGATTGTTAAACCACTCTGGGAATTGTAGCTTCTACAATTCCTGGCAGGCAGGCAGGCATGATGATGTTGGTGTCCCATTTGCCCTAATTGATCAGCCTCCACTGCAACTACAGCATTCCTGACACTGGCCATCCAGCCACTCCTTAAATACCTCCAGCACAGTGGTGGCTGGTGGCTCCATGAAGCACCTTGGACAGCTCCTTGAAAGTTCAGACTAAAACTCAAAAGTAGATTCCACTGCCCCCTGACATGGACATTCAAAGAAGCTGAATGTTGGAAGATTCAGGACAGACAAAAGGAAGTACTTCTTTACACAGTGCATAGTTAAACTATGGAATTTGCTCCCACAAGATGCAGTAATGGCCACCAGCTTGGATGGCTTTAAAAGAAGATTAGACAAATTCATGGAGGACAGGGCTATCAATGGCTACTAGCCGTGATGGCTGTGCTCTGCCACCCTAGTCAGAGGCAGCATGCTTCTGAAAACCAGTTGCCGGAAGCCTCAGGAGGGGAGAGTGTTCTTGCACTCGGGTCCTGCTTGCGGGCTTCCCCCAGGCACCTGGTTGGCCACTGTGAGAACAGGATGCTGGACTAGATGGGCCACTGGCCTGATCCAGCAGGCTCTTCTTATGTTCTTATGGAGCCACCAGTCGCCACTGTTCCAGTGAGAGAGAGCCCACCACCTCCCAAGGTAGTCTTCTGCAGTGTCACACAGCCCCTACCATTACAAAGCATCTCCTAATGTCTAGCTGAAATCTGCTCCTCCACCATTCCCACCCATCAGTTCTAATTCTGTCCCTGAGAGCAAGAGAGAATGAGCCCTCTCCATCCTTCTGCCTGACAGCCCTTCAGATATTTGAAGACTGCTATCATGTCTCCCCTTGACCTTCTTTTCTCCAGGCTGAACATACCCAACTCTTCCAACCATAGGAACAGTTTCCAGACTCCTCGGCATCCAGAGGGAGAGGGGAAAAGAGAGAGAGAATCCTTATTTAGTGCATAAACAGCTGAGATAAAATAACAAAATGTTGACATTGGAGAAAAAGTGCACTCTCCAGGATCCATTATCAGATTAGCCATGGCCTTTTAATGAACAGGAATGCCTGTGGCATTTATCAGTGAATTCACAGCAGTGTCACAAAGGAGAGTTTTCTATTAACAGAGGCAGAGGTTTTGGAGGGGGGGGGGACATTCAGGTTGTAGCCTGTTCCTTATGTTCTGGCCATCTGCATCTTCCAGATCAGAAAGAGTCCATGCTGTTAGATAATTTTAGGCTCTGGTCTTAATGAGCTTATGGGTGGTAGTGGTGGGGTGTCTTTAGGTAATAATGTGAGTGCATTAGTTTACTGATTTCAAAATATGGTAAGATATCTCTGCTGCATTTGGGGAGCCTGTTGCTCATACTGCTGAGTTTATATCGGAGGTGGAGAACCTCAAGACCAGGAGTTGAATGAGGCCTGCCAGGCCTTCATTTTGGGCCCTTGGAAATCTCCCAATCATTTTCCTTATCACAAAAAGTCTGATCTGGTAGGGTAGCAGGTTTGTTGTGCAAGAGCTCCCAATCAACAGTAATTGTGCAACCTGGATTTGCTGGTATGCAATGGAATCCCACTCAGAAATGGAAGTGCCCAAAGGCAAAGGTTAAGAAGCCACCTTTTCCCCATTCCATGTACCAAAGGCAATGGGACTGGCAGCTGAATCTCATTTCAACACAGTAAATCAGGGGTGGAAACCTTTTTCAATCCGAGGACCTCATTCCTTTCTGGGCAACCTTCTGAGGGCATCATGCCGATGGTTGATGGAGCAAGAGGTGAAAGTGGGCAGGACAATGTGCATCCATTTTACTTTTGTATAGAAGATTAGTTTTGACATGTACTCACACGCTCCTCTCTAGGCAAGCAAGAGGCATGATAGCCTGGGAAGTTGGGATGGATGAGACTTTTAACTCAGTTTGCATTTCAAGCCAAATCTATCAAATCTGCACCTTCCAAAACAATGCGGGAACCAAAACACAACCAACCTTCAAAATCCACATTTATCTGAATTTTGCGATAGAGTCCTGCAACCAATGTTTACAAGAATGCATACATTAGGGGAAAGTGTGCATAAAAATGAATATATGAGTGATCTTCATGTTTTCAAAAATGCACTATATGACTTGCAAAAATGTGTACGTAAGTCAAAACTGGCTATAAAATATGTTCATTAGGAAAAATTCATATTAGAATGCTGGAGAAATTTAATGAGGATCTTTTTTTAAAAAAAACTGCAAGTTGCTGCAGAAATGTGGAGAACTGAATTAAAGTTTAGAAAAATGAGGAACCAAGAGAACTGAGATTGACAGATTCTTCCATCCCAACTGGGAAGGCAGGTCCCCAGCTGACTCCAGTTATAAAGGCTGCTCCTGAAGGAACCAGAGGCCATCTTACCTCTGAGTCCTGCTGTATGCATTGCTGGCTGATTTCCACCTTGCCTGGAAGGCCAGGGGCTGACTGACCTCAGTTACAAAAGGTGCTGAAGGGGCTAGAGGCTATCTTGCTGCTGATCTAGAAAGACCTGCTACTTAGTATGTCTAGAGCAGCGTTTCCCAACTAGTGGGCCACCAGATGTTGTTGGACCACAATTCCCATCTTTCCTGACCATTGGCAATGCTGGCTGAGGCTGATGGGAGTTGTGGTCCAACAACATCTGGAGGCACACTGGTTGGGAAAGGCTGGTCTAGAGGCTATAGGGACAGGATGTTGTTTAGGAGTTCTGGTGGGGTGTGTGTCAAGATTTAATTTTAGAGATGTGTTCTTTTTGGCTTTCTACATTTATTGCTAGACTTACTATGAAGTATGTGGGGATTTTTAATTGTATTGCATATTTATTGAGATGTTTTCATTAGTTTATTGCTTATGACAATTTACATTTGGTTATATTTTTGGAACTGTTAGAGTGAAGTATGTAATGTTTTGATGTAATAAGTCACCTTCATCATGGTTTAACTATGGGAAAGCAGCACATAAATAGGATGATCATCATCATCACCACTACCACCAGGGTTCAAGGACACTCAAAAAGACAAAATTATTTGGGGTGTGTAGCATGGCCAGGGGAGAGGGAATGTAGCCTGAAGATGGTTCCGATGGCCAGATAGGGAGACCTGAAGGATCACATTTTGCCCCTGGGCCTCCCACCCCTGCTGTAAATAACGGAGCAGCCTCCTCCACTGCAGGTGAGGTCAGCAGCTTAGGGAAGGCTGCATGGGACACATAACTTTTCCAACACCTTCTCTTGGGGAAGGGCTGTAGCTCCGTGGTAGAGCATTGTCTTGCACACAGAAGGTCCCTGGGATCTCCAAGCAGGGCTGTGATAGACTCCCTGTCTGAAATCCTGGAGAGCTGCTGCCAGCTAGTGTAGACAATACTGAGCTAGATAGACCATTGAGTCTGACTTAGCAGAAGGCAGTGTTTCCATTGCTCCCTACCCCTCAGCATCTGCCACCTGAAGCAGCTGCCTAATTCTTCCTAAAGGTAGGACTGGCCCTGGCCACCCTATATTTGACACCCTCAGAGTCTGGAATCCTGTGCTTAATTACCTGGAATCCTGTACATAATTACCTGAGGATAAGCTTCATTGAACTCAATGGGGCTTCTTTCTGAGAAGACATGGGTAGGATTGTAGCATCAGCTGCCGTTTTTTGTTGATTTACCTCTGCTTTTAGTGGGGGCTGGTGCATTAAGGCCAGTGGGGCAGTGTTCCACCCAGCTCAGTCTTTCAGCCAGCCCCCACCAGCCTACCTCCATATTTACAACCATTCTAGTGGGTGGTACTTGCTGTCAGCCTCCTCCTTGGACTCAGTCTTGCCTTTGTAAACTCAGAAGGGAGGAAGATGGGAACAAAACCAGAAATAGTTGGCTCTGCCTATCACTGACTCTGGCTGTGCCTGTCATAGGCTCTGGGTCCGCCTACTGTTGGCCTCCTTGCCTTCTACCCTACCAGTCCCAAAGGGCACCAGCCTCCACTATATTTGGATTATTACTTGCTGGTCTCGCCATTTCATCTGCTATTCTTTATTTTCTCGCTGCCCATGGTTTGTTACTGTTTAACAGTATTTTTATGGTTTGTGGAGGTATTTGGTGAAACGGCAGAATTCTGATATTGCAAGCAAACAAATGAAAGCATCTGCCAAAGGGGAAAACAGCAAGTATGGGGAGGGGGGGAACCAAGAATATTTTTTTTAGAATTTACAATTTAAAAACTTTTTTGGACCATCCAATATATCAACATAGGTTGTTCTGTGAAAGGTTAGTGGATATAGATTGCTCTGCCTGCTACTAGCAAAGTGAAGAAAATTGTATTCTGATGAACAAACGGTGGCGGGAGGGGGGGTTGTTTCAGAAGCTGATTCCTGTTAGATTTATTTGATATGTGGACCTGGAACTCACTGCTTTATTATGTTTTATCTTGAGGGCAGGGAAATTATTGCTCTGTTCCTGCTTGCGTAGAAACATTGTGCTTGGTCAGTGCGCTTTTGCCTTTATATCTACCCTGTTCTAAGCTTCCCAGGCCAGCCCATGTGGCTCTTGGGATACGGATGTTGCTGATGGGATGGGAGGGCTTTCATGCAGTATACAAAGGACTGCTTTATGAGCTTTGGCTCAATGGCATTGGAGAACTTCCTCAAACTTGAGCCTTAAAGCTATTCACAAGCTCTTCCTCCACATAAGCACTGTATGTGTCGAGAGCAGGGTGGAACTAAGCATGCCAGTCTCTTGCTCCTGAGATGGCAGGTCAAGTGAAATGCTGTGCATACTGTATAGCATGGTCTAGGGCTTGAGGGTAGGAGGTTCACATGGATATCACATAGCGCCAGCAACTGTGGTCCAGCTGTCCCCGTCGTGTTTTGAAGGGCCATAGCTCAGCGGTGGAGCATCTGTTTTTCATGCAGAAGGTCACAGGTTCAATCCCTGGCATCTCCAGGCAGGGCTGAGAAAGACACCTGCCTGAACCTCTGGAGAGCTTTTGTCAGTCAGACCCTGAAAGATGGACCTATGGTCTAATTCCATATAAGGCAGCTCAAAATATGTGCAGGGTGCTCTTACGACCAGCCTCCCTGTGTCCAGGATGAAAATAAGGGGAGGGGGAACTTGCACAATAAGCATCCCTGTTAGACTCCCCCCGTCACTTCTGCAGTCTTCAATATGAACATTTTGACAGCCCCCATTTTTTTTTAAAACCCCGTTCTACATCGGAATGAAATCAGGTGTTTCGCCATTGCTACGGAATCTCCTTTACTGTTGAAATCAGATTTTCCATCGTCTTTCCCCTGAGCACACTGTTTCCAAAGTTTGACTTCTTTGTGATCAGGTGCGTGGCAGAGTCTGGGTCAGAGGGAGCTCTTGTGCCAAGAAGAGGCAGAAGCCTCAGCTGTAGACAGTGTGTTATTGTATGGCACCAAGATCTGTGCAATTTTTTTTTAAAAAAAAGAGCAACTGGCAGAGGCAGCACAGAGAAAGAGAGAAAAATAATAATTGTCATTTAGGAAGATACAGAGAAAACTGCCAGGCTGTGTCTGTGCTGGCCAGTTCCCCTCTCTCCAGAGTGTTATCCGTGCCAGACCCATCCGTGCAAAGCTGCCTTGGGCTCTGTCCGCTGGGGCTCTGTATCCTCCTCTCAGCAGTCTGTTGTCACTTGGCATATTTTCACCCTATTACAGAGGCACGTGAGCGGCCTCACAAAGATGCTGGAGGGTCTTCTCGAAAACAATAATTCCCAACTTGGTGGATCGATGTTATTTATTTTACAGAAAAGTTGTTCCTCTGCAGCCATTAAGTTGTCAAGATTCCTCTTCCCTCTTCGTATTCATCTGCAGATGTGCCTGCTGCTTCAATAAAGCTCCATCTCTCTCTCTCGTATTCCATTTGAAAGTAATGAGATATAATCTGTTTAATTCTAGTCTTTGAGCTCATTTAAGCGGCCCACTTTTTACTCCTCTCCTTCGATTTATTTATTTTTTCATTTGAAAAGGAAAACTTCATGGCCATGTTAAAAAAGATCCACTAATCACTGGCTCTAATTACAAAGTTGAGCAAATTGCTATTATTTTATTTTATTTTTTTTACCAAAAAGAAAGAAAGAAAGAAAAGAAACTTCTTTTATAATTAAAGATCAAATGGGCAGCTGTGGATTTGTCTGTGCTCCATGCAGGTCAGGCCACAGGAGACTGGATGGTGTTCGAGATTAGCAACCAGCTACAGACACTTTTCTTTTAGAGAGGAGGAGGTGACAAAAGAATACATATTATACCAAACAGCAGAAAAAGGTTGGGCTGCAGGTGATATGAAAGTCATCTTAATTTTGCTGTTATTGTTGTTGTTGCTATGTGCCTTCAAGTTGACTATGACTTATGGCGACCCTATGAATCAGCGACCTCTAACAGCGTCTGTCATGAACCACCCTGTCCAGATCTTGTAAGTTCAGGTCTGTGGCTTCCTTTATGGAAGCAATCCATCTCTGGTTTGGCCTTCCTCTTTTTCAACTCATTATTATCTTTTCTAGTGAATCATGTCTTCTCATGATGTGTCCAAACTATGATAACCTCATCATTTTAGCTTCTAGTGATAGTTCTGGTTTAATTTGTTCTAACACCCAATTGTTTGTCTATTTCACAGTCCATGGTATGTGCAAAGCTCTCCTCCAACACCACATTTCAAAGGAGTTGATTTTTCTCTTATCCGCTTTTTTCACTGTCCAGCTTTCACATCCATACATAGAGATCGGAAATACCACGGTCTGAATGATCCTGACTTTAGTGTTCAGTGATACATCTTTGCATTTGAGGACCTTTTCTAGTTCTCTCATAGCTGCCCTCCCCAGTCCTAGCCTTCTTCTGATTTCTTGACTATTGTCAATTTTAATTAATTTTGCTGTGCTAGGTATCAATTGTATTACATTTGTTGTGTGGCCTGCCCTGTGACCATTATTCGAGAAGGGTGGGATAAAGAACTCAAAAATTAAATGACTAATAAATAGGGAGGACTGGGAACCATATGCCCAGACTGCATGTGGGTTCACATATGGCTGCGCATTTCATTGTACATTTTACCTTGCGCATGTATATTTTCATCTTGCATCCAGCTAGAGAGGCATTCACTACAATCCTATACACGTGTAGTCAGAAATAAACCCCACTGAGTGAGACTTATGCCCAGGTAAGTGGAAACAGGACTGCAGGTTAAAGCACAAAACTCCAGAGAACCCTCACATGGGGAATGGCGGTAGCTCAGTGGAAGAGTATCCTCTTTTCATGCAGAAGGTCCTAGGTTCAATCCCTAGCACCGCTACATACAGCTGGGAAATGATCTGTTTGAAACCCTGGACAGCCACAGCCAGTCAGCACAGACAATACGGAACTAGGTGGAGCAATAAACTGACTCAGTATAAGACTGTTTCCTATGTTCACTCGACTGAAGACACCAAGCTATATTCTCCAGCTGGGGCTGGCTTCACTAACTGTGACAACTGCTGCTATCTGAGTGATTAACACAGCAGTATAGAGGTTTTAGAGGGGTGTCACAACATGACAGCTGTAGTGATATATGGCTTTCTTTCATTCTCTATGTGATCGCAGACTCACAGAACCAGCAAGGCAATAAAAGAACATAAAAAGAGACTGTTGGATCAGGCCAATGGCTGATCTAGTCCACCATTTTCTTTTCACAGCGGCCAACCAGATACCTATGGGAAGCCGTAAAGAAGGACCTGACCGCAACAGCACTCTCCTCGCTTGTGATTTCCAGCAACCGGCATTCAGAGGCATGTTGCCTCAGAGTCCAGGCTCAAGACATTTTGCTGCCTCACATACAGAGCTTGGAAAAGTTACTTTTTTGAACTACAACTCCCATCAGCCCAATCCAGTGGCCATGCTGGCTGGGGCTGATGGGAGTTGTAGTTTTAAAAAGTAACTTTTCCAAGCTCTGCTCAGATAGGCAAGATATCTTCCCCACCACCACCACCACCTGCCGCTGCCACCAATTTTATGTGCCAAAGCCAACTGGTCAGATAGTTGAATCTGACTTCAGCATTGGTGATGAGACAGCATCCTCCAGCACACCTGAGGGCAGCAGGTTAGCTGAGGCACACAGCCCTGTTCTCTGGTACTTTTCCACTGCTGTCTGCACCCTCCCGCAACATCTGCTTGAGGTAGCTGCTTCACTTTGCCTAATGATAGGGCTATCCCTTGCAACCAGGATCCTCCCACAAAATGTTTGGGAGAGACTTGCTTCCATAACTAGCAGGGGAACAATAGTTGGGCCCCGGGCTGCTGATGTGCTGATATTTTGTTAATGTTTTAAGTTACTTTGCATTAGAGAAAAAACAATTTTATAAAAGGAGGGGGAATAATTCAGGGAAGGGTAAGTGAAATGCAAATACCTACCTTTCTGAAAACAAGCATGGAAAATCTTTGAAATGTGAAATGTTGAATTTGAATAGCTTTTTCCGGATTTTGAATTTCTGTGAAGTGTCCTTTCAGCCATAATTTCAGTTCAAGAGCTAGGACAGAGCTTTGTCGAAAGCCACAGAGAGCTGCATCTCACAGTGAAAGAAGGCAATATTAGAATAGATTGTTCAGTTGACCAACTTGGTAGAAATCAGTTCCTTATATCCTTAATCCAAGTTTATAATTGGCCCAGAGGAGAATTAAGAACAATCTACTCAGCACCAAACAGAAATCTTGTTTTTCTTTATCCCTTGAGATTTGTGTGAGCCTGGAATTGACCTTGGATATCCCCAGCAAGCCTTATGATGCTCCCATTCAGTCATGGCCCCTGACTCTAGAAATAATCTGGATATAGGATCGGAGGCTGCATGGGTCAGGTTCAAGGCTCAGAGCTGAATGCTGAACACAAGGAGACCAGTGCACCTGAGTTTGTTTGGCAGGACCCACCAGAGGGACCTCCCAGACCACCAAAGTGTATAGGGCCAGAGCCTGGGACCTTCATGTGGACTTCCTCTAGATGCCTCTCACCATACAGCACCAGTCCGGTGGCACAAGGAGAGCATAAGGAGGAAGGCTACGAAATGGAGGAGAAATGCCTATCTCCAGGCCAGAGGTTGGCCCTTTAAGACTCTGAAACTCTCTGTGGGAGGGGGTGGAATTTGAAGGAAGTAATCTGGAGACAGAGCCTTAAAAGGCCTCAATCTGATCCCAACCTTGGTTGGAACAAGTTGCTCACTTGTAGCCATCCATGGTCCTGCAATGTTTGACCAGCCTTGACTTATTCTCTGTGAGATCCATCAGACCTGGACATGACACATCCAAACTGGTATCAGCACATGTGCCACCTTCTTGAATTGTGCTGGCCATGCTGTGCAGTTTTTAGGAATGCTATTGACCAGATTACTTGGGGGCAACCTCAGGCAAGCAAAAAGCCTGTAACAATATAAGCCTGCCCCAGAATCAACCAACACAGCAAATGCTGGAGGTAAAAGGACAGCAGCCAATATGTTTAGAGTAGACCCTTTGAAATTGATGGATATGACATGGGTGGGTCAAAAGAGATTTTTCAGACAGCTGGTCAGTGGCACCTGAAAAACCCTGCAAGGCTTTGGAAGCTCCGACAATATGTATAATGCAGCCTCTAGTCCTGGAGCCTCCTGCTTCTTCCAGTGGAGTTGAATGTGTTACCTGGAATATGTTACCCTTCCTATCCCAAGTGAAAGGGGCTCATATTAAAGGGCCGCTGTCTGTAAGCAAAGTAATTTAATACACTACATTCTGCCAAATGTCAGGGAGGTCCTACAATACAGCCAAATAAACCCAGAGACAGGGTTGTATAGGTTTATTACATGCATTGGTAGTTTCATAGGGTTCATAAATCACTCCATTTTGCAGGTGTCAAGGCCCTCTTTAGAGCAGGTAAGTGATAGTGATTGTGTCCTTGCAGAGGATCATGCGACCCAATTAAATTTCATATCCCCCTTTTCACAGGTGCTATGATTCTGCAGTGTCATTTGCTTAGTAAAGTCTGAAAGGGAGTTGAGCTATAACCCTGTCCTCCACTCCTCTCATATAACTCACTTTCCATGAGTGTTCTTTTAAAAAAAAAGACTGAGTGGAAATAATGTTAAGGAACATAGTTGGATCAAAAGTTGTTCAAGAAACCTTGTTCAGTTATAGATGTGATTCAATATGCGATTGTTAGTCTTTAAGGTGCCACAGGAGTGTTTTCGCTACAACAGACCAATATGACTACCCCTTGGGAATTCATTAGTGTCAGGTTCTTCCCCCACCCTCGCAACTTTGAGGCTCAGCTTGGTAGAAGAGAGAGACCAAAGTCAAAGCTAAGCTGGGTAGAAATAAACTTACGTGATTATATATAAAATGCTTCTTGCTTTTTTCCTACAACAGCCTTTTGTTTCAGGCACATCATAAGAGACTTTGGGTATCTCTAGAAAGTTTGATATCTGTGAATGGCAGTTAACCAGCAGGTTTCAAGAAGAATAAAGGATCTCTCTCTCTCTCTCTCTCTCTCTCTCTCTCTCTCTCCATCTAATCTTATTTCTTGCCCTTCCTCCCAGAAGGAGCTCATTTAAAAACGTTTTTTTTAAAAAAAGATTAAAACATATTAAAACAAAAATCTTTAAAAACATACGTCACCTGCAGGTCCTGCAATATAATTTATGTCATCGAATGCAAAAGACCAGGATGTCATATCCAATACATAGGAAAAACCACACCTACGCACACGCTTCAGAAACCACAAATCGACAATCTTAACAAAAAAAGTGGAGCAACCAGTTGCAAAACATTTCAACATTGAGGGTCACAGCCTGTTGGACTTTTCTATAACAGCTATAGAGATGCTGACAGATCCAGCAGCATTGACTAAAAGGGAGAACTTTTGGATAAACTCTCTGGACACATTGGGACCACATGGCCTGAACCTGGAGGACAGTACCAGCATCACTTAGCTTCTGCAAATGAAACCCCTCTGACCATTCCATCCTCAAAGCTCTATAACTACCACCTTGGTAGCAGCATTTGTATGTTAGCAGCTGATGAAGGAGGAAGCCAAAACAATGCCGGCTTCTAGGGCTCCTTGTAGTATATAACCATTGGCCTGGATTAGAGATGCCTCTAAGTTAAAGTCCACCTAAATTTGTTGCTCAATAGTGACAGAAGCCTGCAAAAAATGGAATCAGGCCTTGCCATAATCAATCAGTAGCACATATGGCAGGTCTCCCCCCCCCCCAAGTCTTGGAGCTATAGTAGTTCTCAGCAAGTACATGACGTGGTCTCTGATTCAGCCAATCTCAACATGGACCCATGCTACAATGTGATTTTCTGATCTTCTTTGCATGTATGTTTGTATGTTTGTATGTATTTATAGCGGGGAAGCCTTCTGGCCATTCTACAATTAATCAGATATCTGGATCTTATCCAGGGAATCCCAACAGGTTGTGGATGTGGAAAACTGTGTTTGCTGAAATTCTAGATGGGTTTCACAAAAAGGTTTCACTGGAATCTTTCCTATTCTTCTGATTCTCTCTTCTTGACTCTCTGGAACTGTTCACATGCTACATTCAATGAGTGAACAATCTGTGCACCTGTATATACCAGTTGCTGACCTGTACACTCGTACAGTTATTCACGTGCAGTATTCAATGAGTATTCATTCTGTGCTCACAATACTTGATCTGTAGAAATCAACAAGTGTACACTCTTTCACCAAAAAAAAAAAAAACGTATACATGTGTGAAATGGAAATGGAGGGTTTATATCATCCATGTCTTTGGTGTTTCATGTCCTGGAGTGCTCTGGAAAGGCTTGCCAAGTCCATCTGACAGGGAGAGCCATGCTTAAAATTAGAGTCCGCATATACATATGCAGCCTGTAATAGGGTTGTCAACTGAGGTATGGTCCGGGGGGGGGGGGGAATAGCTCAATGGCAGAGTACATACTTTGTATGCAGAAAGTCATGTTCAACCCCTCTGCATTAAATACCTCTGTGTGGGGCTCTGGAGAGCCACTATGTATCAGAGTAATCCATAGTTAACTTAAGCTATGGTTTAAATGTGAATACATCTGATTTTCTTATGTTCTTAACCAGGATTGCGGTTTAGTTTTCTCCAAACAAACCATGAGTAGCAATGAAGATTTGTTCTCAGATTACCACTCATGGTTTATCTGGGGAAAACAAACCATAACCCCTGGTATGGATGTAATGCTAAACCTGGCCATGGCTTGGTTTCCATCAGTACAGCAACAGAAAAATCAGGAATGGAACAAAATGACCACAATTTCAGTAACATGCACTAGCTAGCACTCTGCACATTCATAATTAAACCATAGTTTATTTTAACTGTGGTTTAAAGTGATGTGCAAACAATGAGACCTAGTATAAAGCCTGTTCCTGTGTTCCAATGCCTGGGGTGGGTGTATTAAAACCAGTCTCACTAGAGTTTATGGATAAGGGCTGTTTGTTTATAATTCCCACCCACCCCCCTTGGATCAGGACAGTGAGGAGAGGGAAGTGCAAGCAGAATAGAAGCAAGGGGCCCAATGGGGGCTGGTCCGTTAGGGCAACTGGGGTGCTGCCCCATCAAACTCAATCTGTCCTCAGTTAGCTCTCACCTGCCTGCCTTCTTACTTACAACCAGCCCTGGAGATGGCACTGCCTGTCAGCTTCCTCCTCAGTTTCAGTGGTGCCCCTTGTAGAACTCAGCAGGGAGGTGGATGGGGACAACATTAGAATGAGTTGGCTCTGCCTGCCATTGGCTCTAGATCCTCCTACTGTTGGTCTCCCTGCCTTCCACCCCACCAGTCCCAATGGTCACCAGCCACCACTGAGGGGTCCCACCCATGAGTGCTTTAATTCTGCTCACAAGAACAGGATGCTCACCTCTGTGAAGGCATCTGCTCAAGAAGACACCACTCATTCAAATCTCACCCAGCAATGTGTATTCCTGTGGCAGAATACATGGGTAAGATGTGTTGGGAAGAAACAGAAATTATGTGGAATTTGCAGCAAAGGTATGCAAGCAGGAGCAAAGAGAATCTAGTATCCTCAATTCATGGATTTTCCCTTTTCCTTCCTGAAGTAACAACTTCCATCTTGTTAGTGTTCCTTCATGGGGGTGGAATGGGAAGCTCAGCCATCCTTCGAAATTCACATTTCTCTAAATTTTCCAATGCAGTTCTCTAGCCAAGTAATGCATACAAAAAAGGGCATATACTAAGGTAAAGTGTAAATAGAAATGCCTATATTGGTGAAAATAATATACAAAAAAGAATTTTATTAGGGGCAATTATTTTGCAAAATAAAAAGTGTGTATTTGGAGACATTTGCCCCAAAATGCTGAAGGATCTTCAGGAGGACTTTAATGAAAAGTGCAAACTGGTGTGGAAATGTGGAGAACTGAATTTAAGAATGGAAAAAAATGAGAAACTGAAATAAAGCAACACTGACAGATTTATCCATCCTTAGCTACCAAATGTGTAGGATGTAACTCAGATGAAGGGAGAGCAGGTCAGGCCCAAGACATTTTAACAGGTCATTCAGGGTCTCAGGGCATCTTAGACTCTTTACTTTTGGGGGGAGCCAGGTCCCTGCAGGGTCCCAATGTCTCCAGCATCCTATGAACCCATCAACATGATCAGGGAGTGTGTGAGCCACTGAGGAGAGTCTTCTAACTTGCTTCCTTGTCACTTCCTGCTAATTGGAGCCAATCATCATAATAAAAAATAATAATAAATTTAATTTTTGTGTCGCCTATCTGGCCGAAGCCACTCTAGGCGACGTACAAACTAAAATTCAGTAAATTACAATACAATACAGATAAAATACAATAAAATCAGAACAATCATTAATCACAGCAGCATGAAATCAGTTAGGGCGATCAATAGATAATAAAATATCCCAAAAAAGTTAGCCCTCCCTGGAATTCCTGAAGGCCTGTCCAAAAAGCCAAGTTTTTAATGCCCGGCGAAATATATCCAGGGATATATTGCAGAATGAAAAGAGTTCCTAATAGCTCATACTTCAAAAAGCCAAGTGATGGAGAGTGAGAATTCTGTAACTGCAGAAGAAAAGACAGTGAATCCTGATGATAGCATCCCATCTACATTATCAAGTAATTTGGTAGCAGCAGAGATAAACATGTGGACACTGAATCCAGTAATTCAAGCAGTATCTCTGACAGTGAGAAAGGCCAGCTGAATAGTCACAGTGATAGAGAAGCAGAAAGCAATATTCAAGCCTGGCTAGATAATTCTATAATCTTAGAAGATTGTACAGTTGGGGTGGCGGCTGTGACTGCTCTGAAGGGACCTTGCACTTCTGAATTTGCCACTACGCTACTGCATTTTGATGCCTGAGGTGAAGAACAAGATTTCCCCCTCCATTCCATGCACAGAACCCAACCCGTAATACACCTGAATCTTGCTTCAGCACTGGCGAAGACACAATATCCTCCATTTCCTGAGGGCACAGAGTGCTTAGGATGCGGTACAGCGTGATAGCTTATGGCAGGGATGTTGCTAGACTACAACTCCCATTATCCCTGATCATTGGCTGTCCTGGTTTTGGCTAATGGGAGGTGAAACTCAACAACATCTGAAGGACCACAAGTTCCCCATCCATGGCTTATGGGATTCAGGAGAAATGGTAGGGACTGCTGCTACACCGGCATCTGTTGCCTGTGGTGACCATGTCACTCTGCTTAATGCTAATGGCAGAACCAGGCCTGAGGGAGAGGATAGTCCGAGCAGTAGAAAGGAGGGGGTTATCAGTTGCCGGGACAACAGCTTTGGTGACAGCAGAACTTTCTGTACTGTTGTTGTTTTAATTTATCTTTTCATTGAGAAGTTTTTGAAAAAGAGAAAAAGCTGAACACAAGTAGAGCACGTACAAATCGGTCAAATGAAGGCATGCTATCGTGAGTCAGTAAATCAACCCTCTTCCATCACAAGCGGTAATATGCAATTCGAATATAAAAACCAAAAGGGAGAAACATGAGAAGAAATATCCCCTCCAGAGCCCAGCATGAGTAGAAGGAGGGCAAAGGGATTGACTATTTTTTATTGAGAAAGCTGAGGAAGGGGAACCAAACTCTACCAGACTTATTGTGCTTTGCCACACCATATGCAATCTCTGATTGGACTGGGAGCATACAATGAGGAAGGTCCAAACAGTAGCATATAAGGACTGCAAACAGGCATGGAGAAACACAAAAGTTCAGTATGAATTGCTTATGCATTTGTTTTTAATTAAGTGGTACAGGTGTAATATAAATAAATAAAGTAGTGGTATTTGAGGCACACTTTCATCTTTTAAAAGTCCACTTCTTTTTCTTCTTTTGAAAATGTGCAGGAATCTGGCAATACTTTTGGTGATCTTGGGCCAATACTCATAAATAGCATCGAAAAATGCAAGGGAAGCAATGAGGCAGAGAAATACCCTCCCCCCCCCCATGAAATGATCTAAAAGTGGCTCAAACAATGTTATTTATTTCAGTGGTTTTTCTGCCCTACCCCCAAAGATTGGAGTGGGTAACAAATAAGATATTAATGTGAACTCTGGAAGGGGACTATAAACACTGAGATTTTTTATTTTTTATTTTTAAAAAGCTCCTATTGCACTCTCAACCCTCTCACTGCATCAGTTGAACTCTATCCTTTAAAAGCTGGCCTATATACAGATGGCTAACATAGCTTCAGGAAGATGTTCAGACCCAGGATTTGACATGTCTCCAAACAGATAAATCTTACCTGGCATTACAGTATCCATTGAGTATTACAGGGAAGGGCAGTATCTCAGTAGTGGAGCATGCAAACGGCCCCTGGTTCAATCCCTGGCATCTCCAGATAGGGCTGGGAGAGACTCCCTGTCTGAAACCCTGGACAGCGGCTGCCAGTCAGTGCAGACAATGCTAAGCTAGATGGACCTATGGTCTGACTCACTATAACTCAGCTTTCTACATTCCTTTCTTTATGTACTTAATGGTTTGAAGATAATTACTCAGTAACACCCTCCCCATTTTTGTTGCTTGCTTGAGAAATGGGGGAAGAGAGAGGAGGGTCTGGGTCTGGGTGTGGTCTGGTCAATGCCTGGAAGCCCCATGCATGCCACCTTGGGTTCCATGATGGAGAAAAGATGGAATAGAAATGTAAGGAAACTCACTAACAAAATAGTCACTCCTAGCTAAGAAACTGACCCTGTAAAATACTGCCCATCTCCCCAAAAAACATCCCACCACTGGAAATCTGAATATTATACCTATGAATTCCATAACTGGCTTGGCAATAGTGATGCATAATCAATTTAATTGGGATTCTCCCAATTTCTCCTGTTCTGAATAGATCATAATGATTAGCTCCAGTGCTCAAAACAGCTCCAGTAGACTTGATGACATTTCTGGGGCAGTTCCTCAGAAACATGATTTCAATAATGTTAAAGCACTCACTTTAAATGTATATTTGTTGAGATTTGTTTATTTTTAAAAAAGCAGGACTCTGCGGGGGAGGGGGGAGTCGATATTTGTGAGGGGGGGAAATCCTGTTGGTGATGTGAGGTTATTTTCAGCAAAGCAAATGGCAACAAAAGCTGAAAGCTTTTTAGGCTTTTGACAACTGAAGAAGTGACTCCATTTTTGCTTCAGCAAAGTTTCTGTGCAAATTAGAATGGGGGGAGCACTTTAAGCAGTGCAAACTGAGAATATGTTTCGTTGTTTCATGCAAATTTGTTGTAAAGTACACATCATAAAAATATTAAATCAAAAGGAAAACAGCTTTATTATCACTTCTAAATTCAATTGTGAATATATTTGCATGGAAATACTTCAGACTGAGGCCTAATTTATACATTACCCATTTCAGCACATAAGCGTCTTCTGCGGGAGGGGGTGTCTCACGTGTTAGCACAACTGCAGTGGCAATGACATAAAAACCATGTGGTGAATGAAGTTTCAGCATCAGTGTGAAGCTACGCTGCAGACCAACTGTGTTTGGCATGGAAAATAATGGATGAGAATGCTAGAGAGCCAAGAGGAAATGGAAAGAGCCACTTTGCTGGACCTGCTGCCCTTGCTAAACCTCTGCGCAAACTGATTTCTAGTGTTTGTTGTTGTCATGGCCCCGTCAGAGGACTCCTCAGATGAGGATGACTTGGGAGTAACAGCAGCAGACCCAGGAGCAGTAGGAGACATGGAGGAGCCTCCTGAGAATCCAGCTCCTTCTGCCCCTCAGCTGCAGAGCACCCCAGGGACAGCAGAGGCCCTGCAGCCAGACACAGACAGTGAACAGGATACTCCCCCCTCACCTGCAGAACGTAGACAGCAGAAAGTCAGGCAGAAGAGAGGCAGGCCTGTCTCCTTAAGGCCCAAACGCTGAGGGCTCACACCTGCTGTCCATCCTGCTCTTTATAAGGCACACCTTGGCTGCAGCTTTTTGCTGACTGCAACGTCAGGCGTGGCTTGTGTAGACCTAGTTTCCCTGCAGCATCTCTTTGACTGACCTCCTTGGCAATTGATCCCGGACCTCCACTGACCTCGCTTCTGGACTTCTGACTCGGCAAGTATGCTTCGGATAGGCCTGGCAGATTTACAACCTGACTGCTGGCTAAGGACTTTCCTTCCCTGCCAAAGACCCAGGAATTTCCAGCCCCCCCGACACTGCTGATGCAGTGTAGAGCTGACAGTTGTCTTGAAAGCGTGCTTTGTTATTCCATACTTGCAAGAAAGCACTACATAATTATTATTTACAATCAATACATTGCACTGTATTTGATATCTCTTTTATAGCCTCATTGAAGCGATGGGACCACATCCCCTTGTCAGATTCAAAACTGGTTAAAAAGTAGTCCATCTTGCTCCAAGCCAAAATCTGGCTCTGCTGTGACCTGGACAATGTCATTGGGAGTGCCACAGGGTTGTATTCCCCACAAAGCCCCATGCTTCCTACTTGCCTATCTAAAAGGTAAAGGTGTCCCCCCACTTGTAGTGGTGAGTCGTTTCTGACTCTGGGTGACGTCTTGTGACATTTACTAGGCAGACCATATATATGGGGTGGGATTGCCAGTTCCATCCCTGGCCTTTCTTTACCCCCCAGCATATGCTAGGTACTCATTTTACTGAACACGGATGGATGGAAGGCTGAGTGGACCTCGACCCCTTTTACCAGAGATTCGACTTCCTCCTTCCATTGGAATTGAACTCCGGCCGTGAGCAGAGCTTTGACTGCGTTACCGCCGCTTACCACTCTGCGCCACGGAGGATCTTCCTTGCCTATCTACCTCTGTCCAAATCGCTTCTTTCCTCCCACTTGTATTATCATCATCATCTATCAGTAGCATTGGGAAAATGTCATTTTTCATCATTCCTAGTGCCTGACTAGCGGCTGTAGCAGTATATGAAGCTCCAGAGAGGGAAAGGAGGGAGGGACCTTCCTTTACTCCAACTCCTCCATGGCTATAGGAGAAGCAAGTAAGGGGGACTCAAATTCTTCTCTGGTTCATTGTAAAATCCAAACCAGAGAAGAACATTTTGGATCATGATGCTTGTCTCACATCTGAGGCAGGCGTTAAGAGCCACTGGAGATATTTGGTTTAGTTCACATTTTCATGTGAACCCATCAAATATGTATTTTCTGAAACAATAGAAAAATGGAAATGGACTGCCTTCAAGTTGATTCTGACTTATGGTGACCCTATGAATAGGGTTTTCATGGTAAGTGGTATTCAGGGGTGGTTTACCATTGCCTTCCTCTGAGGCTGAGAGTCAGTGACTGGCCTAAGGTCACCCAGTGAGCTTCATGGCTGTGTGGGAATTTGAACCCTGGTCTCCCAGGTCGTAGTCCAACACTCTAACCACTACACCACACATGAACCAAAACACAGATATCTTCTGAAATTCACACATATCTGAATTTTGTGATGTAATTGTCCAATAGAAAACATGTAGCAAAATGTGTTAATTAGTGGGGAAATGCATGCAATTGCATATATATTAGTGAAAAAAGCACACACTAAACCCATTATATTAGGGGAAATTGCTTGCAAAAATGTGTATCTTAGGCAAAATTGCAAACTGAACTGTGTATATTAGGAGACATGCACACTAAAACATGTTTGTGATGACTTAAAGAAAATTGCAAACCAATGCAGAAATGTGGAAAGCTGAACATAAGACTGGAAATGATAAACGGAGAGAACTCAGCATTGACAGATTCATCCATCCTTACTGACATTTGTATTTCCAAGGAAGGAAACACAAAACTTGGTGACACATCCAATCATTGAACCAAGAGGAAGTCCTCTGTTACCTCACCATAGCCACATTGATGCCTGGGTGATAACCGTAGCTAAGGGGTGCAGCAAGTTCTGTGGCCAGATTAGCAGAAGCAGAACCCAATGTTTGAGTAGGCAGTTTTATTACAGGCTAAAGAAAACATGTCAACCAGAATCATTTATGCAGCATGCAAACGTGAATATCCCCCTGGTTTTCATCAATTATTTTGAACACAGAATTAAGTTCATCTTGGAACCTAATTCAGATTTTGTTTTCTCTCTTCCATAGAAAAGTCGAGACTCACTGGCGTAAACAAGTAGCAACATTAGCCTGAGCTAATCTGAAAGCTGGTTGTTTGGCTCTGATAAATATGGATGGCGTGCATCGCCAGGAAACACAAAATCCACGTCAATACAACTTGCCATATTAAGGAAAGTCATTTTGCAAATAAGATTTTAAAGTGGTGTAATACACATCAAGATTCTTCAATACCTAATCAGCAATGTAGTCATTTGAAGTAATGGCAAAGGTAATTCTGCAACAGAGAGACAGGCCTGGTTTTTTAAACAAATAGCATTTGAGTGGCAATATATCATTACATTAATCAATTGTTGGCACCTTGTTGCTTTTTCCTGTCCACTCTCATCCAAATCTCATGCATTTGCTGTGTGTTTATAACCAAATGTGAGGAGGAAACTCTGAGCCACCCAAAGAAGAAATCTTACTGAATGCTCACTGGATAATTGAATGCACAATGGATATCTGTGGGCAATTGAGTCCCTGTAAACAAGACTGCTATCTAACATGTATCATAATAAAAGCCATCAAGTCCAGGTCATGACCTGGTGGTTGATGGTCATGAACCTCCATGGTTCATGGAGAACACGTCTATCAATGGTATAGCAGCTAAGTTACCACAATGAGCTTTATGTGGGCTGACCTTGGACGGTCTGGAAATTCCAGCTAGTGCAGAATACAATGACTAGATTGCTGATGGGGCAGATGGACAACAGTATGCGACAAAACATCTATACTGGCTGCCCATATGCTACCAGGCCAGGTGCAAGGCTCTTGTGTCACTATACAAAGCCCTGAACAACTTGGGGTCCAGGATACCTTAAGGACTGCCCGGGTCCTTATATTCAAGCTTGATCATTGAGATAATCTAGAGGAGCACTGTTAGTTGCCCCCTATGTTACAGAGGCCTGACTGGCCTGAACCAGAAGTCAGACATTTATTGTTACCGGTCTCATGCTGTGGAACACTCTTGCAGCTGAGATTCAGTAGTCATCCTAGCTTTTGACAAAGATCTCTTGAATATTGTTGTTTATGCTGTCAGGCTCACACAGTTTTTAAAGTTTTCTTGAGTAGCCAGTCATTGTTTATGTTTTGTAGTGCTTTTATACTGCTGTACAATGCCCTGATATTTTATCAGAGGAGAGTGTATAAATACTTTAGTGAATAAATGTGGTCTCCATGTTTGTAAAAACATGAAGTTGCCTTAAATTGAATCAGACCATTGGTTCATCTAATCTAGTGTTGTCTCCTCTAACTGGCAGCCATTCTCCAAGGCCTCAGAGAGCATTCCACAAATGTGGGGCTATCAGTGAAAAGGCCCATTCTCGTGTGGCCAGCCTCTGTACCTCTCTTGAATTAGGGTCATGGAGAAGGGCCTCTGATGAAGACCAAATGTTCTGGGCTGGTTCATGTGGGGACAAGTAGTCCTTGAGGTAATGGGGTCCTGAGTCGCATAAGGCTTTATAGGTCAAAACCAGCATAATGAATTAAATTAGCACGGAAACTAATATGTTCAGAATTTCTGGTCCTAGTTAATAATCTGGTCCCAGTCAAGAATACTTAGGCAGCAGCCTTTATGGAAAAGAACCTGGGTGAGCCCTGTGGATTTCCATGGATGCGTCATTTGTTTTGTTAATCCTGCATTTTCTTTTCATGTGAGAAATGTCCAAAGCAGCTGACATCCACAAAAAAATAAAATAAAAAACAACACTCACTACAGTGTTATGAATTGCCCTCGAAATTCTAGAGGACCCATCCATTGTGATGTATCGCAGGCTTTTGAAGATGTACCTGTTTACAAAGCATTCCCTGGATCTTTCAACGTAAATCTACTGTTTTAATTACTGTGTTGCTTTAATGACATTGTTTAATTGCATATTTTAATTATGGATGTTTATGTTTTAATGTTTTCATGGCATTTAGGGCAAGAGCCATAGCTCAGTGGCAGCGCATCTGCTTTGCATGCAGAAGGTCCCAGGTTCAGTCCCCGGCATCTCCATGTAGGGCTGGGAATGTCCCCCTTCTGAAACCTTGGAGACCCGCTGCCAGTCAATGTAGACAATACTGAGCTAGATGGACCAAAGGCCTGATTCAGTATAAAACAGCTTCCTGTGTTGCTGTTGTTTTAACTGTGTGTTTTAATTACGGATGTTTACATGTTAATGTTTTAATAGGATTATTTAACTGTGTGTTTTAACGGCGGATGTTTATATTTTAATGCTTGTGTAATTGGTTTTTATACTTTCAAACCACTTAGAAGCCTGGTAATATTAAGATTAACAACATGGCTGAAAGCTATAGACAAAATGGTTGCACAGCTGCCACACTGTGAGCTTTAAGTAGCCACTGCATTTCTCCTAGTAATCAAAATCCATCCCTAATCTGCCCTTGAAAAAGCAGTATTTTTTAGAACACGAATGTGGAGTATTTGCATCCTCAAGAAGCCCATTCTGGCCCCTCCCTGAAAACCATCATGTTCTGGAGAGCCTTTGGGAGAGACTGAAGGTGAAGCCTGAAATGAATTTTACCCCCCTCCTTTTTTTAGTTTTTTTTTCTCTTTAGTCCTCTTTTAATATAATTCCCCTAGGTTTCTTACCTGTATTTTAATCTTTTTTAATGTTTTTGTGTTTTTTTATCGTGTGTGATTTTATTGTGAGCCACCCTGAGTGCCCTGTTGTAGGGCAGAAGGCGGGATAGAAATAGTCTAAATAAATAAATTCTTCAGCCAAAAAGGCTCCCAGAGTAGCTGACATGCAACCAATTAAAACAAGAACCTTGAGTCCTCCAGATGTTGTTGGACTCCAACTCCCATCAACCCCCAGCCAGCGTGCCCAATGGTTAGGGATGATGACTACCAATGTTTGGAGGGCCACAGGTTCCCCATCTCTGGTTCAGAGTGAAATCATCCCCAACATCTTGTCATGGTATCTCATCAAAGAGTTAAGTTCTGTGATCTTTGGTGATCATGTTTGAAGTACTCAGTGAACATCTATTTGACCCAATATCACACCCTCCCTCTGCACTGAGTGATACCAGTTGCTGAGGAACATGAACAGGAGAGTTGCACTGCATTTATGTCCTGTTTATGTTATAAGCTTCCCATCAGCATCTGGTTGGGAACAGAAAGCTGGACTAGATAGGCTTTTAGTCTTATCCAGTAGGGTACTTGAGTACCACAGATCATCAGATCATTCCTTACAATTACATCACAAATTCTTTAAAAATTGGTTAAACTGAAGCAGAATTGGTTCACACATACATGATGTATGTCACCTGATTATTTACCATCTGATGATTCACAGTTTAATATTTATTTTATTTATTTCATTTAACTTATGAATTGCTTTCCATAAAACATTCTGTACTGATGAATGTGTGAATGGACTCCATTGAAACATTTGATTTATTAATCTATTTAATTTATATCCTGCTCTTCCTCCCAGAAGAAGCCCGGATTAAAGATTACAAATAGTGATGCAAATATTCTGTGGTGTTTGAGCTGTGGGGACCAGAGCTTGGAAAAGTCACTTTTTAAAAAACTACAACTCCCATCAGCCCTAGCCAGCATGGCCACTGGATTGGGTTGATGGGAGTTCTAGTTCAAAAAAATAACCTTTCCAAGCTCTGGTGAGGACTTATTTTCAAGAGAATTGATTAATTTAGTATTGTATGTGTTCATTCTTAAGTCAACTCCTTTCTATTTCTGCATTAATCTACTATTTTCTGCCCTAAGAATCCATAATAAATATTTTTTTCACAAAATATGCATTTCTAAATGTATTTTCTCTCCATGTGTGGATTTCTAAATATATATTATCCTAAAATATTTGCTTTTTATATGCTTTTTTGAACTTTTTTTTTAGCCACAAAATGCAGAAAAGTGTGAAATCCAAGGAACAACTATTTTCCAATCTACTCATAGATTTGGGAAGTGTGGAACAAATTCTAAAAGCTCCCCTAGCTTACTAACATATCCGAGTCATCAAGTGGTACAGTCCTCCAGTGAGGAACATGCACGTGTGAACCAGCCAGTGTTGAAGTGCAGTTGCACAATTTGGTTCTCATGCAGAACATCAACTTCGGTTGCCTTAACTACATTTTTTTATTAAAAAAAAGGAAGATTCAGGACAGACAAAAGAGACAGACACAGACACAGTGTATAGTTAAACTATGGAATTTTCTCCCAGAAGAGGCAGTGATGGCCACCAACTTGGATGGCTTTAAAAGAGGATTAGACAAATTCATGGAAGATAATGGCTTCTAACCCTTTTGGCTACATTCTATCACTGTCGGAGGCAGTATTTATTTATATATTTTATTGTTGGATTTGAATCCCACCCTTCCTCCCAGCAGGAGCCCAGAGAAGCAAACAAAAATGCTAAAAACACTCTAAAATATCTTAAAAACTGACTTTAAAATATATTAAAACAAAACATTTTTAAAAAACATTTTTAAAAAGCTTTAAAAACATCTTTTTAAAAAAAGTTTAAAAACATTTTTTTTTTAAAAAAAGGAGGTTTAAAAACATCTTAAAAAGCAATTTGAACACAGATGCAGACTGGGATAAGGTCTCAACTTAAAAGGCTTGTTGGAAGAGGAAGGTCTTCAGTAGGTGCCAAAAAGATAACAGAGATGGCACCTGTCTAATATTTAAGGGGAGGGAATTCCAAAGGGTAAGTGCCACTACCTAAAGGTCCTCTTCCTATGTTGTGCAGAATGGACCTCCTGATCAAATGGTATCTACAGGAGGCCCTCATCTGCAGAGCGCAGTATGCTTCTGTGGGATAGCTCCTAGAAACTGCAAGAGGGAAGGGTGCCGTTGTGCTCATATCCTGCTTGTGGGCTTCCCACAGGCATCTGGTTGGCCACTATGACAACAGGATGCTGGGTTAGATGGGCCACTGGCCTGATCCAGTAGGCTTTTGTTATGTTCTTAAGGAAACTAAAATAGATGTGGAGAACAACTTTAAAAAATTCCAGAAAAGAGTCCAACCTTCACTTGGGATTGTCTTGCCCTTCCTTCAGCGATTGAAGAACGCAACAGCTGTGCCGTCATCAGATCTTCCTCATCAGAATGTGTCTTTCTAGCTCTAAAATGTCTGTGCTCTTCTAGTGCAGGCTAAGCATTGCCTGCACCCACAAAACCCTGTAGCCATTTGGGATTCTTCACGCTCAAGAGTAATGAAGATGTAACTTGCAGTATTTCCAAGCAGTTGCATCCCTTTTAAGTCCAATCGCAGGTGTGTTTGACATGATTGTGATATTCATTTAATGTGTGTCTCTATAATTAGGTTGATTTAATGAGGGAGAAGGGCAGCAAATTGCTTTGGGAAAAAGTTATCCCATTGTTTTATTAAATTCCTCTTTTGTAACCATTTCCTTCCAGGGTTTGGCTCAACATACCACAGTTACGTCTATTTTATTATGATAATTCCTATGAAATTTTAGTTTGCATGTTGAATGCATTACAGCTTGTACCTATTGATACTTTGAATGATTGATCAGGTAGGTATCAGGACTTAACCCCATAACGAGTCTTGAACTGGCAGCATTGGGAACAGCAAATAGCATTTCAACCTGTGCATCACTGTTACGATTTTTCAAGAAGTTGGTATTAGTCCTCTCCTGATGAGAAGCTCAGCCAAATTTGATATAGCCTGCGTGGCCATCGCCCTGTTGTAGAGGAGTAAGGGATCCTCAATAGGGCAGCAGTGGGGAGCTTCAGGACTGCAATCCTAATTAGGCCCAATAGTCTTCCCCATTTGGCCATGAGGCTACTTTGGTCAAGCCACTCCAACCTGCCCTTTGCAACAGAGGTGCTCCTCTTCTTCCTTCCCTGAGTGATTCCAGTCAATCAGGGATCATATAATAAATGTAGTAATAAACTGGAACTGGCTATCTGATGATGTCATAGAGTCAATTCAGAAAAATGGCCAGAAACATTCCCCTATGTCTGATGGGACTTGCAGAGGGTTCTGAACTGCAAACATTGTTTCCCCCTGTCCTGTTTATAACCCTCACCCGACCCACTTCCAAATTCCCCAAATGGAGAAGAGATGCACTTTGTCCAGGATGCAAGCGTGAAAACCTTTGCAAAATACACCTCTTTCAGTCTGGCTCTACAAAAATCCACAAGTTAATCCTATTTAGTGTGAAGTAGCAGCTCATTTTTTCTTTCTTTATTAAATTTATATCCTGCCCTTCCTCCCAGAAGGAGCCCAGAAGGAGCAATGCTTTTGTCCAGAATCATGCAGAAAGTAACAGAAAACCAAAGCCCACCACCACTGTAAGCCCTGCTTACTTAGTCCCATCAGTGTGCCTAGTACTTTACAGAGTATAAGGGAACAGGTCCCTGCCTTGAGGAGCTTACAACCTAAAATTTGACACAGGGAAATAACAAAGAAGGAAGTGGAGGCAGGCAACAAAACGAAACAAATCAGAAAAAAAGAGATAATGAATAATAATGAGATAATAGAGGGCAACATTTTCAGCTCACTGAACTTTTTTGCATATAAATATACAGCGCTGTGAAACAGGGATAGGGGCTACATCCTCCAGAAACTGTTGGACTACTGCTCTCTTCATCCCAACCATGCTGCCATACTGGGTGGGACTGATGGAAGTTGGAGTCCCACAGCATCTGTGAGTTGGAGTCCAACACCTTGTTCACTATCTCTGCAGCAACACATGGTGATGACCATTAGCTTAGATGGTTTAGGACACTTAGAAGCAGGGATTTTTTTGTGGTGGAACTTGCTAGTACAGAGTACTGGCACCTCTTTTTTGGCTGCCCATTTTGTGTTGGCACCCACTGCACTTCTATCAAGATATGAGTACCGGCACCTCATTTTTTTCTGAAGAAAAGAAAAGGACTTCTTAGAAGCATTCGTGGAAGACAAACCTACTACCACTAGATATGAGCTATGAAAATCCAGATTGAGCCTCCATGATTAGAGGCAGTGTATTCTCCATTTTGTGGGTGATGGGGGCAGAAAATAAGGCATGCATAGGGCTTCTTAAGGCATCTTTCTGTCCACTTTTCCAAAAACAATGCTGGACTAGATGAAAGCTTGCTGTGATCCAGCATGGCAATTCTCATATTCCCAGGAAGAAGAGCTCTTTCTCCCCCCCCCAAAAAAAACCCACTCCTCTGCCTCTCATTATATAATGTATTTTTTATTATTATTGAAATTATAGTAGCTACCCATTTCTCTATAATATAATAAAGGCCTGAGATATCTTAAGACAGCTCCAAGACTGTGTTGGGTGAGTGGGCAAATGTTTTCCCCCTCCCCTCACTCCCAACATGTGCCTCTCCTAGTAATGTTAAACTCTGGATGCTCTGTTACCGACATCTTACATCAACACACTCCCTCCCTCTCCCCCCCCCCAAAAAAAGCTCTTGTCAAAGCTCTGACTCATGAATAATTCAAGCCAACACAGTGCTTGGTTCAAATTAGTTTGGAGGAAATGCAAAACCTACAGAATGGGCAAGCGTAGGTGGTACTCGCAGATGTGTGAATTCCTCTCTCCCCACATCCTCCTTGCTTCAGCCTTCAGGACTTGCCGATCTCTCCCTGGTGTCACCACAACTTCATTTGCCCTTACCTCTAGTCAAATCTCATCATGTTAGTAACGGGCAAATGCTGGCCAAGAGATGATGAGGTTTTCCTTTGCTCTTATTTCACCATCTCCAGTTCTCCAAAATGAATAAACCAATCCTGGATTTTAATGCACGTTGCCATCGTTTTTATTGCGCACATCTACACTGCTTTTGCACAAGGCATACATCTCCTGGTACACATCTCTTGTTACCCAGTAAATCTTGGAATGGATTCCTCAGGAGAGCCAAAGTTCACCTAATGTTCAGAAAGGAGTGGGTGCCAGGGTGTCTCTCCTAGTGATGGGCAACTCCACATGCCCCCTCTCGATTCGGAACTAAGCTGGGCAAACTGAGTCCCCACCAACCAAAAAATAGCTTGGTGAATTCCAAGCCCAGTTTGGCCCATGTTGCACTCCTGATGACATCATGGGGAGTGCAACAGGGCTTGGTTCTCTCCCATACTTTGGATTTAATTTGACAGGAACACAGTTTGGAAACATTGACATTGGCCCCATTTGCTCTGCATTTAAAGCACAATGATACCACTTTAACAGGCATGGCTTCCCTCAAATGATACTGGAAACTGTAGTTTACTCCTCACAGAGCTACAATTCCCAACACCCTTAACAAACTAATGTCCCCAGTATTCTTAGGCAGAAAGGTGGTATAAGGTCCTATCTGCACTGTATTTAAAGCACTATGGTACCACTGTAGCAGTCATGGCTTCCTCCAAAGAATACTGGGAACTGTAATTCTGTTCACATGTATTCCTACCCGTGTGGGGATGAGTGTGTTAAGCTCCACCTAGGGAGGTAAGACCCGTTCTGACCCGTGTTCACTGCATGCAGCGCTATTTCAGTTTTGCTGCAGTCCTGCTTCTGACAAAAAAAGTCATTATTCGTCTCTGTCCTCTGTGGTGGAATCTTATGTAATTGATTACATAATTAACTGCGTTACTATTATTTTATTCCACACCATTCAGGCCATTCATTTCAGAGCAAAGGAAACATAGTTGAAATGAGGGGGAAAATGTCATCAATTGCATATTGTTTGCAGACTGAAAACGACAACAGACTGAAATGTGAATACCGATCACATTTGCTGGATTGATTTCCATTCCGGACATGGAATGAATGAGTGAACATTGGCAATTTCTGTTCCCGTATTCATTGGAATTCCCTTGCATCTCTGGCTGTACACCACTGCATTCCTATCCCCATAGCCCTCCAACTCTCCCTTTACATGCTGACTGGCTCCTAAGGATGTCTGTTGTTGTGGAAGAAGGCATTAACAAGGATCTCATTCTCAACCCAGGAGCACAATACGGGGGAGGGGTGTGACTGTGACTATCACGAAGGGACCACACACTCCTGAATTTGCTACCACACTACTGGATAGAAATGTATATAGAGGGTGGATGTGGGGCAGAGCCTAGCCTGCTCATCTCTGCTCACCTGTTTCCATGTAGGATTTGCACACAAGAAGAATGTCCAAATAGGGTCAGAGTCTTGAGGAAATATCATTGTGATGTTGTTGATGTTGTTATAAGATGGTGAAATGGAGATGTTTCTACCATTTTCCCACTTTCCTTTTAGCTCCCCAACCACATCTTCAGAACCAAAGAGCCCGAAGGGTGAGACGAAGTGTAATGAGACAAGCGTTAAAGGTTACACAGTGTAATAAACCCCCACATTTTACTATTGAAACTTTCCAGACATTTAAAACTTCAGGGCCATCCCTAGATGTGCTGCACTGGTGCCAATCTGGCCTACCAAGTGCTGCTAAGTGTTTCGCCTCTGCCTTCATCGGGTTTCTCAGTTCAGGAAATAATTCTCCATCTGATGGTACTGTGATAAACATTCTATCTTCAATGCAGGAACAACGTAAAGGGATGATTCAATGGACTGGCAATTTTAAATGTTGGGAACTCTAACTGGGAGATTATTGGTCAAAGGCGAATGGGGCACTGACTCCAAACTTGTACCCTGTGTGAAGCTTGCTGGGCCATTTCCTTTAGCTTGGATTTGTTCCTAGTGCTGCTTCTACCTTTTTAAGGGTCAGTGGAAATTCTGGCTATGTTCAGTGGGAGCAGGTGCAAGTTGGGACCGCTGGGCAGAAAGCAGGGAACCCAAACAGTAAGTGGAACCAGACAGAGCGAACTTATTCTAGATTTGTCCCCATCCTCCTCCTTGCTGAATTCTACAAGAGCAACACTGAGAGGAAGGAGGAGGAAGATGACAAGCAGTGCCACCCTCTGGACTGATTTTAAATAAGAAGGCCAGAGGTGTAGTCATCCAGAGTCTTGGGGTGTCTTAGACCCTTTACTTTTTGGGGAGCCAGTCCCCAGCAGGGTCCCTATGTCTCCAGCATCCTATGAGCCAATCGGCATGAAAGGGGAGTGTGTTGGCCACTGAAAAGAGTCATCTAACCTGCTTCCTTGTCATTTCCTGCCAATTGGAGCCAATCAGAGTAAAAGGGGGGGTGTCAACCACTGGCAGGACTCTCCTCATTAGCTGACACTCTCCCCTTTCATGTTGATTAGCTCCTAAGGACATCTGTTATTGTGGGAGAAGGCATTAACAGGGATAGAGAAGCAGAAAGCAGTATTCAAACATGGCCAGATTATTCTATAATCTTAGAACGGGCGTGGTTTTGAAGGGATGTGGCTGTGACTATCATGAACAGACCCTGCACTTCTAAATTTGCCACTACATTACTGAAGAAGGCAAGGAAGTAGGAGCTGACTGAGGGCCAGTGGTAGCTAGTGGCTCCATGTCAGTGGGGCAGAGTAATCCACTCTGGGGTGTGGTCTGAACTTTCAGCGTCTTGAAAGTTCAGACTAAAACCCGGAGCAGATTCCATTGCCCCACTCACATGAAGTCACCAGCTGCCACTGCTGAAGGCAGAGAGATTGGTGGAGCAGTGCCAAGTTCACCCTAATGGACTAATCTCAACTGGCTATAATAAATTACTGTCTGTGAGGTAGGTGGGACTTGGGTTAGAGGGCAGAGCCTAGTAGCATGGAGCAGTGCATCAGTGGCAGGGGATGTCCACTGAATCTCCCCTATGTAAGAGAACACTGACATTCATTTTCTCAACTATTTAGAGCCTGCAGCTAGGAATGAGTGAATTTGTCAGTTTTAGTTTCTCTCAGTTTCCCGTTTTTCCAATCCTAAATTTAGTTTGCCACATTTCTGCATTTGAATTCATCAGTGTTTTAGTGTGTATTTCTCCCGATACACACATTTCAATGCAATTGTTGCCTAATGTACACATGTTTGCAAGTGGTTTTCCTAATATAATGCAATTCTATATATCTCTTTCGGTAATATATTTATTTATTTATTTATTTTATTAAGCTTATATACCGCCCGACTAGCAACAGCTCTCTGGGCGGTGAACATTAAAAATACGAAAAAAATAACACAATACGGTATATCACAATACAAAACTGTACAAAAAACTGTACAGTCTAAAATCAAAATATAATAATTTAGAATTAACAGGAATTAAAATGCCTCAGAGAAGAGAAAGGTTTTAACCTGGCGCCGAAAAGATGATAGTGTCGGCGCCAGGCGCACCTCCTCGGAGAGACCATTCCATAGTTCGGGGGCCACCACTGAGAAGGCCCTAGATCTTGTCACCACTCTCCGGGCTTCCCTATGAGTCGGAACCCGGAGGAGGGCCTTCGTAGTAGACCGTAGTGTACGGGCCGGTTCATATCGGGAGAGGCGTTCCGACAGATATCGTGGTCCCGCGCCGTATAAGGCTTTATAGGTAAGTACCAACACTTTGAATCTGGCCCGGAAGCATATTGGAAGCCAGTGCAAACGGGCTAGCACAGGTGTTATATGCTCAGACCGCTTAGCTCTTGTTAGCAGTCTGGCCGCCGCATTTTGCACTAGCTGTAGCTTCCGAATCGTCTTCAAAGGTAGCCCTACGTAAAGCGCATTGCAGTAGTCCAGACGCGAGGTTACCATAGCATGTACCACTGATGTGAGGTCCTCCTTACTCAGATAGGGACGTAGCTGGGCTACCAACCGAAGTTGGTAGAACGCATTCCGGGCCACCGAGGCTACATGAGCCTCAAGTGTGAGGGAAGAGTCTAAGATGACTCCCAAACTACGCACCTGTTCCTTTAGGGGGAGTGTAACCCCATCCAGGACAGGGTATATGTCCACCATCTGATCAGAGAAACCATCCACCAACAGCATCTCAGTCTTGTCAGGATTGAGTCTCAATTTGTTAGTTCTCATCCAGTCCATTGTCGCAGCCAGGCAACGGTTCAGCACGTCGACTGCCTCACCTGAAGAAGATGTAAAGGAGAAGTAGAGCTGCGTGTCATCAGCATACTGATGACAACACACTCCAAAACTCCTGATGACCGCCCCCAGCGGCTTCATATAAATGTTAAAAAGCATGGGAGACAGAACCGAACCCTGCGGGACCCCACATTGGAGAACCCACGGTGTCGAACAATGTTCCCCAAGCACTATCTTCTGGAGACGACCCGCTAAGTAGGAGCAGAACCACTGCCAAGCAGTGCCTCCAACTCCCAACTCCGCAAGCCTCTCCAGAAGGATACCATGGTCGATGGTATCAAAAGCCGCTGAGAGGTCAAGGAGAATCAACAGAGTTACACTCCCTCTGTCTCTCTCCCGACATAGGTCATCAAACAGGGCGACCAAGGCAGTCTCAGCGCAACATATACACAGCTCCCCTCAGTGTAGGTATTCTTGAACAGATTATTGGGTTGGAGAATTGCATCACAGAATTCAGAGAACTGTGAATTTCTAAGGACAGCTGTGTTCTGCTTCATGTATTGTTTTGGGAAGTGTGAATTAGGTAGGCTTGCATTGGAATGTGGCCCAAACTGAATTTCTTCCCCACTCCATTTTTACAAAAGATCACTTAGCATGGGGTCAGGCTCATTACCAGAAGCATGTGCTACCTCCAACCCAGCTGGAGCCTGTGCCACATGAGAACTAAGACTGTGAAATACGATGCCAATGGGTGCTTCCTTTCCATCACAAGAAGAGCCCTGCTGGATCAGGTCAAAGGCTCATCTGGTCTAGCATCCTCTTTTGACAGTGGCCAACCAGATGCTTATAGAAAGCTCACAAGCAGGACCTGAGTGCAACAGCACTCTCTCCACTTGTGATTCCCAGCAACCGGTATGTCCAAGGAACTCTCTTGGACACTGGAGGTAGTACATATCCATCAGGACTTGTAGCCATTGCTACCTTTATATTCCATGCATTTGCCTAATGCTCTTTTAAAGCCATCCAAGTTGGTGGTGGTCGTTACATCTTGTGGGAGACAGTTCCATAGTTTAACTATGTGCTCTGTGAAGAAGGGCCTCCTTTTGTCTGTCCTGAATCTCCCAACATTCAGCTTTATCAGATGGCCCCGGGTCTAGTATTATGGTTTTATTTGACAGAGCTCTAAATCAATGTTGGGAAACCTGTGACCTTCAAGATGTTAAGAACATAAGAAGAGACTGCTGGAACCACTGTTTTATGAGTCCCTCTCCTGTCAAATCCCAACCGTATTGGGTGTCTGCCATGTTAATTCATGCTTTGCATCTCCTGAATTGCAAATGTTCCCTACCTCCCCATTGAGCCATTGTTTTGTTTTGTATTCCATAGCCAGACAGAGACCAGCTGTCATATAATTCTGGATACCATTTTGGCTGATATAAAGGAAAACAGAAAAAGCAGAGAGGGAAAAGTTTTACTCATCATCTCATAATACTAAAACCTAGAGTCATCCAATGTTGAAAGATTCAGAACAGACAAAATGAAGTACTTCTCCACTAGGGATGGGAATGAAATGTGATTCAGTTCGTGTGTAAAGGCCAATCTACCTAATTTACACTTTCAGAAGCAATATGACAACCGAAACATAGCCTACCTTCAAAACCTGTGCTGCTCTGAATTTTGCAAGGCAGTTCTCCAGCCAAGTAATGTCTACAAAAATGCATACACTGGGGTTAAAATGTGCATAAAATTGCATATATACCCGGGCCTTGTATATGTAAATGTATATTTACCCTGGCCTTTGACACTATTTTGCGGACCCATCCTATTTTGTGATTTTGGGTTGTTTTAATTGTTCTTAATGCTGTGTTTTAAAGTTTTTGTGACTAGCTCTGGGACCTTTGAGTGAAGGATGAGTAATTAATAATAATAATAATAATAATAATAATAATAATAATAATAATAATAATAATAATAATAATAATAATAATATAGGCAAAATTGCTTACAGACATTTATATATCAGGAGAAATTTTCAGGATAATTTCCATGAGGACTTGGATGTTTTTTTTAAAAAGGAGATTAGCCATATTGATAGAGATTAAGGCTAACAGTGGCTACTTGTTATGATAACTATGTACTGCCTCTAGTTTTAGAGGTGATGTGCCTCTAGCACCTGTTGTTAGGAACAGGGCTGGCCCTACCATTGGGCAGAGTGAGGTGGCTGCCTCAGGTAGTTGATGCTTGAGGGTCAGGGAGAGAAACACAAAAGTATCAGAGGGCACAGGTGTGCATGACTGTGTGCCCCGTCCTTCCCTACCCATGCTAAGAGGACATTGTTTGCGTTGATGTATGATTCAACTGCCACTTTGGTCGACTTTTCTACTTCAAATGAGGGAGGTATCATCTTGTTTGCCTCAGGCAACAAAATGTCCTGGGCTGGGCCTGGCTGGAGATAATGAGTGAGGGAGTGCTATTATGCTAATGTCCTGATTCAGCCAGGGGGGTATAACAGTTAGAGTGTTGGACTATAATCTCGGAGACCAGGGTTCCAGTCCCCCTCAGCCAGGAAGTTCACTGGGTGACCTTGGGCCAATCACTGTCTCTCAGCCTCACCTACTTCACAGCGTTGTTGTGAGGATAAAATGGGAAGAGAAGAACCATGTACACCATCTTGAGCGCATAGGAGGGAAAGGGTGGCATATAAATGTAATAAATAAATGATAATAATAAATAATCTAGTTGGGCATCATGGACACAGACTGCTGGACTACTTAGGTGTTTGGTCTGATCCTGCAGAGCTCTTCTTACGTCTTAAAGTGGACTTCCATGGAGGGGGGGTTGCCCTTCTATAAGCTTAATGGAGAAATCTTTTGAAGTTTTAATGTGTACCTTTTTAAGCCTAGGCTTCTTAGCAATTTGATTTGTCTTTGTTGTCTTGGGATCTCTCTCTCTCTCTCTCTCTCTCTCTCTCTCTCTCTCTTCTTTTTTTTAATGAAAAAAATTTTCTTTTATGAAGTCAGCAGGCAGTGAACTATATGGCTGAATGGTGGGATCTTTCTTATTGTAATCGCAACAGCGGTGAATCACAGTCCAATTGATCATTGCCTCCTAGAGGGACGACAAAGCCAGAATTTTAAAAAGGGGAAATCATGTTTAGAGCTTGGTTTAGAGTTGTGAGACTGAAAACGCCTTCGTAAGGAGTTGCAAAGTTATTTATACTCTTTCCTTGCAGTTCTGATGCTGATACAGAGAGGAATAGTGTATAACACTCGTACTGAACAGCTGTCAATCACATTAAAAAGTGATACAGATACACTGATGTTCAAAGTATGCTGGAAGGGAAATAAATTTTAGATTCTGGAGAGGTAACTGAACAAACTAGTTTTTGTGTGTGTGTTTTCCTCTTCTTTTGGCACGATCACGTAATGGAACAGCAAAGCAACATCACAGAATCAAATGAGGTCAACTGTGGCTTAGAGGTATGTGATCTGGTAATGCTGAAGCAGTCAAGGAAGTATAGAACAGCACTTCTTTGGAGGCAAGGACTAGAGATGCTAAGATTTTCTCCATTCCATTCCTCTGCTATGCCACTGGCTTGATCTTCCCTGTGTTCCGCTGCTTCTGAGTTAGGAGAATTTCTGCAGTTCATCCCAGATTTGGCACTTGTACGTTTCATGTGCATGTGGGCAAATGGGGCACTGCTCCACCAACCACAGTCAGCCATCAGACAGCCCTCACCTGCCTGCCTTCTTACTTGCAACCAATCTATTGGCTGTCAGCCTCCTCCTTGGTCTCAGTCTTGCCTTTGAGGAGGATGGGGATGAAACCAGACTTGGTTGGATCTATCTGTCATTGCCTTGAATCTGGCTGCCATTGGCTCTGGCTTCACCTACTGTTGGTCTCCTGGCTTCCCGTCCTACCAGTCCCAATGGGCGCCAGCCTCTGCTGATGGTGGACTCTCTTTCAACTGGATGCATTTAAGCAGAGGCTGGACAGCCAACTGTCATGGATGCTGTCGTTGCATCCAGCATTGCAGATCCTGTGTTGAACAACAGATTGTACTAGGTGACCTGTACGTTACCTTCCAACTTTATAATTCTATGATTAAACTGGAGTTGGATATCAGCAAAGCTGGCCTTCTGTTATTGTGGCTATGAGCTTTATTAATAACTAAATTCGGTGGTGTTTGGATTTTTTTTTAACAGCACAGGAGTTTATTTCATCCATGGAAACTGAATTGATCCTTAATTGCTCTGCAGCTTAAGTGTGAAATGTAATTAATGCTTTGCAGCTTGACGCATATAGGCCAAATGTCAGAAGCAACATGAACTCCATCCTTGCATTGCAGTCTGTCTGTTTTGCCACCCACCCACCCACCTCTTTCAAAGGGGGAGCAAAGTGTCTGTGAATACAAATACATTTACATAATCTGCATAATTTTGGTCAGGCCAAAGCTATAAACAAATGTGAAAGGCAGGGAGAGACGTGTCCCAGCACATAAAATAAATCATTGGGAGTGCATTGTTATGTTCTGGTTCGTTCACATCCAGATGACTCTAGCAGCAAGCGATGACTTGCATGTGTGAATGAATGAACCAGGGAAATATCATTCCTACAAAGAGAAGAATTGTACTCTTAGCTGACACCTCAAAGTCAAAAGACTGTGCTTTTCAATAGAGCTGGCTCACACATTGAGCTGTGAATCCTAAGTGGGGATGAGTGAGAATTTAGATTCAATTCACATTGCAAGATGAATCTATCAAATTCACACTTTCCCAAACAATATGAGAACCGAAACACAGCCATCCTTCAAAATTCGCAATTTTGCAATGCAGTTCGCCAACCAAGCAGTATTTATAAAAATGCAGCCCACTGAATTATAGCACTTTGAATGAACAGAGTGCCTTATACTCTTTAGTGTATTCATCCACACAACAAGGCAAAAACATAAGAGCTGGATCAGACCAAAGGTCTATCTAGTCCAGAATCCAACCAGACACCCACGGGAAGCCCATAAAGAGGACTCTCCAGTTATTCATATTCTACAGGTGGGATTTGTTTGTTTGTTTATGAGGTATTCCCAATTCTTCAAATACTTTATCAAGGTGGGTTACAATAAAATGGGTAGCCAACGTGGTGCCTTCCAGAACTTGTTGGACTAGAACTTCCATGACCCTTGGCTGGAGGACACTACATTCACCATCCCTGCAATAAAACATTAAGGGTTAGAGCCATACTTAGTCATGCTCATGCTTAACCTAGAGCTACTCAGATCAATGGGATATGACCATAACTAGGGCTGCAATCCAATACAAGCTTACTCAGAAGTAAGCTTCCATTGGGTTCAAGGGGACTTACTCCCAGGTACGTGCATATTGGATTGAAGCCTAAGTCTCAATTCAGCCCTATGACATCCTAAATGTATTACATTTATTGTTCAGTTCAGTTTATCATGCAACAGCCAACCAGGCTTTTTGCATGCACATCAGAAGAGACAAACATAGGAGAAGCACTGAAACAGTAAGTACAAAATAAGAAATAAATAATTGAGGAATATAATATATAATATATTTATGGCCATTTTATTGGTTTTTATCATCATCATCACCACCATCACCATCACCATCACCATCATTATTATTGCCTCCCAATAACAAGTGGCTTACATTAAGAATGAAACAATACAATATACCTCTAAAATATAATGAACATTAACTAATATTAAATAACTAACATTTTAAAAGTAGCAACATTAAGAAAGGGGCACCCAAACAAAACATAAACTTAAGTTAAAACATGAACAAATAGCTCGGGGAAATATAAAGATATTATACTGGTGTTGGAAAGACATCAGAGTGGGTGCCCAATTCCACCTAGTATGGCCGATGGTCAAGGGTAATGTCTATTGGAGTCCAATGCTCAGGGCGTTCCTGTGGGCTTCCCATGGGCATCTGGTCGGCCTTTGTGAGAACAGGATGCTGGACTAGATGGGCTCTTGGCCTGATCCAGCAGGGCTGTTCTTCGGTTTTTAACATCTTGAAGGTCACAGGTTCCCCATCCTTGATTTAGGGCTGATACCATAACACCGGGGGTCATCCAATGAAGTTGAATGTTGGAAGATTCAGGACAGACATAAGGAGGTACTTCACATAGCACATAGTTAAACTATGGAATTCACTCCCACAAGGTGTAAGGACTGACCACCACCAACCTGGATGGCTGCAAAAGAGGATTGGACAAATCGGTATCAATAGATGCTAGTCATGGTGGTCATGTACTACTTCCAGGGTCCAAGGCAGTCGCCCTCTGACTACCAGTTGCAGGGAATCAGTAGCAGGGAGAGTGCTATTGTACTCAGGTCCTGCTTGTGGGCTTCCAATAGGCATCTGGTTGGCCACTGTGAGAACATGATGCTGCATGGGATGGGCCTTCACTCTGCTCTCCTGGAGACAGTAAAAGGGGCAGCACCTGGACTATATTTCTGTTGTTCTTGATGTTATATTGAATATGTAATTTTACTGTTTCTCTATTGTGTTTACAATGTTTTTCATTGTAATACTGAAGCTGCCTTATTCTGAGTGAGACCATTGGTCCATCTAGCTCAGTACAATCTACACCACGGCTGAGGAACCTTTGGCTCTCGAGATGTTGTTGAACTACAACTTCCATCACCCCAACAAGCATGGCCAATGGCCAGGGATGATGGCAGTTATAGTTAAACAACATCTGAAGGGGCAAAGGTTCCTCACACCTAGTCTACAGTGACCAGCAATGGCTTTTCAGGTTTTCAGGCAGAGGTCTTTCCCAGCCCTATCAGGAGTTGCTAGGGATTGAACCAGGGACATTCTGCATGCAAAGCTGATGCTCCACCACTGAGCTATTGCTCTTCTCCAGGGCCAGCGCCAAATGGCAGCCAGGTCAGGCCCTGGCTGAGGGCCCCTCATGAGGGTGGGAGAGTAACGCTCCCCTTCCACAATCTGTGGCAGGATTCCTGCTGCACATCACAGGGAGGGAGCTTCCAGGCCACCCACCCGTTCACTTAGTCCACCTATCTCTCTCCTGTCTTTTGCTGCTGCGCACATTGCGTGCACAGGGCTACCATCAATCAAGATGGCAGCAGAGGCTTCTTTAATGGACTGATGCCCCTACCGCCATCTTGGTTGATGGCAGGCATGTGGAACAGCCACACGCCCAGGGCAGGCTGGTGCCCAAGGGCCCAGTTATGCTGGCACCGACACTGCTCTTCCCCACTCTCCAGAAAAATTCTCCCAAATCCTCCCCCCAAAGAGATAAAAAATATACTGCCTCTTTTGTGTGTTTAAAAAGCCAGTTTGGTGTAGAGGTTAAAGTGTTGGACTACGGCCTGGGAGATCAGGGTTCAAATCCCCACACAGCCATGAAGCTCACTGGGTGACCTTGGGCCAGTCACTGCCTCTCAGCCTCAGAGGAAGGCAATGGTAAACCTCCTCTGAATACCGCTTACCATGAAAACCCTATTCATGGGGTAAGAATTGACTTGAAGGCAGTCCATTTCCATTTTTGGGGTGTGTTTGTGTGCCTGGGAAGTTTTCTCTGAATTGGGCTTTGCTGTTTGGCACAGCGTTCATTACTAAAGCACTAAAGCCAGGTCATGTTACTTGAAAAAGTGACAGCTAGCACAGCAGTCAAAGCTGCTTGAAGTTACTTGGAGATACTGAGGAAACTCGTCAATCCATCCACAGTACTTGATTGAGTGGTACCTGCAATCTGCAGGCCTCATCATATACGGAGAGTATGACCCCATTCCAAAAAGAATGACCCCCAGGCGTGTCATCCTGTTGGGACATTCCAGGACACCATCCCATTGTGGTTTGTTTGCAGGTGGCCCCCTCTGATCCACCACCTCCATGGAGAAAGAGGAGGCAGGGGAGGAGGGTCCTCTGGGCTGAATGATAGTGGAGACTTCTGCAACAGCCCTCCCAAGCAGGGTCAGACTGCAAAGGAAGAACAGGAAGAGGAAGCACCACACTACTGGGCAAGATATAGGCTGCAGGCTGGGGTGGATGAAAAATTTGCTTAATTCTGACTGGGGTGGTCAGAATTATATGGATATTTGCCCACCCCAGCCTGCAAACTGTCTCTTGCCCTGCAGTAAGGCAATCCTCCCTATCCTGTTCCCAGAGCTTGGAAAAGTTATTTTTTTGAACTACAACTCCCATGAGCCCAATCCAGTGGGCATGCTAGCTGGGGCTGATGGGAGTTGTAGTTTTAAAAAAGTAACTTTTCCAAGCTCTGTCTGTTCCTCTTTCTCCTCCACAGTCTGGTCCTGCTGGGGAGGCTGTTGCAGAAGTCCCCACTCTATCATTTGGCTTCCAGGGGGCTTCCTCTTCTGCCTCCTCCTTCTCCATAGTGGCAGATTGGCAGTGAATCCATGGTGGCTGTAGATCCTATCACTAGAATTCCCTTGCATGCTGATTGGCTCCCACCATCTGTTGTTGTGTGGAGGAAAGTCACAAGGGAACAAGTCACACACACACACACAACAGAGAGGGGGGGTTACAGAGGGGCGAGGAGGGTGGACAGCCAAGCCCAGGTGTTTACTTTCTTGCATTTGTTAGGCAGAGGTTCCCAGACTGTGGTCCATGTTTCCTTCACTCCATGGCTTGGGCTTACTCTTTAAAAAACTGTGCCGGGGGCTGCAGCTATCATGGAGGGTAGAGAAGGATATCACTGCAAGCTCAGGCTGCCAGCCCAGGCTGCCAACCAGCAGCAAATTTGGGGGAGACTGGGGCTTGCTTTAAAAAAAAAGCTGTGGAGAGAGGGATGAAATAGTGAGTCCCGTCATTCTCAAGACGCTGTTGTCTGCCAGCAAGGTGGAGCTGGTAGCAAGTGCTTCTTGCCCCAGGAAAGATCTTTCCTAAAGTGGGGGGGATTGCTCAGGTAGAGTGTATGTGTGTGTGTGTGTGTGAGAGAGAGAGAGAGAGAGAGAGAGAGAGAGAGAGAGAGAGGCTGTGAGGGGGCGTAGCTGCGAGGGGGCATGGCATGACTTACGAGGGACCTTGCACTTCTAATTTTGCCACAACACTACTGATGCCCCCCACACACATATACACACAAACACACATGCACTTTCAGAGTGACAACTAATAGCATCTTGGTCTTTTCTGGACTAATGTAATGAGTTGTGCACTCAACATATGCTGAAATGTGATTCAGCCTGCCAAAAACACATTGAAAGGGGAGGAGAATTAACTCATATTGACTGTAAAAATGATTGGGCAATTCAGTCCTAATTGGATAAAATTATAACTCCATCTTAAACACAGTAGTATGATTACTATTGATGGTATACCATGGGGAGTAATCAGAGAATTGGTTGTGGACATACTTCCTTAGAAGAGTTAATATCAGTAGCACTATAAGTAGCATAACATCAAATTATAGTAATCAGTTCACATAACGAGCTTAACAAGGGTGTCATCAATAGTACTTGCCCCTGTTGCTGTCATGTAAATTGAAGATGTATCCTGGTAAGACAGAAGCATTATTTATTCTTGGGCCGAAGAGGTTGGGAGACAGGAAGTTTTGGATGAGGAGGTTGCACTCCCCTGGAAGGAACAGGTCTGCAGCTTGGGGGTACTCCTGGATCCAACATTATCACTGGAGGCTCAGGTGTCCTCATTGGCTAAAAGTACGTATTTCCAGTTTTGGCTGGTTCATCAGCTCTGGTCCTTTGAGTACAGAGATGACTTTGCCACTGCACTCCATGCTCTGGTAACTTCCACAATGGATTATTGCAACATGCTCTATGTGTGGCTGCTTTTGAAGATGAATCAGAAAGTTTCGCTGGTCCAAGCTACAGCTGCCAGGCTTCTCACTAGGGTTCCTTTTGCAGCTGTTATAATACCTGTTTTACCTGTTTGTGTCTGGGGCCAATCCACAGTAGTCATATTGGTGTTTCAAGCCTTAAATGGTTTAGGCCCCAAATATCTTAAAGACTGTCTCCTTCTTTACATCCTCTTGGATGCTAAGATTGGCAGAAGGAGCTTCAGACATGTGGTGAATGGTGGTCTGGGAGAGGGATTTTTCTGTGGTAGCAGTCCCAAAATTGGAGATTTCCCTCCCCACAGTGGTGCATCTAGCACCATCATTGTAGAGCTTTAGTCAGATGTTGAAGATGCAGTTCTATACTTTGGCCCTTGATACCTGAGATATACATATTTTAGGACCCACCCTATTCTTCTGATTGTAAAATGTCTTAAATGATTTTAATCTTGTATGTTTGCATTGATGTAACCCACTCTGGAACTTTATAGTGAAGGATGGTAAGGAAAGAGAGCAACAACGATGATAAGGAGACTGAACATCAGGAAAAAGATCCTGTTAGAGTGGTACAAAAATGGAACCAATTACCTAGGGAGGTGGTGGGATCCGCAACACTGGAGGCATTCAAGAGGCAGCTGGACAGCCACCTGTCGGGTATGGCTTAAGCTGCATTCCTGCATTGAGCAGGGGATTGGACTTGATGGCTTTTTGGACCTCTTCCAGCTCTACGATTCTATGATTCAGTCCAGATGATGATGACGATGATGGTAAAACTCCTACTGTATCTTGCTCAACTTGGGTGTTTAACGATACCAAATTATTTTTGTATGTAAATGTTATTAGGAGACTGCAATCCTCTGCATCTCCCTAAACCCACCCTAATCCACTTCTTCCTTCGGCTCCTTATCTCCACCCTTGTAATTTGCCCCTGCCTTCCCCAAGAAGACCTAAAGGAGCACTCGGTTAGAAAGGAGCCCTGTTGGCAAACTTGGAGGAGGCAGGGCTAGGCTTCCTGCTGGCCCCACCCTTCACATTTGCCCCTGAAGTCTCTATGCCCTCCTCCTACCCTTTTGTAGAAAGATAGCACTTGTCAGGATGGGAGGGGGATGATTTTTCAGAGGCCTCAGATTCCAAGCCTTCTGAACTCAGGTAATTCCAAGCTAGTCTGGAGACCTTGCCCACTGACCTCTCACCTCCAGTCTCCTCTCTGGCTGTAGTTTCAGATTTAGAAAACTCCCCCATCTATCTATCTATCTATCTATCTATCTATCTATCTATCTATCTATCTATCTATCTATCTATCTATCTATCTATCTATCTATCTATCTATCTATCTATCTATCTATCTATCTGTCTATCTGTCTATCTATCTGTCTATCTATCTGTCTATCTATCTATCTATCTGTCTGTCTGTCTGTCTGTATGTTTGTTTGTTCATTTGTTTGCCCTGGTACTACTGCATCCTACCACATGTCAACTGTTGTGTGCTCCTTAAGTCATATAATTATTTATTATTTATTTAATTAATTAAGAAATTTATATCCTGCTCTTCCTCCCAGAAGGAGCCCAGGGCAGCAAACAAAAACAACTGAAAACATTCTAAAACATCTTAAAGAACAGACTTTAAAGTATATTAAAACAAAACATCTTTAATAACATATTTAAAAAATCTTTAAAAACATCTTTTTAAAAAAACTTAAAAAGCAGTTCTAACACAGACTGGGATAAGATCTCTACTTAAAAGACTTGTTGAAAGAGGAAGGTCTTCAGTAGGCACCAAAAAGATAACAGATATGGTGCCTGTCTAATATTTAAAAGGAGGGAATTTCAAAGGGTAGCTGCCACAACACTAAAGGTCTGCTTCCTATGTTGTGCACAACGGATCTCCTGATAAGATGGTATCTGCAGAAGGCCCTCACCTGCAGAACACAGTGATTGGTTGATTATATAAGTGGTAAAGTGATGTTTCAGATATTCTGGTCCCAAGCTATATAGAGCTTTGTATACCAAAACCAGAACCTTGACCTTGGCCCAATAACTAATGGGCAGCAGTGCAATTCTTTCAGCAGCAGGGTGAAATATTTGTGATGCCCTGCCCCAGTGAGCAGTTGTGCTGTCACATTTTGCACCAGCTGCAGCTTCTGGATCAGCCTCAAGGGCAGCCCCACATAGAGCGCATTACAGTAATCAGACTCCTCCTAAACACCTGATATGGACAGAACAAGAGCCCACCAAAAAAACTATGAGAACCAGTAATCCCAATATGCCACTGAGAGAATTGGGAATAGCCAGACCCACTCAATATGTTTCAGTCAGAGCACGTCTACTTCTCCCCCCCGTCTCACACCCAGGGAGGGCCAACCTTCTGCCAGTTGCAGACTCTCACTCTGAAGGCATCTGGCAACTTCTTCCTATCATTCAGTTCACCGCTCAAACTCTCACCCTGTGCAGGAAATACACATGCACCTTATACCCTCCCCGCTACCAATCTCCTCTAGATTGGTTTTAAAAAGGGGGTAGCACCCTCAGCCTTGGGATTCCCCAAGGGATGACCCCCTTCGGTGGTGACCCTGCCAGCGGCCACCACACAAGGGCTGTTGGGCTTGTATGCTCCCTGACCCAGCCAGGAGCTGATGTGTATTGCCTTCAAGTTGATCCCGACTTATGGTGACCCTATGAATAGGGTTTTCATGAGGCTGAGAGGCAGTGACTGGCCCAAGGTTACCCAATTAGCTTCATGGCTATGTGGGGATTCGAATCCTGGTCTCCCAGGTCGTAGTCCAACACCTTAACCTCTACACCACACTAAGAGGCTGCAAGATTGACTGCAGCCTCTCTTTGGGTTCAGGATCAGGCAGGGGGTCCCAGTCCTTACAGCACTTATCCCTTTTATATTATATAAACTTATAAGAAGAGCTGGTTCAGGCCAGTGGCCCATCTCTAGTCCAATGTCCTGTTCTCACAGTGGCCAACCAGATGCCCATGAGAAGCCTGCAGGCATGACCTGAGCACAAGAGCCCTCCAGCAGTTCCCAGCAACTGGCATTTGGAAGCAAACTGCCTTTGCCTGTGGAGGCAGAGCACAACCAACGTGTGCATCTAAGTGGAGGTGGATCCTCTGGCTACAGCTTCCCTTCCAATTAACCAGGATCAGCTTTGGGGCAGAAATGTTGTTCGGCAATCACCGCCATCTTCCTTAAACCCTGGCTGTGGAAGACAGGAGAGCTGAAGAAAAGCAAGACAAAGACACTTAACAGCTTCTAAAAGTTTGCATTTGTCAGATCATGTCACAGCAATCCTTCTCATTTGAAAATGAGAGCTCGAAAGGTGGTTTGGTTGTTAGAAGATGTGTGTGTGCGCGCATGTGCAACGGCACAAAAAACATGCCTACTTTTTAAAACGCGAATAAACTCCCCACTTAGTGTAGCAGGGCCTTTTCTTTCTCTGCAATCTTTGAAATGTTTGGAACGTTTGTTCCCAAGAAGAGTACATGAAGAGAAAGCCAGGGATTGTCTTTGCTATTTTTCCTCTCTCTCAAAAGTTGATCTGACAGAGGAGATCATTCCTTCCTAGCTATGAGATGATGCCTATCATTTCTCAAGATGAACAATGGGAACAACGCCCTAAACTACCTTCCCGACAAACAATAATCACAATGAATTATTCATTCAGTACTTTTTGTGCACATCCTTTTAACAGCCTCCATAGAAATGATGCAAGTTGCCTCCTGACACAATAAACACCAGCCATCTGTTCGTGCAAGCATCCCCCCAAGTTTGTTAGCAAAATAATTCAAATCACACTTCTGACCCTGTTTATGTGATTCCAGGGAACAGGAGGTGGTGTGCAGCAGCCGGGGCTCAAATACCAACACTAGGATTCAGTTGCTAATGCCCAGTGATGGGAGGGAGAACTTGCCCAAACAGCGGATCTATGGCTTACTCTCAAGAGACAAACTTTAATGTTTATAGCCAAAAAGATGCACAAAAAAGCATAATGTGGCTGGGCTTTGGTACCCAGAACTGTAGAGATGGAGAGGGCTTTGTAAGCCATCTAGTCCACTGTTTTTCAATCTTGGGCCCCCAGATATTATTGGATGACAACTCCTATCATCCCCAGCCAGCTTAGTCAATGGTCAGGGATGATGGGAGTTGTAGTCCAACAACTCAGTAGTAGCTCAGTGGTGAAGCATCTGCTTTGCATGTGAAAGGCCCATCTTCCCTGGCATCGTCAGGTAGGGTAGGGAGAGATCCCTGCCTGAAACCCTGGAGAGCTGCTGCCAGTCAGTGTAGACAATACTGAGCTAGATGGACCAACGGTCTGACTCAGTAGAAGGCAGCTTCCTATGTTCCTGTCATCTGGGGGCCTAAGGTTTAAGATCATGGATTTACTCCAGAACCTGCTTGGTGCAGAACATCCAGAGCTAGAGCATCCCCAACAGATGGCTGTCCCACCCCTGTATGAAGATCTTCAGCAAGGGAGAGGTTGCCCCCCAGCAAGGTTAGTGGTTTCATTGCCAAAGTGCATGTTACCATCAAGATGTTTCACCTAATATCCATCCAAAATCTGCCCTCCTGCACCTTAATTCCCATAGATCATATATTGATTATAGACTTCATTATGAGGTGGGACTCATTGTAATTAAAAACATAAGAAGAACTTGCTGGATCAGGCCAATGGCCCATCTAGTCCAGCATCCTGTTCTCACAGCAGCCTAGAGATGCCTATGGGAAGCTCACAAGAAGGACTTAAGTGCAAGAGCACTCTCTCCTCCTGTGGTTTCTAGCAACTGGTATTCAGAAGCATACTGCCTTTCACCGTGGAGGCAGAGCATAGCCATCATGGCTAGTAGCCTTTGATACCCTTATCCTCCATGAACTTGTCTGATCCTCTTGTAAAGCCAACCAGAAGGAGTTTAGGCAGTGACTGGCCCAAGGTCACCCAGTGAGCTTCATGGCTGTGTGGGGATTCAAACCCTGGTCTCCTAGGTCATGTGTGAAGAAATACTTTCTTTTAGCTGTCCTGAATCTTCCAACAACAAGATTGTAAGGGTTGTGTACAAACCACAAGATTTGGTTCAGACCCCAGTTTGGTGCTTTAGAAGACAGCCCACCTCAGTCTAAAGCATTTTGTTCACTGGTTGAATGGGCTTGGGTCTATACGGGTCCACTTCATTTCCCCTTTGTCTCAGTTCAGTCCACAAGTGATACCACTGAATCTCTTGCTAAATTGTAATTAATCAGTTTCATGTTGCAATCTCCCTTTTAAGTTCTTTTCTTCAAGGATGGACAGTTTCAAGTCAGTTAAAGAGTTGGGAGGTTGAAATGTTCATCCACTTATTTTCATCCTCAGAACAACTCAGACAACAATGAAGTGGACTGTAAGCCCTAATAAATGTGTTAGTCTTTATGATGCCACAAGACTCTTACTCATCTCCATGTCCATGTCCATCTTCTCCTCATAAGGCCACCAATCTGCATTATACATTTAAGGCTCTATGAACTTACTCATGGCTTCTCCACCCCCTCAAGTATCCTGGGAACTATACTTTGACTAGTGCTGCAATCCATAATTTCTCAGAATGATGGAGGTGGTAGTGGCGGTATTATTATTATTATTATTAAATTTCTGTCACACCCTTCCTCCCAGAAGGAGGCCAGGGTGGCAAACAAGGGACAAAATACTAAAAACATCTTAAAAATAAAGCATCTTAAAAACATTTTAAAAAAAAATCCTTAAAAACACCTTAGAAACAATCCCAACACAGATGAAACTGGGATGAGGTCTCTACTTAAAAGACTTGTTCCAAGAGGAAGGTCTTCAGTAGGTGCCGAAAAGACAACAGAGACGCAGGCATGCACTAACATAATGAACCAGAATAGAATTCTTAAAAAAAAAAAAAGTCCAGAAGGGCTCATCCTGCCATTTAGGAGGACAGCCTTCCTCACTCTAGCATGCTCCAGAAGTTCTGGACCACAACTCACATCATCTATGACCACCGGCCATGCTGGCTGGGATTGATGGGAGTTATAGTTCAAAATGTCTGGAGGGCACCAGGTTGTGTGGAAGACTACAGATATATAAAACAACCATGAAGGGAGATAGATCGAAGGCAGGAATAGGTGTCTGAATGGTACAGTAAGACATTATATGGGATTAGGCCCAGCAGAGTGAGCAGCATTTGGGCTCAACTTCAGGAAGCAAAATGTATTGGGCCAGCCCTGAAGATATGTTTTATTTTCTTCTTTAAATGGTTTTTATTGATATTGTGCAGAAAATGCAAATATAAGTAAGAAAAAAAGTAGAAAAAGTAATCCCAGGTACATTTGTGTCAAAATCAGGAAGACCAGATCAGAAGCTAATTAACAGTGACAAAAGACTGTGTCTATTGCGATTTTGCATTCATGCCAGGAGCCAATGTGGATAAGAAAATGTCTTTTCCAAATGCCTTGTGAGATGGTCCTGAACTGAGCCAAGGAGAATTCATGTCACTATGTGGGCGAGACATTCTCATATTGTCATCCACAATGGTCTCTATTTTTACCAGTCTAGTCTAAACACCATAAGGAGATGGGTAATAGCTGGAGTAATAATAAAACTCCTAACCTTTCAATAGTATTTTCTAGATGTCAAAGCACTTCACATGAATAATCGTAGTAGCCTTACAACAGCCCTGTAAGGTATGCCACTATCTCCATAATCCAGCTCATGGCTAAGTAAAAGTTGTCAGTGAATTCATGTCAGAACATATTTTCCCCTTCCCAGCCAAAATATTTGCTGTGCACAAAATTCCCATACCGAAAAACCAATAAGATGCCCCCAAACTTGTTGGGATTTGTTTTTTATTGTGGATGGGGAACATGTAGCTCTCTGAATGCCCATGGACCACAGTTCCCATCCTACCTGATGCGAGCTGTGCTGATGGGAGGGCCACAGGTTCCCTATCTTTCTCCTACAATAATCTATTCTTTTGTACAACCTTACATTTGCAGATGGGTGGGTTGTGATGTCACTTATTTAGGGACCTTCCCTCTTGCCCTGTTATTAATATCCCCACATTGTGAATATGGAGCTGAAGCTAAGAGATGATGGCCTCACAGTCCAATACAGCGTTAGATTGGCTTTACATCATTGCAATCAGTGGGTTCAGGCTACAGATGGGCAAGATATTGGATTCAGTTCACATTTCAAGCTGAGTCTATCATATTCACACCTTCCAAAACAAGATGAGTACTGAAGCACAGCCATCCTTTGAAATTCGCACTTATTTGAATTTTGCAATGCAGTTTGCCAACCAAACAATGTTTACAGAAATGCATATGTTAGGGGGAAGTGTGTATAAAAATGAATACATGAATGAGAATAACATATAAAAAATGCATTATATTAGGAGAAATTGCAAAAATGTGCCCATGAGTCAAAACCGCCTACAAAAATGTGTTTATTTCGAGAAATTTGCACTAAAATGCTGGAGAATTTTCAGAGGATTTTTTTTTTATAAAAGCACACATTGCTGCAGAAATATGGAGAGATGAATTTATGACTGGAAAATGAGAAACAGAGAGAACAGAAACTGACAGATCTTTCCATCCCTAGTTCAAGCACACCTGACTGCATTCGGAATTGTGAACACTGTGCTGCTGAAGGCTACCAAGTCGGCCTGCAGTATGTAATGATTTGAGCCAGGGATTGATTTCTGGCTTAGGTGTATAGCAAAGGCGAAGGGCCATGGCTCAGTGGTAGAGCACAGTTTCCAGACTGGTTTAACAAGCAATCCCTTTTCCCAGGGAACTTTGGGAATCGCATTTGGGGGGGGGATAAGGGTCTCCTAACAGCTCTCAGCACCCTTGGGTGACAGACCACAGTTTGGGAACCCCTGTTGCAAGTTATATGTGCTTGTAGTCAGACACCACCTCCTCTTGCACTGAAGTTGGAATAGTTTCCCAACTCTAATAAGTATGTTAGTGGCATCATCTGTTGCTATGGAAATGATGCTCTAAAATAGCCTCTCTGTTTTTACATGTACCACATGAAATGCATTTTCACAGTGTGATGGGGGCCCTTCTCCCTTAGCAGCCGCCCCAAACCTCCACCAGGATAGCTATCAAAACAGATCCTACATGAGAGCGAGACATAATAATCCCCTTGGAGATGCCTGTTTGAACCAAGGACTTACCACAGAGGGGATGGAGAGAACTGGAAAGTGCTTCAGTGGCAAATCAAAACATGTTTGGTTTGCCACATTTTCCAGCAACAAGCCTATTATACTTGTTGATTTTCAGTCGTGAAAGGTGTTTTGAAAAGGACAGATTCATAATGTTATCATGTGCTATGTATTGTATATTTTACATGATGTTGTAACCCATCCTGTGACCTTTGGGTGAAGGGCTGGAAATAAATGCTATAAATACATACATACATGCATGCATAAATACATACATACAGCTGGTCCCTTTCTTCTGTCATTTTTTAAAAAAAGAAATAAATCTAAATGGGTTACAGCCATGGGTATAATCATCCAGGTTCATGGGGGGTCATAGACCTCTTACTGTTTTGAGAGCTGGGTCCCACCAGGGTCCCTATGTGCAAACCAGTCAGCATGAAAAGGGAACATGTTAGCCACTGAGAAGAGTCTTCTCACTTGGCTAACAACATGTTTCCTTGTCATTTCATGCTGATTGGAGCCAATCAGAATGAAAGGAGGTGAGTCAGTGAACCCTTTTCTCAGTAGCTAACTCACACCTCCCCTTTCATGCTGATTGGCTCCTAGGGTACAAGAGAAGTGAGCTTCATGGCAAAGTACCTTGGTCTCCCAAACCTAGTCCTATACTTGCCTTTATTTCAGAATTCTTAAAATCAAAATGTTTCTGGCAACATTTAGCCCCTAGAGAGAGAGACTGAGAAGGGGATGCCAACCTATCCACACAGCAGTATTATTCAGGTTCTGTAATTCTGCAATTGCAGACAGACAACGAATCCTGAGGGCATGACTGTGAGGGTGTGTGGTGTGCCTGTCCTGAAAGAGCCCTGCACTTCTGAATTTGTCACTACACTACTGAGTGCAGCACATTGTATATTATTCAAAAACGAAACAGCATTTGTTCAGTAATACTTAAGCACAGGTCTAGGAGCCCTGCTGGATCAAGCCAGTGGCCCATGTAGTCCCTCATCCTGTTCTCACAGTGGCCAATGAAATGTTTATGGAAACCCTGCAAGCAAGACCTGAGCAGAAGTGCACTCTGCCCACGTGTGATTCCCAGGTGCTGGTATTTAGGGGCATACTTCAGTGACTATGATAGCTTTCACAGCACAGGCATTTGGCATTGCCAGAATTCATCTTTGTATGGTAGCTTACATTCTAGCCATGCAAAACCAGAAATCTCTGCATGCACACACTACACTTCTCTCCAACCTACTTCCAGGCAAGCAAGAGGTATTATTATTACAGTTCAAGGGATTCCAGCCAGGCAAAAGCCGGAGAGTGTGACCTGTGGCGAGTCCTTAGACCCAAACAGCGAGGCACAGAGGACCATATTTGGCCCCCAGGGCTGGGATTCCCCACCCCTGTTCTCCTAGGTCAGATCATTTGCACATCTACTTCAGCACTGTAGTCTATCTATGACTGTCAGTAGTAGCTCTCAGCTTAGGGGTCATTTTCATTCGCTCACCTAATCCTTTTTTAACTGGACATGCTGGGAATTGAAGTTGGGACCTTCTGCATGCAAGGTACATGCTTGCCACTGAATTACGGACTTTCTCACAATGTTTTCCAGCCTGAAACAATTCCCTGAACTGGTATGTCAGGGAGAAGCCTGAGGAGGGCTGTAGCCTGTGACTCTCCTGAATGTACAGACATTGTACCTGCAGACTCTCAGCTTTCATAGCCTAGTTTTTGTTTCGGATTTCACATTCCACAGTGAGGAGGACCCTAAGGGGATGGTCACCTAGGATACATCTCCACACCCCCATTATGATCCCTGGGCTTCATTAGTTGCACAGATAAAAGTGCATACCTGAGCAGAGCCGGCTGACTTTATGATGTCTGGAGAACATGCTGAATTCAAAAAGCTTCTGGGAAGTATTTTATGCTCTTGGGTTGGTAGCTCTGGGATACACAAAACCTTACAGCACATAACAAGCACAGTGAGCTAACAGCAGGAGCTCTGTGGCCCAGGAAGCCTCTGGTTCAAATTTGTCTTCTGCCTTGAAACCTGTTCTTGCAATATGGAAACTTATTCTTATAATTGTGAAGTGTAATGTAAGGCATGGAATTATTATTATTATTATTAAGAACGTAAGAACATAAGAAGAGCCTGCTGGATCAAGCCAGTGGCCCATCTAGTCCAGCATCCTGTTCTCACAGTGGCCAACCAGGTGCCTGGGGGAAGCCCGCAAGCAGGACCCGAGTGCAAGAACACTCTCCCCTCCTGAGGCTTCCGGCAACTGGTTTTCAGAAGCATGCTGCCTCTGACTAGGGTGGCACAGCACAGCCATCATGGCTAGTAGCCATTGATAGCCCTGTCCTCCATGAATTTGTCTAATCTTTTTTTAAAGCCATCCAAGCTGGTGGCCATTATTGTTGTTGTTTTCAGAGAGCCTAAGGAGTTGAGGATCCAAGCAGGCAAAAAATAACATTTGACATAATTGAGGCTCCCTGCAGATCATTTCATTGGCTATCCTGCTTAAAAGGCATTATGGAATCTTCCCTGATTTGAATTGCTTGTGGTTCCCAGAGTTAAGGTTTGACAGGTTATTTAATTGGTTAGGACTTGGCATCAGTGGGCCCACACCCCCATAGACAGCCCACTAACAACTCCTGAGTCTTCTAGCTCTCTGAAATCTGTTGTCATCTGCAATCAAGTGACAAGAGTGAGGAGATGGAGAGCGGCCTCCACGTTCCATGTGCAGCTCAGTGGCAGAGTGTCCGCTTTGCATGCAGAAGTTCCAATCCCTGCCATCTCCAGATAGGACTGGAAATGTCCCGTCTGAAACCCTGGAGAACCACTGCCAATCAATGTACTTACTACTGAGTTAGATGAACCAATGGCTGGAGTTGGTATAAGGCAGCTTCCTGTGTTCCTCTGAGTAGCTGTGTGGATTGGGCCCAGATGGACAAGGCAAACAAACAGGCATTGGTGACAGCAGTGGGGAGGAGGTAAGGCAACCCAGAGAGGCAACTCATCTTACCCAAGGGTTTCCAGAACTATTCCCATGTTGTTGTTGTTGTTGTTGTTTGACAAGTGGTTATAGTGGCTTCCACACTTTCTTTGCCCCCTCTCTAAACTAAACTTCTGCTTGTGGGCTTCCCGTGGGCATCTGGTGGGTCACTGTGAGAACACAGTGCTGGACTAGATATGTCAATGGCGTCATCCAGCAGGGCTCTCCTTATATTCTTATGAAGAAGAAATGCTCGTTGCTGATGCAACCGTTTGGGGACTAGTGTAAGAAACATTGTTTAGCAGCAACTGTAGAATGCCTGTGCAACAGAGGTCTCAAACGAAGCTCAGATCCATCAGAAAATTCACAAAGACAGATTGTGACTCCATGAGGCAGATTCCTGCAAGAATCAAGCTCCTACAAATCTGCTTTTAAGCTTCTGGGTTATCCCCACTTTACTCTTGCAGGAAGTCCTCATCTAGCACCATGAGCACCGCTAAACTGGACTGTTCTAAGTGTGAGCACAGCACAGCCAGGGCATGAACAGCTCATTTCAAAATGACAGCTTCATGGAATGGAAATAATACCTTAATCTGGATCCCACTGACTACCCAGCACTCAGTCTCTGGCTATGGCCAATCGGATACTCTCAGGATACTCAAGGGCAGAGCAAGATCATCATTTTACAATCCAGGTAGACAGGCATGAGCTTCATCAAGACTTTCACATTCAGCAAAGTTCCTGAAATGGACAAAAATGAAATTAGCCCCATGGTCTTGGCCTATCAGCGTAATGACTACTTTGCAAGCACACTGAGATAAGCAGAGCAGCAACAAAATGGTCCAGAGTGAAGTGCTGCCATTCAGATTTTTAGCCGCTCCTTTCCATTCCCGCTCTTCATCGGGTTTTCCTTTCTCCCCTCCCCCCCCCCGCCCAACCCTGGGAGACCAGGGTTCAAATCCACACTCAGCCATGACACTTGCTGGGTGACCTTGGGCCAGTCACAGTCTCTCAGCCTAACCTACCTCACAGGGTTTTTAGGATCAAATAGAGAGGGAAGAGAACCATGTATGCCACCTTGAGCTCCTTGGAGGAAAGGTAGGACATAACTGTAACAAACAAATAAATAAATAAATAGTTAGTCAGCATTCTGTAGTCACTGAACATGCTCAGTCCTCATTTGGCCTTTCAAGATCTCTCCCATACCATTAGGTCCCCTTTTATTTCTGTAAAACTCAAGCCTACAGATACCTCCCTCTTAATGGCACCTCAAAATGGTGGTTGCCATTTTGGCTACATCAGTAACAGCACTCCTGGCCTGAACATCAGAAATAGAGAGAACGAAGACCCTCTTCCGAATCACATCTGCTGTTTGAGGATGAAGTGGTAGGAGGCATAGGGCCAACAAATCTGAGACTGAAAATGCCTCTGATGATCCTTCGGTAGTTGATAACTATCAGCTTCTTGAGCAAATCTCCTATCCCACCTCAGCCCCGCCCTGCAAGTTTCAAGTGAACATGTGAATTTCATTAAAGCTGTGTGAAAACCAAGCCTTCACTTCTGAACAAAAGACACAGAGCTCAGTGGAAATTGATGGGTTTTCTTGAGTTACATCTAGGCTGTTGTTGTTTTCTGCTCATTCAAAGAAGGAAATCAAAGCCAAAGTAAGAAGAGGAGGCAAACTCGGCTGGACCTGAACCAAAGTGAATATTTGCACATCCCCCTGAGAAGGAAAATTGCTGAGCTCTGCCTGGCTCTAATGGCTTGTAATTTCCTAACAAAGCCTTGAGGCTTCCAAAAGGCACGACATACATCATGTCATAATAATAGCACCTGTCGATGTGAAATATACAACTGCTGCTCCTTTTGGATTCCTTGACACAGAACCCAGTTAGGCGGAGCAGAATATATATATATATATTTTTTAAAAAAATTGTGCTTGATTTCCACCATCCATCTCCCCCTCCTCCTCCTCCTTCCTTGTTTCTTCTAAATAGCTGCTAACAAAAACTGGTACCTGATCCGATTGCTCAGGCTTCCCATTGAGCTATGGGACCCATTTGCCAGTCATGCAAACTGAAGCTGGAAAACATAATGCTCTCCCAGACTAGATACTGCATTAAATTAAGTTCAGCAAGAATCAGCTCCATCTCTATTCATACATAAGAGGTTTAGCACAGTGGAGAGGAGAGCCTGGCTGGGAGGCCAGAGTCTGTGAGTTCAAATCCCCGCTCATGTCTCCTGGGTGTCAAGGGCTAGCTAAAGATCACCCCCACAGTGAGCGGCTCAGGGGTTATGTGCCCTGCCACCTGGACAGCCGTGGGCAAGCTGCATAGTCCCAAGGAGCCCAGTTGCCCTCCAGCTGGCAGTTGCGGACAAGGAAGGGGCTGGCTTGTGTAGCTGAGGAGGACTAGCCTCAGAGGGAGGCAATGGTAAACCTCCTCTGAATACCACTTACCATGGAAACCCTATTCATACGGTAGCCATAAATCAGGATCAACTTGAAGGCAGTCCATTTCCATTTTGGAGGTATCAGCTCCCAAAAATTGGTATTATTTGTGTGTCACTTTGCATGGTGAACACACTCCAAGAGGCCGGTCCATTCTATTTAATCACATGGAACTCCTCCTCCTCCTCCCCACATGCACACACACCAGTTTTGATTAATCTAACAGAATAGCTTTAGAGTAAATGGTAAAAGAATGAGAATTGATGAGATCAAAGGAGAGTGACATGAAAGGGAGATAAGTGGCCTGCTTTAGTTTACTACTTTATAGTAATTATTTTATCATTATTTAAGCAAAATTGTATTTTTAATTAATTTTATTGTAAATCCACCCTGATCATTTTTATCATGACCTCTGAGTCCAGCAGTGATCCAGACACAGAGTCACAGGCTGCAGATCAAGTTCAGGACCCCGAGCCAGCTGCTGGACATCAGGAGACCATTGTGTGTGAGTCTGTTGGACAGGAGCCTCCAGAAGAACCTCCTGGACCACAGGGCCTGTAGCACAGAGCACAGACCCTCATGGACACCTTCACCTGAAGAACTAGATTAATCCCACATCACTTCACTGGTCCAGTGGTGCAGGAGTGCACCAGGAGGGAGGCAGAGGAGCAGAGGAGTATTGCTCATCTTTAGGCCAGAGGGCTAGCCTTTTAAATCTATGAAGCTCTCCACAAGGGGATGGAGCCTGGAGAAGGTAGTCTGGAAATGGGTTGCTAGTCCTGCAACTTCTGACCACCATTGTGGCTTCCTCCTCTGGCACTGGACTTGGATGCAACAATTTTATTAAATGGCAAAATGCCCATCATAAATAAACAAATGAGAATCCATAACATACTTGAAAGTCAGGATTAACACAAGTGTCTCCAGATGTATTTGTATTGGGTTGTTATTATTAATCCCACTGCTATCCTTTCTTTTTCCAAGGAGCTCAAGGTGGTCTCCCTGTTCCAAGTTTATTGCTATACCTAAAGCATCTGACAAGAACACAGTTTGGAACACTGACCATAGGCCCCATCTGCACTCTAAATTTAAAGCAGTATTATACCTCTTTAAACAGTCATGGCTTCTCCCAAAGAATCCTGGGAAATGTGGTTTGTTAAAGGCTCTGAGAGCTGTTATCTGAAGGGCTGTATCTTCCCACACTAGCCTGTCTGAGCCCTGAGATCATCGCGGGGAGGTTCTTATTTCCCGCCACCCTCACAGACATGTCTGGTGGAAACACAGGAAAGAGCCTTCTCGGTGACTGCCCCCAAGCTCTGGAACTCTCATCCTGCTGTTCTTCAGTTGGCAGGTGAAGACTTTTCTGTTCTGACAGGTTTTTGGGAACTGCCTGCAAGAGCTATTGAACAGGGTGCTGTTTTTACTGATTTGCATTTTGTGGGTTTTTTAAACCGCAGTGCTTGAAATGGTTTTAATTTTATAGTTAGTTTAATTATGTTTTAATTACAACTTCTCTATGCTTTATTTATATGTTTTTACTGTATTTGTTTTAATTTTTGTAAGCCGCCTTGAGTCCCAGTTCTGGGGAAAAGGCAGGATATATTTAACACTACTACTACTACTACTCCTGCTGCTGCTGCTGCTGCTGCTGCTACTACTACTACTAATAATAATTGTTAGAAGACCCCTATTCCCCTCACAGAAATACAATTCCCAGCATTTACTGGGAAGAAGGTTTTAACAATTAAACCACTCTGGGAATGTTAGCTCTGGAAGGGGAAATAGGGATCTCCTCTCAGAGCCCTTTGCAGACTACAGTTCCCAGGATTCTTTTCGGAAAGCCATGACTGTTTAAAGTGGTATGATAGTGCTTTAAATGTATAGTGCAGATGGAGCCTTAAATTCTCCCCCCCCTCTCCAAGTTAGGCTTTTCAGACATGAAAATAGTCTGCGAACAACTGCCCTATCATTGCTTATACAGAATTATTTTATTACAGTTGACCAAAGCACCTAATGCTTCATGGAAACATTTACAGCTGATAATAAAAGTTGTAGCTGAACAAGCCAGGGATAGGACAACAAGACCTGAGTCTTCAGGGCATGAAATTACTGGAAGGGTAAGGGAGAAACTTTTAATCTCTGCAGAGCACTGCACAATTGCGTAGGCACATTATAATGATTTTCTATGCTGCCTTCTTTGATACTGGCTGGACAGAAACAAACACACAAAACACAACAAAAACTGAGGCTCATGCTGACTTTGCATAGGTTAATGCAAATATGGAGGATCCAAGTTCTGTTCACTAAGGGCGTATGTATAGTTGCCACTGAATTCGGGCTAAACTAAAAATTGGCAGCATAATTTTAGTTTATATTAATGTGGAATTATGTTCCAAAATTAGAGGAGAGCTCCCCCAAGTCTAGATAGACTGTCCATCTTCTATTGTGCTTCTTGTTGACTGTTCTGCTGTTTGTGCAAGCTTATGACTATAGTATGCACAATGCACTGCAACATTTTTGAGGGGCGGAAGAGATGCATTTACAAAAGCTTCTGTTCGTGCAGTTTTAAGATCCCTAAAGTGGTGATTAGATGGGTAAGAAATTTGATTCAATTCACATTTAAAGCTCATATCCAAATTTTGTGATGCAATTCACCAACCAAACAATGTTTACAAAAATGCATTAGGGGAACAGTGTGCCTAAAAGTGAATATATTCACAAAAATAACATGTAAAAATGCCTTATATTAGGAAAGGCTGCTTGCAAAAATGTGTCCATGAGTCAAACCTGCATAAAAAAATGTGTTTATTAGGAGAAATGTGCTGTAAAACACTGGAGAATTTTCATGAGGATTTAACATTGGAAAAATGAAAAACGGGGAGAACTGAAATTGAGAGATCCATCACTAGCGGTGATCAAATGTGATTCTAAGCATGCAGAAAACATCCAAGGCCTAAAGCAGAAGTGAACAAACAACACAAGACATTAGGAAGTATCAAATGCTTCTAACATCTGGATTCAAATTTTTTTATTTTTTTTTTTATTCAGCAAGGTTATAGCATTATATTCTCCAGTGAATTCTAAAGATGCTGTATAAAGTTCATTTTTGGACAAACGCACAATACTAGAGGAAAACGTTGGTGATACTGAAACAGGGATAGATTTCTCATGGTATTTGAAGAATAAGTGTTTATAAAGACATTATCCCACATTTCCAAAAAACAAACAAAAGTTATCCTTCAGATGTCTTGAATTTGGAGCGACTCAGAGAATTGGCTGGAAACCTTTGAGTATAATAAATAAATAAATGTATTATTACCTTGATTCATGCATTGATTGACTATTAGGTGTTCTGCTTGAAAGGCTCAATGCAGGAAACAAAGCAAAAATCAGCAAACAAGCTTAGATTTTTTTTTCAAATCTAGTAAATATACCTGTTCTTTCATAATTTGATCCTCATTCCCTGAAACCTAGTTCAAACAGGTAGGTTATGAGAGTAATTGCTTCCAGATAACCTATTTGTTGAGCATTTTCCCTGACTGGTTTGCACAGAAGTTAGATGACACTGGCAATTTATTGAACATGCATTCGACTTTGTGGGGAAGTTGCACAACACTATGTCAAGCAATTGTTATCCCACCATTTCCAATGCATTTTACTGTCACTTTCCTTATCACAAAATGTCTAATTTTAAGGGGAAATGGATTTGTTGTGCAAGAGTGCCCTATCAACCTTAATTGTGCAATTTGAATTTGCCCACCATGAATCAGCAACAGTCTGAAAGTGACCTAAGTCATTTCTCCAAAACTCTGATGGGATATCTGTAAGGGTTCAGTCCTGTCCAGAGCTGGAACCTTAGGTCTCCTTAGAGGAGGAACTGGGGAATCAGAACTTCACCTCCAAGAGAGCTTTCCACAAACAAGGACACTTCGGATCTTTCTGACATTCCAGCCACAGGACCAGAGGTCTTAACACTGGGTATCTGGGTTCCTGGGGCCGTCCTCCACACAGACACACATATATCCCCCCTAGGGCCACAAGCTCAGAGAAGATATACCAAGCAAGAGCTTCAGGGCCATGGGAGAACTGCCCAACTAACTGTACATGAGTCTACTTAGGAGGAAAGGAAAGCTCATATAAACACGGGTCTGGTTGAGAACCATGAAGATCTGGTGCCTCCAGCTCCTATACAAGCTCTCAGTCTGAAATGAATTATTGCTGAAGTAGCAGTAACCGTGAAGTTCCAGTGCCTTTCCTGAACTGGGTAACAAGCAGTATCTTGTTCAAGAACACAGAGAGATCCCCATCAATCTAACCTTTGGGTCTCACTTTGGGTAACCCTAAACCATAGACTCCCAAACTGTGGTCTGTGGGCCACCAGCGGTCTACGAGCTTCATTCCGGTGGTCCATGGCATGTCCCCATTAAATATTCATATGATTCTGAATTGTGTTTTTTATTTCTTCTTTTATTTCTTATATTGAATTTCATTGTATGTGTTGCCATTTGGAATGGAAATTGTAATACAATAAAATATAAGAAATAAAATAAAACTAAAAAATCATGCAGCATCTAGCACAGTGCATGGCAATTGCTACAACATGTAGCTAGACATTTTAATGATTGTTTTGTATTGCTTTGAAATGATTTTTGTTGCTGTACACTGCCCTGATATTTTGGGTAAATTAATAACAATAAATGAAACAAGCAGAAAAAATAATTAAATGGTCTGCCAAGACCATCAGCAATTTTCAGGTGGTCCATGGAGAAAGAAGGTTGGGAACCCCTGCCCTAGACTATTAAGTGGCAATCTAACTAAGACATGAATGGTTATTTATTTTTATTTATTTATTAGATTTATCTCCTGCCCTTCCTCCCAGTAGGAGCTCAGGGCGGCATCACAAAGAATGCCGGTTGGCTAACAAAGGAATGGTTGCCCAACAGCTGAAACACTATAATTAAGAAGTCACCTCTGGTGGATCCCAGAGATGGATGCAAGGTAGATACAGAGGTCATTAAGACTTGTCTTCTTCCTGATGTTCAGTTTAATGACTAATGATTATATTTTGTTCTTTATCCAAGAGCACATTTTTGTGTCAGCAAGAAAACAGCTCTGGGATGTACAGTTATAATGAGACTATTACTTCAGTGTTCAGTGTCGCTTTTCATGCTTGCCCGATGGGTCTGATTTCACAACCTCTCTCACCACCAAGCCATATTGGTTAACTCATTTCAGTGAAATTAAAAGTGCAAGTTAATTGAGTCATATTTTGCCAGCACAAATTCTCTGCTCCCCACATTCTTTCCACATGGTCAGTTTGGTTGCTGCTGCTTTTTATATTTTACTCTGAAGCATCTGAGATGTGTGGTGAAAACCTATCCCCAAAGGCGAAGGAAAGAATGCAATTCAATTAGGTCAGATCTTTGCAGTTTCATAAATGAAAGTAGGACAGTCAATTCCAGGAGGGATCTAGGAATATGCTTCTATGAAGCCAGATGAGATTTAGAGTTGAGTGCAAACACTTACTACCTGGACAAATCAGATGCTCAGAGTGAGCAGGGCTTGTCCAATGAAGTTTCAGCCTAGCATCTCCAGTTTTTGAGAGAGTCTTGGTTGGAATGGGATATAACAGTCAGTAATACAGTAGGGCCCCGCTTACATGGCGGGTTAGGAACCAGGCCCCCGCCATAAAGCCGAAATCACTGTAAAGTGGAACCCATTGACTATAATGGGTTGTGTTGTGCAAAAATGATGCAAAAATGCCGCAAAAGTGCAAAATCGGCTTTAAAACGGGGAATTTCCCCTAACTGAAAGCCGCCGCATCAGTGGAATGCCAGAAAACGGAATGCCGTAAAGCAGGGCCCTACTGTATTACAGAAATTCGTAATTATCTGATTTAGCATACAAATTTGTTCTGTTCATAATAGTTGGATGTATTTCAAACCAAGTACAGTATCATTTCCCCAAGACTTTCTCTGGCTCTGAATGCACAATGAGGTTGTGCATTGCAAGTGCTTAATGTTCAAGGCAGATCAGGCTGCTTTGTAGGTTCATGTACAAAAGTCATTTAATGTAAGTCCCATATAAAACATAATTAATTTGTGGCATTCTTTGCTACAAGATGAGGTGATAGCTTCTAGCTTATATTGTTTTTAAAAGAAATCAGACACATTTATAGAAAATAAATCTATCAATAACTAGGAGCTCCTAGTCATGATAATGGTTATATGCAACACCCAGGTTTGGAGGCCATGTGCCAATGAATACAAGCTGTTGGGAGAAATCATTGGAGACAGATATTGCCTTTATGCCCTGTTTCTGGGCTTCCCAGTAACACCTGGTTGGCCACTATGCAAAAAATGCTGGACTTGATGGGCCATCAGTCTACATTCAGCAGGCACCTTCTGTTTTGAGTTTTAAACATGTGCTGAAAACTCTTCTGTGCTATATATGATTGTTGTAAACTGCTTTGATTTTTTTTAAGAATAGTGGTTTATAACTGTTTTGTCAACACTTTTAATGGCTTTTGTAAGCCTCTTAGAGGTTTTTTACAATCAAGTGGTATATAAATTTTGTTTAATAAAGCAGAATGCTTGTTGTGTTACTCTTGATGGAATCTCTTATTTAAACTCTTGCTGATTGTTGTGACACTACATGAACTGCAAAGTTTTGTAGGCATATGCACAGAAGATCCTTAATGTTAAACTCTTATTCTCAGTGGAAATTCTGTGGATTGCTGTGGACTACTTGACTTGTTTGGTGAGTATGTCTTCTTCTCTATTTGAGTCAATTCCCTCATTTGTTTCTTGCAAAGGTTTGACATGGTTGGTGTACTCAATTGGCACCCAAACCACAAAAAGCTAAGTGCAAAGCTCATTCAACAGAAGTTGATTTGTGGGCATATGGAACAAAGGCAGAGGTATTTGAATGTCCGGTATGTCCCAAACCTCTACCACCAATCTTCGGGTGCTAGATTGGTGCCCTTAGGGTTGCTGACCTCATTTCCTGACTCCTTCCTTCTTCTTTGTTCCATCTCGGGAGAGAAGACACCTTTCCTTTGTCTCTCTCTCCAGCAGGGAGCACAAAATAAGAATGGTTCTTTGCATCTCCACCTTCATAAGAAGTAGGAGCGTGGTCAAATATGCATTTCCAGTATTTTCATTCATGCATTTTCAGATAAAAAGGCTATAGTTTATCATTCAAAATGCACTTCAAGCAATCATAATACTCTCTGCAAATTTTAGATGTGATATATATATATATTTGCATAACCATAAAACTGTGGTAACATTATCAGACTTCCCCTCTGATATATTAACCAGGCATAACTTTTACTCTTTCTACTCTGAGTCTTAGATAAGCATGTGTGGAAGGTAACAAGGTGTCAACATGACCTGTGTTGTTATTACATATTGGAGAGCAGGTTGCAAGCAAAACTTCCCAATTTGTAAGTAGAGAAGCAGGGATAACGCTATCAGGAACTCAGTTATGACAAGTGGGTGTGCTCCTGTTCAGAGTTCCAGTCAATGGTCTATGCCCTCTGTGATGTTCCTGTATTAGTGTATATATGGTAAGTGCTGTTTGTATAGGAGATACATGGTAAGTGGAATGAAAGAGGAGGGGGGAGTGAATGGGCAGTAGAATGCTGGACGATTGGCTGAGTGTTTAGAATGGCTGAGAGTATAAATGGAAGGATGACAGTTAAATCTGGGTGGACGTGAGAGGGTTGTTTTGGTGGGTTTGGAGAGGAGATGTGTGGAGAGTTGGTGGATGTGAGGAGAGTGTGGCGTTTGGATTAATACTAAGACAAGTATCATAGCAATAGAAAAAACCATATGCTTATGTGCCTTTATAAAGTAATCTTGTTATCTTTGTTATTTAATAAATACTGTATTTGGTTTACCAAAGGCCTGATCCTTGGCTGGGTTTCACAGACCAGAAGGGAGGGTAAGGTAAATACCAAGGCTGAAGAGTGACAAATGGTGGCAGCGGGGAAGGGAAGAATAACACCACAAGTATTCAGAGCAAACCAGGATTATCTGCATTGATACAAAGGGATTGGGACAGTTTAAGCACGCAGTCACAGAGGTAACCTGATAGAGAGACTCAGGCAGAGTCTCTGGGAATACGGGTTATAGGACGTGACTGGTGGTGCTGCCTAGCAGGGGGATCTGGTGAGGTCTATGCTAGAGTGGGGAGAGAAACCATAAAAAAGGACAGTCCGGACTGGTGGAGTCCCTGGTGGTGCCTAGTGACAGGCAATAACCACGAGCAGGTAGGAACCTGACAGGGAGAGCCAGGGAAGGGTGTCACACCCTCCTCTAGAACACTCCATTCCATTCCCTCTCCCAATTTAGGTTTCTGTTTTTCTTTCCCAATTGGCATTCAACATTTTGGGCCTCCTGAGCATACTCAATTCTCATCAGGCTATTCTGGAAGGACTTACACACACCCAGTTTTTATTTTATTTCTTTATCTTTTTAAAGTGCTCTTCTGCAAACCTTGGAGTTTTCCCCAGTCATGCTGATATCTACCACTTGTGGCCCAATTCCTGCTGGCACTCACCAACCTGAGTTTGCTGTTAGGGGAGTGATAACTGGATGCTTGCTGTAAAAAGAAGTAAGTGAACATTGTTCAGAATCTGATAAACATGCCCTATTCCAATTACCCTATTATGTGCATTATTTATCCCAATATATTTATTACATCCCATTTTCCTACAGAATAGACACTAAGCTGCAAAGCATCTAATTACAACAATCATCCATAAAATATTTAAAATCAATCAAAACAGCAGATTAAAACATCATAACAAAAACAGATAGCAGAATCAATGAGTAATCAAAACATTTAAATGCATCAACCATCGGAAGTCAAGTAGGAGCAAGTAGGTCTTTGACGGCCTGGTTATCTGAATGCCTGGTGAGTTGTTGCATGGCAGCATGATGAATACATAAGTGCACTATTGCACTTTGAATGGGCACCCTTTTTGCATGGTGCATTGAAAAAAGAATCAGCTCCCACCTCCAAAATGTAGAAGTCACCCCAGACTAGGAGAGTATAGCTGACCCTAGTTGATGGCATGACCTTGGCGTAAGAATCAAAAATTTAAAAAGGCTCCAGAATTTAGCTGCAGTAGTTATAATGGATTTATAACTCTTATATAGAATTTACTGTTGCAAGACATGGTGATGGCCGCAAGTGTTGGTGGCTCTAAAATAGGATTAGACTAATGCATGGAAGAAGAGAGGTCTTTCAATGGTTATTAGTCATGACATGGGATCTATAATCAGGGTTGTGGATTGGATTTAGATAAATCCTGAATCTCAATGTGACTGGGGTATCTTAGGCTTGTCAGAGTCAAAGAAGGATCTCTACAAGTTGAAGCAGGAACTCCTGAAGTGCTATGTGCCACCTTGGTGATCCATACATTAGGGGGGAAAGGCTTCAGAGAAGCATCTGCTGAAAGTGAAAGCAATATCTCTAAGCTTATCATAATACCATAATGCTAGGGTGGCATGATGACAGAAGAGAGAGCAAACACTAGGACTGGGAGAGGACAGAGAGGAAAACCTCCATTGTAACTGACAGGTCTAGCCTATCATCAGAAGAAAAGATTTTACAACCATTCTCCATTCCCAGTGCTTTGTGGCATGGAACAGCTTTGCAAGAGCAAAATTTACATCTCTAAGTTTAAGAAAGACAACAGGATTGGGGGTGGGGGAGAAGGAGACCTTCATGACTGACAGGTCTAGCTTATATTTAGAGAAAATTATTTTACCTGGAAAATCTTGTTTAAGATCTTCCTACCCTGAAATCAACTCTAAGGTCCCTCACACTAAGGCCCCTGGGTCCATTTGTTTGCAGTTTGGCAGGTTTCTTACTCAGGGGGCACCTCTCCCCTGTCTGCAGTTTTCAAAACAATTCCCTGCAAAATACTAGGGGAGATTAAATGATTCTCTTTTCGTCCATTCCAAAACTATAATGACTGCACTTGTGGGAAAACCAGTGCAGCCCTCCTTCTGAAGTTTAGCAGGATTTATACCTCAGAAGGAGAAACCATGTCAGCAAATCCCATTAAATTCTGGCAAACAAACAAATATCAAAGATAACTCCTTTTTTGAGGGGGGACACATTTTCGAGGTGTCCACCACAAAAACTCCTGTTTCTATTTGCCTGTAAGTTGAAAGGCTTTATCCATTCTGGAGGGGCTATTATGCTACAAATTTCATCCACTTCTGTCAAAGGGGTATTTATGTTTTCTTTACAATAGTGAAGGGGGGTTAGGAATGAAGTGGACTTGGACTCCCAAGCTGAACCAGGCAGCCTCTGAATTGGTCTGAGCTGAATGGGCTCTTTTTTGAAATCTAATCAGGCTGCATATTACATTTTTTGCACAGCACACACCCTTGCTGCAACTAGGGATGAGTGAGAATTAGATTCAGGTCGCATTTCAAGCTGAATCTATCAAATTCTCAGTTTCCAAAACAATATGAGAACCGAAACACAGCCATCCTTTGAAGTTTGCACTTCTTTGAATTCTGCAATGCAGTTCACCAAACAATGTTTACAAAAATGCATACATTAGCGGAAAAGTGAGCATAAAAATAAATGTGCAAGTCAAAATAAAATACAAAAATGCATTATATGAAAAATTGCAAAAATGTGTACATTAGTCAAAATTGACTACAAAAAAGTGTTTATTAGGAGAAATTTACATTAAAATGCTTGAGAATTTTCATGAGGATTTTTTTTAAAAAAAATCACAAATTGCTGCAGAAATGTGGAGAACTGAATGGAAGAGTGGAAAAGTGAGAAACTGAGAGAACAAAACTGACAGATCTTTCCATCCCTTGCTGCAACACAGTGTTACACTGAGTTGTCATCTCTTAACAGGAGTGCTTCTTTTCAGATTGCCAGCCAGCCTCGAGGATATTATAAACTCTAAGGAACTCAAGTAATTCATGCTACTCCCCAATACCACAACTGTGGATTTTCAAGTTTTCTTTTCCAGCTGATTCTACATGTTTCATGGCTTCAGAGTATGCTCAGATCTCATTCATCTCATTGGGGGGGAGGGGGAGAGTAACCTCTTTAAAAATGATTTTTTAAAAACTTTTTTAAAACTCCTTGGGAGAAGCTGAATGTTGGGAGATTCAGGACCTTTGTCACCCAGTGCATAGTTAAACTATGGAACTCGTTACCATGAGATGAAGTGATGGCTGCCAACTTGGCAAGCTTTAAGGGGAGGGTAGACAAATTCATAGAGGAGAAGGCTATAGGTGGTTACTAGTCTTGATGGCTATAATACCTCCAGTATCGGGTAGTATGCCTTCCAAATACCAGTTGGTGTGGATCATGAACAGAAGAGGGCTGTTGCAATCCTATACCACTTGTGGCCTTCCCATAGGCATCTGGTTGGCCATAGTGAAAACTGAATGCTCGATTAGATATGACTTTTGTCTAATCCAGTAGGATTCTTCATATGCTGTTGTGTGCTTCTGATAGCCTTGTAAAACTGCCACAGTCATAAGAACATAAGAAGACCCTGCTGGATCAGGCCAGTGGCCCATCTAGTCCAGCATCCTGTTCTCACAGTGGCCAACCAGGTGCCTGGGGGAAGCCCGCAAGCAGGACCCGAGTGCAAGAACACTCTCCCCTCCTGAGCCTTCCGGCCACTGGTTTTCAGAAGCATGCTGCCTCTGACTAGGGTGGCAGAGCACAGCCATCATGGCTAGTAGCCATTGATAGCCCTGTCCTCCATGAATTTGTCTAATCTTATTTTAAAGCCATCCAAGCTGGTGGCCATTACTGCATCTTGTGGGAGCAAATTCCATAGTTTAACTATGCACTGAGTAAAGAAGCACTTCCTTTTGTCTGTCCTGAATCTTCCAACATTCAGCTTCTTTGAATGTCCACGAGTTCTAGTATTATGAGAGAGGGAGAAAAAAAATTCTCTATCCACTTTCTCAGTGCCATGCATAATTTTATACACTTCTATCATGTCTCCTCTGACCCGCCTTTTCTCTAAACTAAAAAGCCCCCAATGCTGCAACCTTTCCTCATAAGGGAGTCGCTCCATCCCCTTGATCATTCTGGTTGCCCTCTTCTGAACCTTTTCCAACTCTATAATATCCTTTTTCAGATGAGGCGACCAGAACTGTACACAGTATTCCAAATGCGGCCGCACCATAGATTTACACAACGGCATTATATCGGCTGTTTTATTTTCAATACCTTTCATAATTATCCCTAGCATGGAATTTGCCTTTTTCACAGCTGCTGCACACTGGGTCAACATTTTCATCGTGCTGTCCACTACAACCCCGAGGTCTCTCTCCTGGTCGGTCACCACCAGTTCAGACCCCATGAGCGTATATGTGAAATTAAGATTTTTTGCTCAGATGCAGACTACCTTTTAATACCAGTTGAAAGGGAACAAGAGGGAGTTGAGATGGGGAAAGGCTATTTCCTTTTGTGCCTTCATGGGAGGTTTCCCAGAGGCACGCCGTTGGCCACTGTGAGAACCAATATGAATGCATCCAAGATGGTCTGCTACTCCACAGACCGTTCTTATGTTCTTGTATTGCGAATGTCTCACACCTAAACAACAACAGAAAATAAAAGAAACAATCATCCTTTCTTTTAGTCACAGTGGTGCAAGCAATAAGCATACAATATCCACCACAGCAGCTTTATCATTTAACATGGATGCTATACTGAGAATTTATAGTGGCTCATGGACAATGCCGACATTTTTAAGAGAGGCTCTGATGAGGCACTATGGATCTACATTATGCAAATCTATGGCATGGCTAACATGATTCGAATGATGCATGCTGGCACTTTAAAAAGAAGTTGCAATCCAGTCAGAAAGCAGAACTGTGTGACCCAAGTATCATAGGCATTCTAAAGAAAATGAACAATTTAAAAATGAAAAGTCATGAGAGGAGGGAAGGATATGTTTAATGAGTGGGGCAGAAGAAATCTTAGAACCAAACTGCAGCTCACTAAGGAAAAAATGGAAAAAAGGGTTCAGAGGTTGAAGGTTTGGTGTGTAAGATGCTTTGTTATCTTTTTAAATCCTTTTTTCCAATTTTAGTTTATTTTGTCTGAAGACCATAATGAACATCAAATATAGTATAGGGTTATCAAGACAACCACAGCAGAGAAAAAACACAATGTGCATGCACACAAATTGTGCCTTTTCAAATAAGAGTATAACAAAATCTTTTTACCATTTAATGCCATGGAAACTCAAATTTCCTTCAATAAATTCTATTTCACTCTTTTTACAAAAAGTATTATAAATCTATGCCTAGGATTCATTTATGCTAGCCATCCCACACCTGCTGGTTCATGCTACTGGGAGATTTCACAGAATCATAGAATAGTGAACTTGGAAGGGGCTTATAAGGCCATCAGGTCCAACCCCCTGCTCAGTGCAGAAATCCAAGTTAAAACATACCTGACAGGTAGCTCTGCAGCTGCCTCTTGAGTGCCTCTGGTATTAGACAGCCCACCATCTCCCTAGGTTTTGTTGTTGTTATGTGCCTTTAAGTCGATTACAACTTATGGCGACCCTATGAATCAGTGACCTCCAATAGCATCTGTCGTGAACCACCCTGTTCAGATCTTGTAAGTTCAGGTCTGTGGCTTCCTTTATGGAATCAATCCATCTCTTGTTTGGCCTTCTTCTTTTTCTACCCTTCTGTTTTTTCCAGCATTATTGTCTTTTCTAGTGAATCATGTCTTCTCATTATGTGTCCAAAGTATGATAACCCCTGTTTCATCATTTTAGCTTCTAGTGATATTTCTAATTGGTTCCATTGTTGCACCACTCTGTGTCCTGCACTCTGGGACGATAGAGATGAGATCCTGGCCCTTTTAATGTACTTGAAGAGTGCTATCATATTTCCCCTCAGGTCTTCTCTTCTCAAGGCTAAACATGCCCAGTTCTTTCAGTCTCTCCTCATAGAGTTTTGTTTCCAGTTCCCTAATCATCCTTGTTGTCCTCCTCTGAACCTGTTCCAGATTTGAGCTATCCCTACACAAGCAGGTTATTTTATAGGATTTTTGGACTCCTTTTGATTCTCGGTGAATGTGTTCTTTTATGAAAGGTTTTCATCTGAGATGTATGTGGCAGCTCCTTGAAGTGTGGAGGTCCCAACACTCTGTCTTGCAGCTAGATCCTCCACCTGCGCACATTTTGTTTGCTTGTTTGTTTTCCTTATATTTATATCCCACCTTTGCCCCATCATTGAATCCAAGACAGCGTACAATGTGGTTCCTAGGCAGTCACCCAGACCTGCTTAGCTTCAGAAAGATGCTGGCTTCACTTACCTTCAGCCTGCATCCTGGCTCTCTTCTTCCAAGTTTATCTGCACAGCGATCTTGTGAGGGAGGACAGGCTGAGAAAGAGAGAAAGTGACTGGCTGAAGTTTGCCAAGTAAGCTTTATGATGGGGAAGGATGTCAGACCTGAACCCACATTTCCCCTTTTAACATCCAGTACTCTGTGCGCTACACCACTCTGGGTCTCTGTGCTCTGTCAGATAGCTGCTGATGTTTCACAATTTCACCTAGGGAAGCTATTAAGTCTTCTAATTCTTCAGGTTTGTTACTCTGCAAACACGTCCCGAGCCACAACAATAGCAGCAACAATAAAAAATAATAAACCTGCCTGTATATCAGTAAAAAAATAATAGGAATCCAGTTTTATAGAACCTCACATATTCTCTGCAAAACTTCCCCACAATCCTCCCTCCTAATAAGCTATGAACACAGTAGAAGTGAGCAATAACTTCTTTATAAAATGCACAATGAAAGTTGTGCATAATTAAAAAAAAAGGTCAAACAACAAGATATTCACAAGTATAAGGCAGATTGCAAACCTACGTTCTAAACAGTTATATAGAATCCTAGGTTATTAAGCAAAGAGTCATTTCTCAGACTGCACACCTGGGTTTCTGTCACAAATTTACTTGTGATGGTGAGCAATTTAGTATGAAATGAAGGTTAATTGAGGAATATTTTAATTGCATTATATATGTTTCTCATGAGAACATTGTTGTGACAGAACCCAGGAAAAAAATTAAGGAAAAGATTAGTTGATTGGAACTGTATGCACAATGCACCCTGGGTAAATGCATAGTAATGTTGTATAAATTCAACTACTTTTTAAAGTTTGCTATTAGCCATAGGGTAGTTCCATTCAGCTGAGCAATGGACCCTCCAATGAGGCTGCCTTACCAGCATTGGCCCGTTGGTTGTGAGTTCATTACAAAAGCCAGTGAGCTAAAAATTTAAAACAGGGATGACTGAGCAGAAATTGCCTCCCCAAATTATCCTGTTTGTAGGTGGGAAATGTGCGGGCAGCCCCATAGCCAGCCTTCCTTGTTAGGTGGGGTAGCCACATTTCTAGGTGAGCATTGTGGGAGATGTGCATTGTGCCCCCCCTCACTGGTGGAGAAGATATGAGGGCCAGGCCAGGGGAAGGGAAAAGCAGTGACCTCTGTCACTCCTCCATCCTGAGAGTGTGTTAACTTACATGAATGAAGTTTAATCTGTTGCATTGTCTCACCCTTTTTTGAAAGATATCCAGGAGTATCAGTCTCAAAAGATTGCCTTTGCCTATAGCTACAATCCCCTTTCCCTGCTAGTCTGTCCCTGTGTTCTGGGTCTTCATGAACTTAACTACTTTGGTAAAGACAGTGAGCTCCTTACCTTGGCTTTGATACTACGTTAGGTATCTGTGTTTTAAATTCCACCAAAAAACAAGCTTGTCCATTCTAAAAGATTAGGAAAAGGCAGAGAGAAAAGGAATGCTATAGGGTGTGTTTGTTACTCCTCCTTGAGAGTCCCTCCTTCTAGTCTTGCTCCTAGCTTTAGATTTTCCTTCCTGTTGGACAATCAAGAGAAAACATATTAACTGGCTGCTATGTTAAAGATGAATTAAGCAATTGGAAACTAATTGTGGAAAGCAATTGGATTTTTTTCCCTGGTTGCTGGGTTGATTTTTCTGTCCAGAAACCCTGAAAAGGCCTCATGCTGAGTTACACATATTGGAAAAATCAGAAATTAGGCCTGAGTTATAGCCTAGGTATCCAGCCAGCCAGCTAGCTAAATGTAGTATACATAGCAATATTTCAGTTCCTCTAGGGCTATTTTTAACTTCCGTGGGTAAGTACTAAAGAAAAAGAAGAAAAAATAGTCACTATGATTGTGAGTATAGTGAGTTCTTTAAAAGAGTAAAGGGTAACTCAGAGTAGCCATTTTTTTGCAAATCACCTTGTTATCTATGTCACCCATTAGTAATAAGTACCCAATCCTTCTACGCTCATTATAATAACTGCAGAATAAACAAAATCTTATAATACTTCTTAATGCAGGCAAACAAACATTCTTCTTTATTGCTGGCTGGGTAGACAGCACAACTGAAAATGAAACTAAAAAGCAGAGCAAAGTCCAAAAGGTGGAGTCTAGACCATATTACAGAGTTCTAATATTTAATACTTCAAGGGTCATGTTTATTTATTTATTATTTGATTTATTTCCCACCCTTTCTGCCAGCAGGAGCCCAGGGCGGCAAACAGAAAGGCTAAAAACACTTTAAAACATCATAAAAACAGACCTTAAAATACATTAAAACAAAACATTAAAAACTTTTTTACAAAAAAAGGTTTAAAAACAGCATTTAAAAAGGGGTTAAAACATATTATTAAAAACATATCAACAAGCAATCCTAACACAGATGCGGACTGGGATAGGTCTCAACTTAAAAGGCTTGTTGAAAAATCACTTAAGTAATGGTAGGGTGATTGTAATCATAAAAAATTCAATGTCAGGGCAAATTTTGAGTGAGTAGACTTCGGGGAGCTCTTGCAGATGAGGCTTTTGTTGTACACTCACTCTTGCCTTATTCAGTTAATTTTTCAGAGGCTCCTATTCTTAAATTGCTCCTGTTCTTAGAGCAAGCTATCATTCTTTATATGGAGGTTATCATTGTCTGTCATGTCACAAATTAAAAAGAAAACAATTTCCCTCCCCAAAAATCCAGGTGTGTGTGTGTGTGTGTGTGTGTGTGTGTGTGTGTGTGTGTGTGTGTGTGTGTGTGTGTGTGTGTCAAACACAGCTCTGGGGGGAGTGGTGTCCCCATTTGCCCCCTCCCCGACTACAGGCCCATGTGTGGGGCATTTCATTGGATATTGTATAGGGAACCAATTTCTCCAACATTTCAGGAAGAGTCCTTCAAAAATAAAAGTCCATTTTGGGGGATGTTGACTTGGTTAATGGTGAATGAAATTTTATTGTTTGTTGTTATTCCATAGGACAATTAAAATACATGGTGCTGTTCAAACAACATGGTTCCACAGGTCCCTGCCCCAAGGGGCTTACAATCTCAAAACAGACACAGGAAAACAACAGAGGGCAGAGAAATAGGGGCAGGTGTTTATACTGGTGGCTGAAGGAAGCAGTGATCTAAGAGGACAACTTAAAGGACTAGAGGCCAAGCTCATAGCTTCATTCAGCTATACAGAGTTGGAACCACAGTAACACCCAAAATTGCCCATTCTATTCACAGTCTGATATTTGGGGGGGGGACAGAATAACTGAATATGGTCCCAAGGTGAGTGTTAAAATTCTCCAACAATTTGGAGGTAGCCTGGGGGGGGAAATTCCAAGAATTTCTGTTGTGAATAATTTTTGGAGAAATTTTGGCCTGATTCTATCAACAGATAGAAAAAGCCAAAGGTTCAATGCCAGAAATGAATAAGAAGAGATTTAATTGGAATCCTGTTGTTCCCACTTAATTTCACTATTCATTGGCACTCCAAAAGGAGCTGAAATATGTTGATATGGTTGAGGGCGTAATCAAGGAAACTATGGAAATCCACCTGAGACTGGCTTTGGTCCCAGTTGTGTTTCTTTAACTGTTAGTATGAAGGTTGACAGTAAATTATGCTTTCTTCCATCCTGGCCCTCTACATGTGAGTGGCCTGCAATTCAGAACTGCTGATCACGACATCCACCCAATGCATGAACTCTTGGCATATTCCATATATAATAAGCAATTAGCTCACATTTGTAAAGGGCTTTGGAAGACAATAAGTGTTGTGTTAGTGTTAAGTATTGTTATTATCGGGGTGGATTATTTGCTGTAATATTAGAACTGTGTCAAAAGTGTTCTGTAGACCTGCCTAAGTATCTTATGCTAACATAACGAAAAGCCTTTCAATGCCAAAGGCCTCAAGGGGAGATGCATTGCTGTGTGCGTATAAAAAACAAGGAAGTGGTTAAGAAAGAAATTTGGCTCAGACTTATGCCAAAGACATGGGGGGATTTGCTGTCAGGGCCACAGATGCCCACGGAATGTGGAGATGCTCTAAAACAGTGGGAGGGAGCTCTTTTCAGCCCAAGAGCTCTTTTCAGCCCAAGAGCTCTTTTCAGCCCAAGCGATAGTCTTCTGGGGGCCACATGTCAATAGCGGGCAGGAACAGAAGCAAAACTGGCAGAGCAGTAGATGTGACTCTTACCTTTATAAAGCAGGCTACATTCTAGCCAAAACAAATCACAGGTTTCTATGTACATACACAAAAGCACTTGATGAGGGTGGGCAGCGGGTTTAGTGAAGAAGGGAACCTGAGTGTGTTTGGCTAGGGAAGAGTCTCAAGAACCAGATACATGAGCCAGGAGGGCACATTTGGCCCTTGGACCCAAGGTTCCCCTGCCCTGCACTAAACCACATGTGTTCCCTTTCCAGGGCTGGCTTCTATGCCATCTGTGGGATGCTCCTCCACTGGTGCCCCCTTCCCAGTTGGTAGACTCCCAAACCACCAACACGAACATTTGCCCTAGGACCCTTCTTATTTATTCATTCATTCATTCTGTTCCCCCCCCCCATTTTAAAAATCTTCCTGCTTTCTCCCTCACCTGGCTCTGGAGTGGCACAACCAAGGAAGCCTCCTTCAGTAAGCCAGAGCAGGTCAGATGATAATCCCCAGAGCCATTTAAAGGCTTCCAGGACAGGCTTGTTCCCTGGCCTGGGCAGCGAGATCTGCTCTTGCTGATGACTGACTGGCTTTACCCTTCTCTGTCTCAACTTATCTTCGACTCCACACAAGCCTGATCTAACAAGGCTTGTATTGATTCTAAGCAGAGGTTAGCATGCATATGTAGGCATACCTGCTTGCTTACACATTGAAGCTCTGGGAACAGAACGATACTCAAATGAATTGTGCTGGTTTTCACAGCAGCAGCAGCCTCCACAAAACAACAGCAGCATATGATTGGAAATTCCCACCCTTCCTCCCAGAAGGAGCCTACACATTGCATCAGCAATCTCAAGATGCAGACTGGGATTAGGTCTCCACTTAAAAGGCTTGTTGAAAGAGGAAAGTCTTCAGTAGGCACAGAAAAGATAACAGAGATGGTGCCTGTCTAATATTTAAGAGGAGGGAAGTGGACCTTTAATGTAGTGGCACCTACCCTTTGGAATTCCCTCCTCTTGAATATTCGACAGGCTAGTTTGAAAGAGGCACTTCTGAAGAAAGAGCACAGTGTGCCTACCCCTTGAAGGTGTTTCATGTGGAAAGGTCCTGGCAGGTCCCTGTGAAACAACAAGAGGGAGATAATGAACTCAGGCTGGGGGACTCAATTTAAATTTTGTCTAGTGCGGAACCTTCAGAAGCCTGCTCTGAAAAGGACTCTGTCTTTTGTTAGGGAGCTCATTGACTGCCCAGTTCTGTACCAGGGGGTCAAATACCTGACAGTAATATCATCTTGGTATTTGATTAGATTTGGACAAAAATCATGCTAGGTAAGTACCCTTCCTCTCCCCGTGCGTTAACCTGCCCTTCTCTCTTGCCCCTTGCCCTGCCTGCCATCTCTCCCTCTGTCTCTCTATCATCATCTTCTCCTTGCCGCCCTGGGCTCCTGCCGGGAGGAAGGGCGGGATATAAATTAAATAATAAATAAATAAAGCCAATCTGTGGCATCTTCAGTCCATTCAGCTGGGTCACAAGGATGAAGAGAGCAGAGAATACCTGCAGACATTGGCTGCTGTCTGACTTTCTGCATTGCCCTGGAGGCCTGTTGGGATACAATAAAGCCCAGACGCTCAGATTTTCCGGCAAAGAACATTTGCCAGCAGTTAAATCAAAGCACTGATGTGCCTTCCTTCAGCATTGATGAAAAGCCACATAGAGGTCCAAGAACTGAGGGATGTGTACCATCATCCCTTTTGTTGTCAGGCTGCCTTATATTATGACACCCTTGCTTGAATGGTGCTCCTGTCGCCCTAAGACCAATCAGCATTCAAGGAAAAAGGCTTTCTCTTTTCCTTGATGTTGTAAGGCATACAACCCCTCCCCCTGCCCCAAACCCAGTTCAAAAGCATACAAACAACTTCTCCTCCCTCTTGTTTCACATTTTAGCCAAGGATTCCCACAAAATCCCTAGGAATGTCAGGGTCTTCTGGGATTTGAACCAGGAAACCCCTGGTCCATGTGCCCCGTTTGATGACTCAGTCAAGGTTACCATATGGAAGATAAATGAGGAAATACTATCCCCCAGAATGGCTCCGCCCCTAGATATAAGTCCATCCTGCCCTGACTATAAATGTTTCCAGGTTAGGTCTGGTAAAGGCCTAACTGTATGCCTTACTAGCTTCTTGTATACTGTACTGCTGTTTTTGGATTGGTTATTTGGATTTGAACCCTGATGGTGAATGACTTGGGCTTTCAACAGCCTCAGCAGAACACCTGTAGCCAGCCATGCGTCAATGGTTAATGAGGCTCTCTGGTCAACGGCCAGATCCTGACCCATTAGGTAAATAAAAGAAAAAAGTTGAACTTGGTTCTGCCTTCATTACCTATGAGGCCACCACTGACAATGAAATCTTTCTTTAAGAGGATTATAGTGGAGGAACTATAGCTCAGGGGTAGCCAAGGTGGTGCCCTCCCAGATGTTGTAGACTACAGCTCCCATCTTCCCTGAATATTGGCCATGCTGACAGGGGCTGAAAGAAGTCGAAGTCCAAAAAAAATGAAGGCTTCTATGTTGGTTCAGGGGTGTGCATGCGGAAGTTCCCCTGTTCAGTCTCTGCCCTCTTCCATTATCACCACCATCACCATTATTTATTATTATGTTTAAAGTATTTGCTGCTTTCCACAAAACAGTCTGAGGCCTCATCTGCACTAGACACTTAAAGCAGCATTACACCACTGTAAACAGTCAAGGGTTCACCCCCTCCAAAGAATCCTGGGAACTGTAGCTTGTTAAAGGTGCTGAGAATTGTTAGAAGACCTCTGTTCTATTAACCTATAAACCAAAATGGAGACAGTAGTCAAGAAATCAGAAGTAGGCTAGGACTGGGGAGGGCAGCTATGAGAGAACTAGAAAAGGTCCTCAAATGCAAAGATGTACCACTGAACACTAAAGTCAGGATCATTCAGACCATGGTATTCCCAGTCTCTATGTATGGATGTGAAAGTTGGACAATGAAAAAAGCGGATAAGAGAAAAATCAACTCATTTGAAATGTGGTGCTGGAGGAGAGCTTTGCGTATATCATGGACTGCGAAAAAGACAAATAATTGGGTGTTAGGACAAATTAAACCAGAACTGTCACTAGAAGCCAAAATGACGAAACTGAGGTTATCATACTTTGGACACATCATGCGAAGACATGATTCACTAGAAAAGACAGCAATGCTGGGAAAAACGGGGGGGGGGGGTAGAAAAAGAGGAAGGCCAAACCAGATATGGATTGATTCCTTAAATGAAGCCACAGACCTGAACTTACAAGATCTGAACAGGATGGTTCATGACAGATACTCTTGGAGATCGCTGATTCATAGGGTCGCCATAAGTCATGATCGACTTGAAGGCACTTAACAACAACAACATTCACCTCACAATGCTACAATTCCCAAAGTGGTTTAGCAATCAATCCCTCTTCCCACGGAACTCTGGGTGGGTTACCAGGTGGGCTGGAGTGCCATTTCTGACCATTCCTGTCAGTGTCAGCATCAAGGGTCAACATGGTCAGGCATCTGCTGAGGGGAGGCATTGACAATAGCCCCCTGACCCCTCTGCGTCATCATTGCAGCCTGCTTGTCCAGCTGGCTCTTGCTTTGGCTTAGACAACAGTGATGAGAAGGAGAAGCAATAGATGTGATTGCTTGCTTGCTTATTGGCTCTCTGCTTGTTAGAGGATCAGCCACAGTAGCAGAGGCGATAGTGGCAGTCAGGATGTAGACTCACTGATGGAGGGCCCAGGGGCCTTCAGATATGGATCTGGCACTGGTTCCTACCCAAGAACAAAGAGACTTGCTAGTCAGAAAATGAAGGGGGGGGACATAAGAAAAGTCCTGCTGGATCAGGCCAAAGGCCCATCCAGCCCAGCACTCTGTTTTCACATTGGCCAACCAGATGCCGATGGGAATCCCACAAGCGGGTGCAACAGCACTCTCCCCACTTGTGACTCCCAGCAACTGGTATTCTGCTGCCTTCAACAGCTAAGGTGGAGCATAGCCACTGTGGCTAGTAGCCATTGATAGCCTTATCCTTCACTAATGTGTCTAATACTCTTTTGAAGCCATCCAGGTTGGTGCCTACCAACCAAGTTGGGACAATGTATTCCCCAGAAGCTCCTGTGCTTTCTGCAAGCTTTGGAAATCTGCAGTTTAATGCACAACTGTACTTAACTGAAGTACAGTTTTATAGTCAGTCCGATTCTGTGCTTCTAAATGCAGGGTGTCAAATTATGAAGGTTTTTATATTAACATTTCTGTAGAATGAGCATGTAATTCTCAGTTTCAAAGATTTGTTTTTTCAATTTATTTCACATAATAGTATAATTAAGTAGACCCACCCTCTGTGTGTGTGTGTGTGTGTGTGTGTGTGTTACATATTGGTTAGGTTTGGTTTCACAAGGCCAAGTGATTTTAAAGAAAGTTGGAGATGTGTGATACATGATGAAATGTATAAATATGCATGAACCAGGCTGGGGTAGAGGACTCCACTATGTATATTTTTTCCAGTTTTAACCCATCCATTCTCCAAGGAGCTTAGAGAGACATGCAAAATCCACTTCCCACCTTGTCTTCACACAAACATGTGAGGTAGAGAAATGGTGCTGAGCTAAGGTCCCCTAGTGGTCAAAATGGGGATTTGAACTTGAGTCTCTTGTCTGGCACACTAACCACTAGACCAATAGCAGGAAACCTATGGGTCTCCAGATACCACTAGTCTACAACCCCTATCATCCCCAATCATTGGCCATGCTGGAGACAGTGGTGCCTGGTACCCATTGGGAATGGTAGGGTGGAAAATACAGAGATCAATTGTAGGTAGACTCAGAGCCAATAACAGGCAGAGCCACCCCCTGATTGGTTGTAAGTAAGAAGACCGGCAGGTGGGGACTGGCTGAGTTCAGACTGAGGTTGGTGGGGCAGTGCCCCATGCGCCTGAATGAGCAAGACTCCATTGCTTTGAATTGTTTTTTCTATTATATTTATAGTAATTATTTCTAAATGTGTATATATCTATATAAATTAGCATAGGAAAATTCTATGCAAATCTGTATCCTCTTTTGTCCTCTTTTTTGGCAATGCGTAAGTGCCCACCACCTTATGATGTACATGGGAAGATATACAGTTGGGCTTTAAGAACCAAATTGCTGCACTCTGATCCAGCTAAGGGCATACCTGTGGTTCTCCTACCCCAATTCAGAAATTTTGGTCAGGTTCTCTCCTCCTCCACCCCCATTTATCCTCAGCCCCAGCTTTCTCTTCCTCGCAGAGCATCTGATCAGTACTGTCACTGATAAATGTAATCTGGCTGAGGGTACATACATGAAGCCCCAGCATGCACCCGCATGCACGAGAGGCTGCATCTAAATCATGGAGTGTGACATTCTGTCTGATTGAGAACTAGGTACCGGGCAGTCCATCTGTAAGGAGGGGGAGCAGGTTCTCCTTGAAATGCTTGTTTACATGATGGGATTCTTTGAGAGAGGTTGCTGCAATCTTCCAAACTGTTGTCATGGACTTCTGAATTCTAATTATCAGCTCTATGATCTGGAGGAGCTCAGCCTGAATCTACTAGCCCAAATACAACCTTCAAATGTAGACTGAAGCACTGTTGACTGAGGTTGAACTCTCTCCCTCCCTCCCTCTCGTGTGTGTGTGTGTGTGTGTGTGTGTGTGTGTGTGTGTGTGTGTGTGTGTGTGTGTGTGTGTGTGTGTGTGTGTGTGTGTGTGTGTGTGTGTGTGTGTGTGTGTGTGTGTGTGTGTGTGTGTGTGTGTGTGTGTGTGTGTGTGTGTGTGTGTGTGTGTGTGTGTGTGTGTGTGTGTGTGTGTGTGTGTGTGTGTGTGTGTGTGTGTGTGTGTGTGTGTGTGTGTGTGTGTGTGTGTGTGTGTGTGTGTGTGTGTGTGTGTGTGTGTGTGTGTGTGTGTGTGTGTGTGTGTGTGTGTGTGTGTGTGTGTGTGTCTGTCTGTCTGTCTGTCTGTCTGTCTGTCTGTCTGTCTGTCTGTCTGTCTGTCTGTCTGTCTGTCTGTCTGTCTGTCTGTCTGTCTGTCTGTCTGTGTGTGCACACGAGATCTCTGTCCTAGAGCAGTCCCTCCTGCCATCACTACCATTCAAAGTAGGCTCTAACAAGCTAACTCCAAGCTTTTCTTCCCAGCCATCAACACCCAATTAAAGTTAATTCAGCAGGTGGACTTGTTGAATGCTTCCTGTCCACACTTTTTTATTATGTGCAGATGATTTTAAAAGGAAATCCAGCTGAACCGTTTGAGCACAATGGTCAAAGATAATAGGCAGGCAGGTGTGTGCATGTGACTAAAAAAAGATCAGGGACTCTGCACAGGATTCAGTGGGGGACAGGACTCCTCTCAGCGATGAAGGAGACAACACAGACATACACATGAGTAGAACTGTTGGAATAATTGTGTAGAGTTGAGCTGGAATTACTTACACTCTTGCTTTCATTTGGTTTTTCTTTCATTGATCTTTCTTTGCCCATTTCAAAATGTCTCATTTGCTTTGAGAGATGTGTGGACAGAAGGCTTCTAACTTTGGTCCAAGGGAGTCCCAGAGCTATTCCCAAAGAGCCAAGTTTAAGGGTCAAGCTACACACTGCATTTAGTATGGAGCCTACAACTATGAATGCATTTTTTCCTTAATCAAAGCACATGGCAGAAGGCCTAATTTGCTGTTTAATCCTTCCATCTCCAGCTGTGGCCTGCCCCTCTGAAATTACCCCCCATGCAACACTTAGTGGTAGTATTTTTTTTAAAAGCTCCCATTGGTGCTAATAGGGGCTGTTTTTTTGCTATTGCTAACTGCAGCATGGGGTGGGGGGGGTCAGGGATGTCATAACTAAGGAGGAAAGGACTTTGTACACTAAACAGAAAGTCAAATGATGAAGCAGTTTATAAACAAACAAACAAACTTCCCCTCCTTGAGTGCACAGGGAACCCAATCCAGTTTGGAACTGAAGCACAAAAAAGAGGAGGTTTAATCCTTCCCTCCCCAGTTTTGGCCTCTCTGGAACTTCACCGATGACACAGTTACAGATACAGTAACAGCTTAGTTAACAAAATAGATGCGTTCCTGGACATTACTTCTTTATCAGAAACTTTGGCACCAGCGGTAGGAATAACATGGGAAGAATAGGGATAGGTTCCCACACCCACTCATAGATGGTGGGGGCAGCTTCAACAGGGATAATTGTAATGCCTCCTACCCAGTTTTAATATTGTTGTTGTGGATCTATTGTTTTTATTGTATTACTGTATTTTATTAATTGTATTTTAATAATTTTGTAAGTCGCCTAGAGTGGCCATTGGCCAGATAGGCGATGAAGAAATTAAATTTATTATTATTTATTATTATTTATTATTACCTGGCACCCTCCCCCTCCCCCTCTGAATAGTATTGGATCCTTCTCTCCCCAGCTCTGGGAGAAAGGAAGAGATCTCTTGAATGCAAAGCAAACACACAGGCTTGTCAGTTTCACCATAGCAAAGCAAAGGCAGAGGCTTACCAGTGGATTGATAGCAAAGCAAACACACAGGCTTGTCAGTTTCACCATAGCAAAGCAAAGGCAGAGGCTTACCAGTGGATTGATAGCAAAGCAAACACACAGGCTTGTCAGTTTCACCATAGCAAAGCAAAGGCAGAGGCTTACCAGTGGATTGATAGCAAAGCAAACACACAGGCTTGTCAGTTTCACCATAGCAAAGCAAAGGCAGAGGCTTACCAGTGGATTGATAGCAAAGCAAAAACACAGGCTAGTCAGTTTCACCTTAAAGCAAAGGCACAGGCTTGAAAGTTTATCCATAGCAAAGCAAAGCTCCTCTCTTTCACCTTAAAAAAGCCTTCCTTAAAAGGAGCTTAGTTCCTGGAGAATTCCTTAACTGAGGTAATACTGTAGTAAACAAAAATCCATTGAGACCACTCTGGATCAGACTCCCTGAACCTACTTTTGCATAAGAGAAAATGACATACCTAGCTGTAGGGTACATATTAAAATGTGTCATATTACCCTAACAAAATACCCAAGATGGCAGAAGGAGGCTGTACAGCAGTTAGAGCTCACAGATCCCACAAATCTTGGAGGAAATTGATTGGGGGGGTAAGGAGAAGCATAATTTGCCATGATTTGACAGAAGGGCGTTTTCCCCTCTTTATGAAAAAAAAATGTAACAATCAAAATGTCAGCTCAACCATATTTGCAGAATAAAACATTTCAAAAGCAAAGGCAATCAAGAGGCATTAAGCAAAACCTGGCTAGGAAGATGTAATGTAACGTAGCAAACATTCAGAGCAAATTTGGAAAAGTGGCTACATGTTGCAGCAGATCATAGGAGACGTGAATTCAAATCAATGCTCACATGTGAAGCTACAGTAGTTGGATAACTGTCAGCCAGTCAATATGTCTTAACCAAACCTACCATACAAGGCCACTGTGAAGATGACATCGGGATGGGGAAGCCATATCTGCTGCCTTGACTTCTTGATTGGGGGATTGGTGTGATTAAAATGTAATTAACAAATCAGTTAATGTTACGGATTATAAACTTTGGCTAACACAGGAGGAAGCAAGCCCTTACTACATCATGTGGATGTGACAATTATTTTTCTTTCCCATTTCTTAAGTAGTTTCCAAAGGTCATCTAACCCCAAAGTTCTCCAGAGTGGATCTCCTGAAGGAGGTGTGAGCAGTTGCTAATGTAGGCAAGATCTTGGTTGTGATTCCTGCTACCCTATTCTTGTGTTGTTGATTTGTTTAGCAGAAAGTGGGCCAATATGTCCATTTCCAAGCTACAGCAGAATTGTGGTTCACTGAGTGAGATGCAAAATTCTACCTGGTGAGCAGCAATTTCAGATTTTTTTTCAGAATGAATAGACTAATTGGTAAAACCTCTTATTTTGATGCCCCACACTCCTGTGTACTGGAGTGTGTGTTTTCACTTGCATCTCAGGAATTGATTTGTTGATTCAGGCAAGGGAGGCCTCACCTGAACACTGAGAGGGCGAGGGAAAGCAATAGTATTTGGGGAACCTCCTATCTTTCACCTGGGAGGAAGCCACCCAATTTCTCCTGTCCTCCACATACTGCATAGAAGAATGTTGCATATAAGACTTCTCACATTTAAGAAAGAGACTGAATAATCTTTGAAGCAAAGGGTAACAAATGATTGATTTTGCAGAGGCAAGAAATACCAAGCACAGGTATTGTCTGTGAATGCAAGATGAGAGGATTCCCAGGGGTTGCAAATGTGGTGTTCGTTAAGGATGGGGAGAAATTTGATTCAGTTTGCATTTAAAGCTGGATCTATCAGATTAGCACTTTCTGAAACAATATGAGAACCAAAACATAACCATCCTTCGATAGTCTTACTTATTCGAATTTTGCAATGCAGTTCTCTGACCAAAGAATGTTTACAAAAATGCACATGTTAGGGGGAAATGTGCATAAAAATGAATATATTAATGAAAATAGCATGCAACAGTGCATACAATTAGGAGACATTGCTTGCAAAAGTGTGTACATTAGTCAAAACTGCATACAAAAATGTGTGTGTTAGGAGAAATTTGCACTAAAATGCTGATCTCTTTTTCAAAGTGCTGCAGAGGAGAACTGAATTTAAGACTGAAGAAATGAGAAACTGAGCAAATAACGTTTCTGCATTTTTGCCGCCACCCTATTCCTGGGAAGACTTGGGAAGGTTCGAGAAAAATTTGTAATTGGTCAGGTGGTGCATCCTGACCAATTGGGAAAGGGTTTGAGCAGCTATATATAGCCTGCTCCTCCCTAAAAACGCACCTTTTTGCCTTGCAGCACGCTGTGGACACTCTCTGTTACCTAGATCTTCCTCGTGTTAACCTGAGTCGTCGCTGGTGATCGTATAATCTATCTGGTTTTCTTGTTTTTCTGTCCTTAGTTCCCTGTAATTGTTTAGGTGGGCCAGAGTGGGTGGGGGGGTTCCTTTACCGCCTTCCCCCCCTTAACCCCCTTTCTCCCCTTCTTCATAGTCAGTCCCCGCATTAGCTGGGGATCAGGGGCCGGGTGGCGTTCTCCCTGCCTTCCAGCGTTAAAATATTTACGGCACATTCTTACCACGGGTCAGCTGTGAAGCGAGGGGAAGCCGTCCTTTCGGCTCCCTTAAGCGACATTGCAGGCCAGTGCCGCGCTTGATTGAGGCAGCCTGTGTTAATTTGGTTTCTCAGCTGGGCAGCGTGTGCAGGGCGGCTTTTCCAATTTGTCTGCTGCCGCTATAGTCGCGGCGCGTGGCCTGCCCTCCCGGTGTTGTGTTGATCTGTGGTCCCAGTGTGCGTTGTCTTTGGTGCCTCTAGGGCCCTGCCAGGCGCCCTGATTGCCACTGAGTCAATTTATTTTCCCTCCTTTTTCCATGGATCAGCTGTGAGGCGGATCAGCTGTGAGGCGGCACGGGGTGCTTTTCCGAGCTTGTCTGCAGCTGCTAAGGGCCTCAGTGTTGTTTAAATTTCCCGCCTCTCTGTAGCATTGTCCTGCATTCCAGACTCAGCCGGGTAGTTGGCGAGTTTGGGTGAGGCTGGGATTGAATTGCTCCCTGTTGTTTCAATTAATTAATAAGTTAGCCCCATCTACCCCATTTGATATTACAATAAATTAATTAATATATATATATATATATATATATATATATATATATATTAAAAAAAGAGAGAGGGGGAGAGAAAATAAGAAAAGAAAATTAATTTAAGTTTAAATATACTCCATAGTTCTCTTCTCTGTTATTTAATTTAATTAGTTAAGCCGTATAGATAATTAAGTATAATTAAGTGACATTGTTTCTGTATATGAATAAATAAATTTAAATTAGTGATATATACAACTAATAATATATATATTTTGAATTGATTCACCCTTTGAAATTTACCCCCCCATTTTAATTTCCTTGTGCATTAATTGATTTGGCCAATTGGGTGGTGCCTGTGATTTATTTCTTTACATTTAAGGTTGTTGTCAATTTAGTTACTGGGTTATTTTCATAAAGGCGTTTAGTCGGCATTGCATATTGGTAATAATTGTTGTTGTTCTTCTTGTTGTTGTTAATATTGTTAAGTTTAGCTGGAATTCATCATGCCACCAAAGAAGGTTCAACAAAAGAGAGGGGTTCGAGTGGTGAAGCAGGCGACTAAGTGCCCCCCCTCGCGGCAAGAATGCCTGTCCTCAGATGAAGAAGAGGATATGGGGACAATTTGTGCTTTGGTCGCTAGGGTGGAGGCCCTTGAGGGAGAGCGCAGGCGTCCTTCAGAGCCAGGGGCAGGGCCTAGCACCACACCTTCAGGTAAGAAGTCAGCCCGCTTGGCTGCTAAGGCAACTAAATCAGGCATTCTTTCTGATTTGGTTGCCAGAATTGGTGTCCTTGAAGCGGCAGTGCCCAGAGATGATTCCACCGTTACAACGGTACCAGTCTGCACATCTGCGGCACCTTTGGCATCCACTTCTTCCCAATTTCCAGTCTCCACTGGCGCTGGCCTTCCCCAAGAACAACTGTATCCGCTACAACCTGGCATTCAAGCTCTTCCTACTGTTCCTTCCGGGGTAGCCACACCGGCAGTGGTTGTGTCTCCAGCTGCTTATGCAGGTGAGTAGTGTGTACCATCACATTCTTCTGCTACGCAGGTTCAGCAGACACAGCAGTATTCTGCAGTTCCTCAAGCGCTAGGTGGATCACATCAACCCTTAATTTATATGGGAGGTGTCTTAGTTCCACAGCAGCCTGCACTTCCTTGGCCCATTGCGGCAGTAACACCCTGGCAGCCGTCCGTGGCTTCAGCTAGTACACCTGCTCTTCTGCTGCCTCTTCCTTCTGGTGTATATCCACGGGGTGATACTTCCCTGCCATTGGGTGATCACTTATTATCTTCCACTAAGGAAAAGATTTGGCATGGTGAATATATTGATATATTCACACTCCTTTTTCAGGAATCTGAAATAAAGCCCAAAGAGGGTTCGGATCCGAATGAGCGTGAGGTAGCGATAAGAAAGAAAGTTGATCGCATATGGCCTAATTGGCTTAATGCGTTTACTGTTTATATGGGTGTGATGACTCAGGTTTATCCATCCAGGGCCATGTCCCTGATTAAATATCAGGACATCATTCATAGGGCCTTTAGGGAATTCTCTGGTACCTCTTGGTTGTGGTACGATGAGAATTTTAGACAAAGGGCGGCCTTGGACCCCACGCTTCATTGGGATGTTGAACATCCTGGTCTTTGGCTGCGTTCTATGACTTCAGCCAGACCCTCATTGGGAGACAGAGCTGATAGTGGGCATCTTTTGGTGTGTGCGCAGACTTCAGCCTCCAGTTCCAGCCAGGGCTGGCAGCGGGTTCAACCCCCTCAGGTTTGTTGGACCTTCAACAGTACTGGATGCTGTTACAGGCGCCTGTGTCGGTTTAGGCATGCATGTGGACTCTGCGGTGGCACTCACCCCAGTTCCACTTGCCAGAGAGCCCGTCCGGCTCGCCGGGGATCAGGAGAACAACAACAACCTAAACGTGGATCCGGCAACAGTGGCAGTACGTCGCAAGGCCAGTAGCCCTATTAGGTTGTTTCCCCTAGCGAGATTATTGAATAGCTATCCCAATAGATCTGTGGCTAGATGCCTTTGGTATGGTTTTTCAGAGGGTTTTCATATTCCTTTCGAAGGCCCAAGGGTTCCCACTTCCCCTGCCAACCAGCCTTCTGTTTTGGCTATGGCTCCTGTGGTTTTCAAAAAAATAAATAAAGCAATAGCTCCTGATAGGATTTCTGGCCCTTTTACTTACCCTCCCTTGTTGAATTTGAGGATTTCTCCTATTGGTATAGTTCCCAAGAAACAGCCAGGTGAATATTGCCTTATTCATAATTTGTCTTTCCCAAAAGGTACCTCTGTTAATGATGGTATTTCATCATTATATACGTCAGTCCAATATACTTCCTTTGATGAGGCTGTTAAGGTAGTCAGGAAGGCTGGAAAGGGCGCTTTGATGGCAAAGTGTGACATAAAGTCTGCATTTCGATTGCTCCCAGTGCACCCTGGCGATGTTGATTTATTAGGTTTTCGTTTTCAAGGCCAGTATTATGTAGATAGGGCAATGCCTATGGGATGCTCCATGTCCTGTGCTGCATTTGAGACCTTTAGCACATTCCTTGAGTGGGGGTTACGGACAAGGGCTGGTTCTTCCTTGTCTGCTCATTATTTGGACGATTTTTTGTTCATTGGCCCTGCAGGCACTTCTCATTGTCTGCATTTGATGCGAACATTTAAGGAGTTAACTATGGAATTGGGTGTCCCTTTAGCTTAGGGTTGCCATATTCCAGTTCCACAAATCTGTGCAGGTTAATTTGCATATTATGTAAAGTATTTGCATATTATGCAAATATCTGCATATTATTTGCATATTATGCAAAATATCTGCATATTAATATTTGGATTGTCCAGTTGTTTTGTTTTTGTGCCTAGGAATTACCACCAAAAGCTGGGAAAGATGTGAGAAATCTTTTTTTTAAAAGCAACATTTTCAGCCTTAAATGCCTAGACTCTAGTTTCCAACACTATGGAGTATTTATTGATTGATTAAGAGAATTTATATCCTGCCCTTTTGCTGTTAAAAACAGAGCTCAGCACAGCTTACAAATATAATAAAAACAATAAAAATACACAATCAATATAAAAACATAATAAAAACACAAAATAGCAACAAACATAAAGTAAGTCAGGGCAACAGTACGGTTAACCATATACGATATATTTCAAAGATGCGGTGGGTGGAGAAAAACAAGAAGCCAAAATGTTAGGAAAAGAGTCTTTCACACCACATGCTCAGTTCTAAATACTGTTGCAGCAAGTTTTACAAGTTCCTCCAGTATTCCACTGGTGCAGGCACTCAGACATTCAAAGTATCTGTATGTTTCTTAGGTTTTATAAAAGCAGAGCTTTGCTTAACTCAAAATTTCTTCTCCTTGATCAACCACATCTACACAGGTTCCACCTCCATACTCAAAATGAAACTGGGCCTGGAAGTGTGCAACAACCCCACACATACCTTGCTAATTAAATTATCAATGCCAGGATGTCTGTCTTATCGACTACTCTCCTGCTCCCCCCCCCCCAGGCATCATGAAAGACCCAGTCCTGGGCTCAGAAAGAAATAAATATCTGGTCCTCTTCAAAGTATTGATAAGCCTCTTGTTTTAATTGAAATAATAATTATAAATTCTTGTTCTTATCACTAATGGGAGTTAATTATCTTGCATATGCTGCTGTTGCTTCTATGGCTGTAACGGAGTGAGGTTAAAGATAAGTGAAATGCAAATAGAAAAAAAACCACAGAAGGCAGTAACACTTTCCTAAATGTAATACCATACCAACCACAACAAGATTCCTATGAGTAAGGCAAAAAACTAAGCATCTCACAACCAGTCAGGATTCCTAACCAAAAACCAAAAATATGATAAATGAAGAAGTATTTATATAAGCATGACTATCAAATATATTTATTATTTACACAAACTGTAAAGATATTTATAGTGCAATCCTAGGTTTATTTATTCAGAAGCAAGTCCCAGTGTATTCAGTGGGGCTTACTCAAACAGGGACAGAACTGCAACCTCAAGTGATAAGCAACTTCATTCACACAACCCAAAATTCCAAATCATGCCACTTTACGCTGTTTCGCAACTGTTTATGCTTGTTTTTATGGTTATTGGATTTTAAATGGCTTTATTTCTTGTTGTGAGCTGCCTTGGTTTCCAGCCCTACCTCAAAGGGGTGTTGGAAAGACTCCATACACACACACGCACACACTGCAGATGTATAAATACATACAGCCCATATAATAGTTTATTGTCAAACCAGTTGGTCATTGCAGAAAAATCAGTATTAGTTTTTAAAAAATCAGTATTACTTTCCTACAGAATAAAAACTGTAATACCTAAGTAAGCCCTGCCTACTTGCTTTAAAATAGGACTGCAGAAGGGGGCAGAAAGAGTTAGAACACAAACACAATTCTTTTTTACATTCACTCCAAAGTCGCATTGATTTTGAGCACATTCATAACCATGTCTACTCAAAAGTAAGTCCTATTGAATTCAATGGGATTTACTCTGGGCATATGGGATTAGCATTGCTCTTACAAAAAGCAAGCATTGGGAAGGTTTTCAAAACACTGTCCAAGATCTGACTCCTGCACACAAGAGGAAAAAAAACTGAAATGTATATACTTACCCAATTTATGAGATTTTCAGATAAACAGGGGGTGAAACCACCATTTTGTTTTCTAGACACTGCCTCAAATCAATGAAACTGAAACACAATCCAAGATTGGCTGCAATCGTGAATGGGCGGGGTTAAAGCTAGGAAGTGCATGCAGTACTGTTTAAAGAAAGATTTAACAGCCGGGGGGGCGGCTGACGTTTTTATGCATATCTCGAGAACCGGACCACCTAGAAACTTTTTTTTAAAATTAAAGCTGAGAATCCAGGCCACCTAAGGGGCTAGCCGGGCGCCGGGTGGCATGCATAGAATCCGGGCAAAACCCGGCTAACCGGGCAATATGGCAACCCTACTTTAGCTCCCGAAAAGTCTGAGGGCCCTTCTACTTCCCTTTCATATTTGGGGATTCTTTTGGATACGCAGTCCCAGACTTCCAGTCTGCCTCAGGATAAGTTGCTCACATTGAGGCAGAGATTGCACTCAGTTTTGACTTTGGAAAAGGTCACACTTGCTCAGTTGCAAGAGCTTCTGGGTCATTTAGTTTTTGCTTCTAAAGTCATTTTGCCAGGTAGAGCATTCCTTCGTCGTCTCTGTGATGCTATGAAGGGAGTTCGTTCTCGTTTTCATCTTATTAGGGTCACGTTGGGAATGAGAGAGGATTTCAAAATGTGGCTTACTTTCTTGGATAATTACAATGGCCTCTCCTTCTGGCGTGAGGACTTATTACTGGAAGCTGAGCTGCAAGTACATTCCGATGCTGCAGGTGGCATTGGTTTTGGTGTAATTTTTAGATCTCAGTGGTGCGCTGAGAGATGGCCTTCGGAGTGGCTAGCTTCTGGGCTTACTTCAAACATGACCTTTTTGGAATTCTTCCCAATTGTGGCAGCAGTCTATATTTGGCCTTTAGCATTCCAAAATCGCACTGTGCGCTTCTGGTGTAATAATTTGTCCACAGTGTGTGTGGTCAATACCCAGACTTCAAAATCGCCTCAGGTGATACGCCTGGTGCGGGCCTTTGTATTGCAATGCTTGCGATTTAATATATTATTTGTAGCTCACCACGTTCCGGGATTACAGAACTGTGTTGCTGATGCTCTCTCCCGCTTACAGATGGCACGTTTCCCGGAACTGGCACCAGGAGCAGCTCAGGATTTGGTCCTGGTCCCTTTCTTCCTGTGGACCCTTGGGAATTAGAAGTTGGGGCCGCCATAGCCTCTGCCCTTGCTCCCAACACTCAGAGAGCGTATCAGCGTGCTCTTGGAACATTCCAGGCTTTTCGTGCCAGTAGTGCTTTGCCTTCTCTATGGCCTATTCCTGTATCACATTTGCTGCAGTTTATGTTATATTTAAAAGGGCAAAATAATTCTGTTTCTACCATCACCGGACACCTCTCTGTGCTGGCCTTCATTTCTAAGGCAAGAGGATTGCAGGATCATTCTGTAGATTTTAGGGTCAGAAAGGTTCTTCAGGGTTGGTTGCGTTCCGCCCACAGGCCCGCTGACCGAAGGAGGCCAATCACGCCCGATGTTCTGCTTCAGATCCTACCATTATTTAGGTCTATGTGCTCATTGCCGTATGAGTCGCACCTGTTCGCCGCAGTAACACTGACGATGTTCTATGGTGCCTTTCGCCCTAGTGAAGTATTGGCTTCCTCGAAGCGTGATGTATCCTACCGAGCCTTCTGCTTTGGCAATTGCACATTAGGTGCTGACATAGTTAGGCTTTCCCTTCGAGTCTCTAAGACTGATCAAAAGGGCCGTGGCAGTATTATTTCATTGAATGTTTGCCAGGTTCCTGAATTGTGCCCAGTTGCTGCAGTGCGTCTATTTTTGTCTATCAGGCCAGCAGGCCAGCGGGAGGGAGGGGTGGGAGAGGGGGGAGAGGGGGGAGAGGGGGGAGAGGGGGAGGGGGGGAGAGGGGGGAGAGGGGGGAGAGGGAGGAGAGGGGGAGGGGGAGAGGGAGAGGGGGGAGAGGGAGAGGGAGAGGGGGGGAGAGGGGGAGAGGGAGAGGGGGGAGAGGGGGGGAGAGGGGGGGAGAGGGGGGGAGGGAGAGGGGGGGAGAGGGGGAGGGAGGGGGAGGGGGAGGGGAGAGGGGGCAGAGGGGGGCAGAGGGAGGGGAGAGGGAGAGGGGGAGAGAAATGAATCCTGACAGTCCCAATTTATAGCTGGGAACACTGAGGCTTAGGGATATAGAAAAGGGCCAGGGTGCCTCTGAGCTCTCTGTCCTTCCATACAAAAGCCCATTCCCATTTTTCCCCACCCCAAGCTGTCTTTATTTCAGCAGCTTCATTTACAGTGCTGCTGTTTCCTCTCCCACATAATCCCACCCATACCCATCAATGGACGAGGGAGGGGAGCTGCCAGAGGGGACTTTACGCAGGAGTGCTTCAAACCTGGAGCCAGCCCTGATACGTAGGGGTGTTCAACTCCCATCAGTGATGTGTTAGAACAGGAAATAGAAAAGAGGGGGGGATCCAGATGCTACTTTAACAATCCCACATTGTGGGGGAAGCGTAGACAAAAGATGTAACCTGCACTGAAACTGAAGACAATCCTTATGGTAAATACAAAGGAGGGGGGAACAAAGAGGTATTGCAGGCCTGTAATCTCTTCTGAGAGGGATTATTGGGAGAAAAAGAGGGAGGAAAGTTTAGGAACAGAGCTGGCGTGCTGTTCAGCGCTGGCCAGTCACGGATGTAAGTGTGACCTCTACAAGCCAGAGTCTTAAGTAACAAAGTCTGAAGCGGTTCAGGCACCAGCTGGCCCTGCACTGGTGTGATAAGGCCTCCCGGTAGCCCTTCTGCAGAATGCCCAGGTTAAGCCTTGAACCATTTGGAGATGTCTTGGAAGGTGGGATATGGAATATTGGCTGAGAGACAGCAAGATTATACAATCACAAAAGTGGCTGTTTACTATAGCCAGCATGGATTTTTCTCATTCCGCAATGTTAAATTGAAAACACCCTCATGCCATTCTGATACTTCCCATAAGCTCATTTCAAAACAAAACCTTAAAATTTTTATAGTCCTGAACTCAGAAACACTTGCTTAACAACCCTCTAATTTTTTGTGGTGATATAAAAAAGAGTCAGAGACAACCGACAGTAGAAAGTCTGAGAGAGTCTTACTCCCTTGACAGAGCTCCAACAGCCAGAGTGCTTTAACAATCAGCCCCTCTTCCCAGAGAATTCAGAGAATTGGAGCTCTGTGAGGGGAACAGGGATTTCCTAACAACTCTCAGCACTCTTCACAAACTACACTTCCCAGGATTCTTTGGGGGAAGCCATGACTGTTTAAAGTGGAATAAATGTCTGGTGTGGATGTGGCCAGAATTAACAATCTGCATCAGTGTTGGAATTGTTTTTAATGTTTTATTTATTATTTATTACATTTGTACCCCACTTTTCATGAAACATATGGTCTCCCATCCAGGCACTGACCAGACCTGACCCTGCTTAGGTGCTGGCCTCATGTGCCTTCAGACCATAGCCTGGGACCATAGCATGTTTTCAAATATGTTTTTAAAGAGGAGTTTTTAAATGCTTTGGTTTTGGTTTTTAGGGTGGTTTGCTTTTCATGCGTTTTTAAATATGTTTTGTTTTTAAAGTTTTAAAGATGTTTCAGTGTGTTATCACTTGTCTGTCTCCTTGGACGCCTTCCAGGAGGAAGGGTGTGATAAATTAATTAATTAATTAATTAATTATTCAGAAGGCAATCTCAGTAAAAACTCTCAGGGTTGTATCCAACTAAGTCATTACATGAGCAAGAAGACTTCTGTAAGTTGAGTGGGACATGCCCTCCCTTACCTCTTCCTGCTCACCCCCCCATATGTGCTCTGGGTTTTCCCCCCACCCCTCTGGAACAGATGTAGGGGCAGTGCAGGGGGCAGATGGGGGGGGAAGAAACAAGACAGAGGGGACATTATGTGGTGCTTCTGGAAGTCAGTCTGCACATGCAATGATTGTAGTTGGATTTATTTATGATACAGAGCTCTATTTCTCCCTAACTTCTGCATCGGGAGAGGCTGTGAAAGCTCTGGATCAGTGTCTGAATGCCGATTGGACTGGATAAAGGCCAATAAACTGTGCTTGAATCCTGGGAAGATGGAAGGTCTTTGGGTAGGTTGTTCCAATGTCTGGGAGATAGGCACGTTACCTGTTCTGGATGGGAGCATGCTTCCTCTGAAGGAACAGGTCCGTAGCTAAGGGGTAAAGATGGAAAGTTCCATCAATTTTGGTTCCCTCAGATCCTCATTTTTCCAATCTTAAATCCAGTTCTCCACATTTCTGCAGCAATTTGTGATTTTTTTTTTAAAAAGTCCTAATGAAAATTATCCAGCACTTTAGTGTGAATTCCTCCTATTTAAACACAGTTTTGTAGGCATTTTTGACTAATCTACACAGTTTTGCAAGCCATTTCTCATCACATAATGCATTTTTGTTTGTTATTTTCACTCATATATTCATGTTTATGCAGACTTTCCCCTAACATATTCTTTTTTGAAAACATTGGTTGGTTGGTGAACTGCATTGCAAAATTGGAATAAGTGTGAATTTCAAAGGGTGGCTGTGTTTCTATTCTCATATTGTTTTGGAAAGTGCAAATTTGATAGATTCGGTTTCAAACACAAAGTGAATCAAGTTTCTCGCCCATCCCTACTTAGTGGGTACTCCTTGATTCATGTATATCACTAGAGCCTCAAGTATCTTCTGTGTCAGGTCCAGGATGAGACTGAGGAACCAGACCAGTGGGTGAAAGCAATTCAGTTTTTATTAGAGTGACATCCACACAAACGCTGCGCCTTCTCATAAAGCGCCACTGACTTACAGATCCTGCGACATGGAAAGATAGTTGACAGAGCGAAGTGCACTTTCCCGCCCAACTCTTAAGACCCAAACCGGCGCGAAGCCTTTCACTCCGCCTCAATCCCCCCTCAGGGGCCACCTGTCTCCCCCTCCCCCTTTCTTGTCTCTTCACTCGTCGTCGAGTACACGGTGAGGGGGGAAGCGCCGGCCCCTCCCCTTCTGAAGATTCCGACTCCGGTATGGGCGTAAGGGGAGGTCCGGGCGGAGGGGGAGGCATGTGAACTTTCAAGGTTGGCTCCGAGACTCTGGCGCTCCCAGGATCTCCATTGCTGGGCAACCCTATCTCTGGACATTCCTCTCCTTCTCCTTCGCTCAAGTCTGACAGGGGGCTCCCCTCCCCCTCGTCTTCTGACTCTAAATCCACAGGACCCCAATTCCACATCCCGACATCATCCCCTCTTCCAGGCTGAGCCCCCCCCTCTAACTGGCTTGGGACGGTGGGGAAATAACTCATGAAACCGTTTCACTAACTCTGGAGCGTGCACATCAACTTAATTTTCCCAACTCCTATCTGCAGACCCGTACTCTTTCCAATGGATCAAATACTGCAATTTCTTGTGTCTTATTTGGGAGTCCAAGATGTCCTCAACTTCGTACTCCGTCTGCTCATTTACCCTGATCGGAGCCCCTGGAGGTTCCACTGGCCGCAACTCACTGGGGGGGGGCTGCTTTGGTGAGCAGGGATCGATGAAACACAGGGTGTACTTTGAATGAATCGGGTAACTTCAGCCGGTACGCCACCGGATTAATTTGAGTCTCTATTTCAAAAGGCCCCACCCTCTTATCTTGCAGTTTTCTGCATTTGCCTGGCATTGGGAGGAAACGAGTGGACAACCATACCTGGTCTCCTGATTGAAGGGGGGGGGCTTCTCTCCAGTGTAAATCGGCAGCTCGCTTGTACTCCGTCTTGGCTTCGTCCAGTTGTTGTTTCAGGGTCTGTTGGATGGCTTGTAACTCCTGTAGAAATTCTTCAGCGGCGGGCACCAACACTTTCTCCGAACTGCTAGGAAAGGCTTTAGGGTGAAATCCATAATTTGCAAAGAACGGGGTTTGCTGAGTGCTGGAGTGTAAGGCGTTGTTGTACGCAAACTCTGCAAAATGTAAATACGAAGTCCAGTCAGTTTGTTGGTAAGAAACGTAACAGCGTAAATATTTCTCCAAAACGGCATTCAAGTGTTCCGTCTGACCATCTGTCTGGGGGTGATGGGCAGACGAGAGTTTTAACTCCGTCTGCAGCTGCTTCCAGAGCGCCCTCCAAAACTTAGCCGTAAACTGAGTCCCTCGGTCCGAGACTACACTGTTGGGCAATCCATGCAACCGGTAAACCTCCTTGATGAATAATTTGGCCGTTTCTTTCGCTTCTAAGGGCCCCGGGCAAGGGAGAAAATGTGCCATCTTGGTAAGTAGATCTACCACGACTAGAACGGCAGTCATCCCTTGTGACTTTGGTAGATCAGTTATAAAGTCCATGGAAAGGTCCTTCCAAGGCTCACTGGGGACCTTTAACGGTTGTAACAGCCCTGCCGGTTTTCCCGTTTGATGTTTAGCTCGCATACAAACCGAACAGGATTTCACATAGTCCTCAACGTCCCGGCGCATCTTCGGCCACCAAAAGTCTTTAGCTATATTCTGAATGGTTTTGTAAATCCCGAAGCGTCCTGCAGTGACAGAGTCATGGCACTGGCGTAGAATTTTGAGTCTTAAGTCTCCCTCTGGCACGACCCTGGCCGTTTTAAACCACAACAACCCATCTCACCAGTAGAAATTCACCTCTGAGTCTGGATCCTGCCCCGCCTCGTGAATGTACTGCTGCATGCCCGTCCCTTCCCGTTGCGCTCTTTTGAGCTCTTCCTCCCATGAAGGTTGGCATGATCCTAGTGTTAATTTCTCCAGCGGGATCACGTACTGTGGCTGGTCCTGGGGCTCACTCTCCTTAAATTGCGGATGCCTGGACAAGGCATCGGCTCTCTGATTCTTGGCTTGGGCGTGATATGTAATCCTGAAGTTGAACCTGGCGAAGAACTGGGACCATCTGATCTGCCTCTGGTTCAGCTTCCTGGCCGTTTGCAGACTTTCCAGGTTCTTGTGGTCGGAACACACTTCAATTTGATGGGAGGCTCCCTCCAAATACTGCCTCCAGTTCTCGAAAGAGTCCTTAATGGCCAGTAACTCCTTCTCCCAGACCGTGTAGTTCTTCTCTGCAGGCTTTGACTTTCTAGAGAAGTATGCGCAGGGGTACAACTCCTTTCCCTCGGGATCTCCTTGTAGCAAAACCCCCCCGATGGCAAAGTCTGAGGCATCAGCTTCCACTATGAAGGGACGGTTTGGATCAGCGAAGCGCAAAATGGGTTCGGTAGCGAATTTCTCTTTTAACTCCTCAAAAGCCTTTGTAGCGTGCTCCGTCCATTGGAACTTTTTCTTTCCCCTTAAACAGTCGGTCAGGGGAGCCGTTAGTTTGGAAAACCCCGGGATGAATTTCCTGTAGAAGTTAGCAAACCCTAGAAACCGTTGCACATCCTTTTTCATGACGGGTTGCCCCCAGTCCTTTATGCAACTCACTTTCCCTGGGTCCATCTCCACTCCTCCCGCTGAGATTCGATACCCCAGGAAGTCCAAAGACTCGAGGTCAAACCCACATTTCTCCAACTTAGCATACAGGTGGTTTTCTCTCAGTCTCTTTAACACGGTTCTTACGTGTCGGTCGTGATCCTCTTGATTCTCCGAAAACACCAGGGTATCATCTAAGTAACAGATTACATACGTGTCCAGTAAGCCTCCAAATACATCGTTCATGAATTTTTGAAAAATTCCTGGACTTCCCGAAAGCCCAAACAGCATGACAAGGTATTCAAATTGACCGTAACACGTGAGGAACCCCATTTTCCATTCATGTCCCTCCTTCATTCTGATTAGATTGTAGGCTCCCCGCAAGTCCAACTTCGTGAAAATCTTGGCTGAACGTAGCCGATCTAGCAACTCTGAGATTAAAGGCAGTGGATAGCTGTTAGGGGTGGTGATCTGATTCAGTGCGCGGTAATCATTACATTGCCTGAGTTCCCCCCCCTTCTTCTTCACTAACAACAAAGGCGCCCCGGCCGGAGACTGTGACGGGCGAATGAATCCTCGCTTCAGGTTCTTTTCCAAGAACTCTTTCAGAGCCACCCTTTCAGTCTCTGTGAGCGAGTAAATCCTTCCCGACAGTATGCTGGCCCCTGGCACAAGATCGATCGTGCAGTCGTAAGGACGGTGGGGGGGTATGGTTTCCATTTCCTTTTCGTCAAACACATCTTGGAATTCCTCATACTTCGGAGGGAGCATCGCTGGCGTGCCCTCTTGTATGGCTCCTGCTAAGGTGTTCTTGATTCCTTCTGGTTGGCAGTTCTCCTGACAGTACTGAGATGTGAACCACACCACCACCTCCTTCCAACTTATTTTAGGCTCGTGCATGGCGAGCCAGGGCATCCCCAGAATCACCTCAAAGCTTGAAAGATCTGACACGTACAGTGAGATGAGCTCTTCATGCCCGGGAATTTGAAGCTTCAATTCCTCCGTAGCTTGCGTTACCCCCCCTGACTTCAGGGATCTCCCGTCAATGGTCTCCATGGAAAGGGGGGTGTCCAGTGTCCAGCTAGAGATGCCATAACGCTTGGCCAGCTTTGCGTCGATGAAGTTGGTGGAGGCTCCACTGTCGGTTAAGGCAGTAGAGTTGAACATCACTCCTCTGGCAGTTGTAATCCGCACAGGTAGAACCAGCACTCCTTTGGAGGGAGTCTGGGTCATCGGGGGGCCTTTGTACAACGCTGCCCCCAGCCCACCGGCCTTCACGTGGACTGGGTGTTCTAGTTTTCCGACAGCTCCGTCTTCCCCTTCTTTAGCCCACAGTCTCTGGCCATATGACCCAGTTTGGAACAATAGAAACATAAACGTTCTCGGCGTCGTCTCTCTTTCTCTTCTTCCAAGAGCCTTGGTCTGGCCCCCCCCTGCCCTTCAGTCGCGCTACCCGTCGTTCCCGAAGTGGAGGGATTCTTGCTGCGAGGCGCCGAGGCGGAGTATCTAGGGGCCTCCTGTCTCTTCTCCAGGCGTCTCCCCTCCAGTCGGTGATCGATCTGCAGGCACAGCCGAATAAGTTCTGGCAGGTCGGTGGGGGGGGCGGTCCTGGCCAGTTCATCCAGGATCTCCGCGTTCAGTCCGCTCCGGTACATGAACATCAGGGCTGCCTCATTATAGCCAGTCTCTTGGGATAAAATTTTAAACGCATTAGTATACTCGGAAACAGTTCCTTTTTCTTGTTTCAGAGCACCTAGCTGCCGCGCTACAATTTCCGCTCTTTGCGGGTCTTGAAACATCTCGGTCATTTCTTGTATGAATCCTCTGTACCTTCCTAGGAGAGCATCCTTTCTCACCGGATACGGAGTCACCCACTTTGCAGCTTCTCCCTCCAGGAGGCTGGTCACGAATGCCACTTTAGCCCCATCACCCGGAAATTCTGCATTCCTGACATCCAAGTATAGTTCACGTTGAGCCACGAAGGTTGCCAACTGATCACTTTGTCCCGCATACTTTGGGGGTAATCCAATGGGCACCTTTACCGCAGCGGCTGGAGGGGCGGTTCGCATCCGATCGATCATGGCTTTCAAGGCCTGATTATCCGTTTTCAGTGCCTTGACAGCTGCCAGCAAGGATTGAACATCCGTCTGTAAATCAGCCACATTAGTCCTCAAGAGTCTCACTTCTTCCGTCTCAGAAGTGGGATTTGTTCCCCCCTCCGCTCCCTTTGACATCTTGTCCTCGTCCCGTGGAGAGAGCGTTGAGAGTGATTTAGGTGGCTCTGTCAAGCTGTCAGGTCCAGGATGAGACTGAGGAACCAGACCAGTGGGTGAAAGCAATTCAGTTTTTATTAGAGTGACATCCACACAAACGCTGCACCTTCTCATAAAGCGCCACTGACTTACAGATCCTGCGACATGGAAAGATAGTTGACAGAGCGAAGTGCACTTTCCCGCCCAACTGTTAAGTAGGACCCAAACGGGCGCGAAGCCTTTCACTCCGCCTCAATCCCCCCTCAGGGGCCAACTATCTCCCCCTCCCCCTTTCTTGTCTCTTCACTCGTCGTCGAGTACGCGGTGAGGGGGGGTAGCGCCGGCCCCTCCCCTTCTGAAGATTCCGACTCCGGTATGGGCGTAAGGGGAGGTCCGGGCGGAGGGGGAGGCGTGTGAACTTTCAAGGTTGGCTCCGAGACTCTGGCGCTCCCAGGATCTCCGTTGCTGGGCAACCCTATCTCTGGACATTCCTCTCCTTCTCCTTCGCTCAAGTCTGACAGGGGGCTCCCCTCCTCCTCGTCTTCTGACTCTAAATCCACAGGACCCCAATTCCGCGTCCCGACACTCTTTTATCAGCTTTGTCTAGTTCATCAGATCCAGCCACACCTGGACAGGGATAGTCCATGAGTCGGTAACCTTGAGGCTGGATTCCTGCAATGCACTCTTTGTGGAGCTGTCCTTGGACCTGGTTTAGAAGTTCCAGATGGTGCAAACTGTGGTGGCCAGATTGCTGTTGGGGGCATGTGGCAAACAACATGTGACACCACTGTTAAAACATCTGCACTGGCTGCCCATCTGCTCCCTAACCAAGTTTTGTAAATTAATACAGAGACCTTGGACAACGTAGATTCAGGATACCTTAGGGACTTTCCTGAACCCTTATATCTCAGCTCTTTCACTGAGATCATCTGCAGGAGCGGTATGGGTCATCCCCTGAGTTGGAAAGGCTCATTTAACATCAACATGAGATCAAGCCTTCACTGTTATTGCTCCAGTTCTCTGGAATGCTCTGCCAACAGAGATTCAGCAGGCACCTTCTGATTTAACCTTTAAACGACTGCTGAAAACCTTTTCATTCCACCAGGCTTATGCAGGCAGGTAAGAAGTTGCCTCTTTGCAATAGCGGACTTTGTTTTTTACTGTATTTTTAATAGTTTTTATTATACAGTTTTTATTTGTTGTAAACCACTTTGATGTTTTTTTGGAATGAAATTGTGGTATGCAAATATGTTTATAAATAAAATAAAATATACAGTACGTATTCCATTTATATGCCACCTTTCCTCCAAGTAGCTCACGGTGGCATACAAACATGGTTCTCCCCCTCCCAGTTTTATCTTCACACCAACCCTGTAAGGTAGGTTAGTCTAAGGGACTTTCCCAAGGTCACCCAATAAGCTTCATGGTTGAGTGAGGATTTCAACCCTGGTCTGTCAGGTTCCAGTTCGACACTCTAAACAAGACACAACAAAGGAGCCATAGCAGATTCCATCCGTACTGAAATCTGGGAGTGCAATTTAGAGATGGAAGAGAATTCCATTTGGTCCACGTTCTTAAGCAAACCGGTCTAATTCAAACCTCCCAGAGGAATACAAAGATTGGATTGTAATTATCCTTCAGATTTTGCACACCTCTGAATTTTACAACACAGTTCTCAGCTTAAAAAGATAAACCAAAATGCCTTTTCAAAATGTGTTATTTTAAGATAAAATAGATTTAGAAATGCATTGACATAAAACACATATTTATATGCATATTTTGTGACAAATTACATCTTTACATATTTAAATACAAGCTTTCATACAGATGTTTTTCAAAAAAATAAAAATTTATATATTATTATTAATAATAAAATTAATAATATAGACTGTTTGCTTACCCAACCACCATTTTCCTCCCTTCTACGCTGACCCCAGTTTATAATTTCAATGAGGATAACATTCACTAATAGGCAAAAAAACCTTGGGGTTTAAGAACATACCTATAGCCCACAAATATTTCTATCAAACTTTAAAAGGCAGGGAAATTGGGCAGTTATAGTGAATGCATCAGCTGAGCAGGAGACCTGACCTCTCCTAGATATTGTCCTGCCCTACAAATTTGTCAAAATGCAAACACAATTTGTGTTGGTCTGTCAAAGTCCAATCCACTTCCTGTGTAGCTTGGAAGAATTTGGTAACATGTGCCTCTGAGCATACAGTAAGTGGTGGCAACACCTGCAATCAGCCCAAATAACATATCTCTGGCCTAATTGCCTTCTCAATTGCAACCACCTCCATCTCTTTGCAACTTTCATCTCTTTGACATTAAGACCAACCTATGTCATCAGTGCATCTTGACTTAAAATAGAGTTGATACTAAATCTTACACTCTTGATCAGGAGAACCATCCAAAGGCTTTTCAGCTAAGTGATTCCCAGACTTTTCTCTCCACTGACCACTCGAAAAATGCCAAAGGTCTTCTCAGACCATTAATTATTTTTCTTCCTGTTGTAACAATTGCAATTCCATAGAATTCAAATTGTAATACAATCAAATACAATGTACAAAATAAAAAGAAGCAATCAAGATATAATGAAAAATCAACATGAATATTTGGTGCAATGGACGTGCCATTTCACATCTTCAACCTCAAATCCACAAACATGTCACAGACCACCAAAATAAAGCTCATGGACCACTGGCAGTCCATGGAGCACAGTTTGGGAACCAATGATCGAAGTAAAAAGAGTTTTGATAAGACAAGTGAAATTTCTCAATAGGTTTTAGGGAAGAAAATGGACCTGGGTAGGAGGTGGGTTTCATCGTTCACCATCAACAAAAGCATGCAGAGTCTTACTTAATGTGACAGTCGATGGAGGCAGTGGTGCTTATTAAAAAATGTGCTTCAAATATGTCAGTGGACCACTATTTCTGACCTGGGGAAGCAATAGGAGAGTCATTACACTGAAGATGAAAGAGCAGGTGGAATTGGGGTCTATTTAGTCATGACAATAAGGTGGCTGTTGGAAGAAACATAAATCCAAGAAGAAGGAAAAGATTTGGCAGAGGCAATGAAAAGACTGGAAAAAATCACCCCATGTTATTGACAAGTTCTCTTATTTAAAGTGAGGGCTTCCATTTTGCAGGCAGTTCTGCCTCCTGGCAAGATTTTAATCTGCTGTTTTCTTCCCCACCCATCCTTTCACTCCCTCCCAGCCTGGCCCCAAGTTGTAATTTCAAGGAGGACAAAATGCAAAAGTCTCCTTCCCTGGTGGTTTCCATTCACTGTAAATTTCACACTGTATGGGGAAAGAAAGGATAATGACTCATACATGAGGCATGTGCTACCTTTGGAAAGGCAGGGATCACATTTATTTGTTTATTTAGACTGCCCTTCACCTGAGGGTCTCAGGTTTTAAAATACACAGATATTTAAAACTAGGAATTAAGAGTATAAAATCAAGCAACAACAATGTAAAACACTGCCACTTTGTATATAACAATCCCAGGACTAACCTATTCATGTGGGTAGGTACCCAACCCAATGGTTCTGCTCCTAATTGCTCTCCAATCAATAGTGACATTGAGAAATATTACATTTGCACAGTGGCCTAGTGGAGGGGGCCTTTTTCAGAGCAGGTGCAATGACATCTGCTGAAGTGTCAGTGTAACTGATGGATCTTTTTTGCTCTGGCAAGTGCATTAAGTGATAATAAGTCTTTCAAGTTTGTAGCAGATTAACATGGAGGAAGTTAGAGAAGGAGGAAAATAAGCAGAAACTGGATACCTCGTTCCTTTGATGGGGTTTCTTCTGCATGCTAGCTATTTAAGCAGCAACACTTTTTTTGCATTTCTAATGAGAAGTTCAAGGGCTGGATTTCAGCTGGCTGAAGATCCTTTGTTAAAGCTCAGTCAATGGGTTTTACAAGTTAAACCTATGCAGTCGGAAGTAAGCACAATAGAATCCAATGGAGCTGACTTCCAAGAACCTATACATAGGATTGCAGTCATGCTGATCCTAATAACTTGGCTCATTGGGGACATGGCTATCGGGGCTGTCATGATGACTTCCTGCACTTCAAAGTTTACCACCATACCACAGTTCATTTGCAGTGACACCTGACACAAAGGCCCGGTTTGGAATTACTACGGTTTATCCAGCATGAGATCAGAGACAAGACATGCCCTGGCAAGCACAAAAAGAGAGAGTGGAGGGAAGGAAAGGCTTTGTTCAGTTTTGGCTCTGGCTCCATCCATCATGAGTTCTTCCCTCCTTAACTTTTTCCATGGATCAATGGCCTTCCAGAGGGGTAAAAAAATCCCCACTGGTGCTTTACCCATTTCAGTTTACTATTAGTACACTGACCTGATACGACTAATATGGCGGTACTTTTAGACATTTGGCATAAATTTGTTTCAAAGCAATCAAGATGTAGTTTTGGCCAAGTTGTTACAACACTCCTGAGTCTTTTTTATTATTATTTTAACAAAAAAAGCTGCAGGTCTTTACACATTACTCCATAGTCCAGATTCATTGGATACGTTCCACCGAGTAACTGAGTGCAGCTTACAATGGTTTCTACACCTGCATCGGATGCCTAAATCAATATGCTGGTAGGGCACCATTGTGGGGGCCTAGGACATTCTCCCGCTTTTATGGCCCCTCTCTGTACCCCTGGTGATTAGTACATAGTACCAGAGAGATCAATAAATTCCTCTCAGCCATGATATTCACTGGGTGACTTTCTGGCAGTTTCCACAGCTCAGCCTAATCTATCTCTTACAGGTGTGCTATGTGGTTGAAAGAACCATGCATGCCTAAGAGGAAAGAAGAAGTAAGTAATATACAGCCTTCGGGTTGTGCTTGATTCCAGGCTGTCCATGGAGGCTCAGATTTCGGCAGTGAGCCGGGCAGCCTGGTACCAACTACACCTCATACGAAGGCTGCAACCCTACCTTCCTGTTCATCAGCTCCCACTGGTAGTACACGCCCTGGTCACCTCTCGTTTGGACTACTGTAATGCGCTCTACGTGGGGTTACCCTTGAAAACGGTCCGGAAATTACAACTGATACAAAATGCGGCGGCTCGACTACTTACGAATAGTCGCCGCCGAGATCACATCACACCAGTGTTGTTCGACCTACACTGGCTTCCAGTTGTTTTCCGAGCCCAATTCAAGGTGTTGGTATTGACCTTTAAATCCCTATACGGTTTCGGCCCAGTTTATCTCACGGAGCGCCTTCAACGCCACCAATTATGCCGCCCGACAAGATCGGCCACACAGGGCCTTCTCTCAATCCCGCCAACAAAAACAGCCAGATTGGCGGGTACAAGAGAGAGGGCATTCTCAGTGGCGGCCCCCACTCTTTGGAACTCCCTCCCACAAGATCTCCGGCATACCTCTTCCCTAAATGTATTTCGGAAAGCCTTAAAGACCTGGCTTTTTCAGCAGGCCTTCGGGGTATCCGGGGAGGGTTAATCGATATAATTGTAATGCCTCCTACCCAGTTTTAATATTGTTGTTGCAGATCTATTGTTTTTATTGTATTACTGTATTTTATTAATTGTATTTTAATAATTTTGTAAGTCACCTAGAGTGGCCATTGGCCAGATAGGCAACGAAGAAATTAAATTTATTATTATTATTATTATTATTATATATATATAAGTATGGTTGCCATTCAGTGGTTTCCTATGAAAATGGATATTTAACCAATAATGCTACTGCAGCATTCAGCTTATGGGGATTAAAAAGGATAATTCATTGGTCCAGAAGATAAATGGGTCAACAAAAGTGGTGGGGAACCTCCGGCCCACGGACCTAATTAGGTTTGACAGAGGACCTAATTTGGCCCATGAGGCCATCTTCCCCAAGCCATGCCCACTTGCTCTACACTCAACATTATACATGACATTAAGTGTGTGACAGATAAATATGTGACTCCATGCCAAAAGCAGGGTTCACATTTTTTAAAAATGACTTCAAGCTGTGCAAACAAAGGGAAACACTTTGCCTGACATTTAATCAATCAATCAAAATATTTATATGCCACTATTTTGTTAAAAATATCAAAATGGTTTACAACATGTTTAAAACACAACCATAGAATTAAAAAAAAAATACAATAAAAACAAAGGCCAGTTGTTGCAAAAAAAAAAGCATGTTCTTAATTGACAGCAGGTGCTTAAAAGTTAAAACAGAAAGTTAAAACGGAAGGCTGCTGCTGAATCTCTGTTGGCAGAGCATTCCAGAGAACTTGGCCGATGACACTGAAGGCTCGATTTCGTGTCAGTGTTAAATGAGCCTCGCCAACTCAGGGGACAATTAGAGCCGCTCCTGCAGAAGATCTCAGTGATCGGGGTGGGATATAAGGGTTCAGGCAGATCCTAAGATACCCTGGACCTAAGTTGTTTAGGACTTTGTAAATTAATACAAGGACCTTGAATCTGGCTGGGTAGCAGATGAGCAGCCAGTGCAGATGTTTTCAAAGTGGTGTCAGGTGACTGACAGGTGTCAGGTGATTGACAGATAGACAGTGCCGCCCACCAACCAAATTGGCTCACAGGGGATTGGGGGAGGTCAGAAACCATTCTGCTGGCTGGATCCAGTTTCCCCCACCCCTTCTAAAACATAAGACTGCAAGAAGAGTCTTGCTGGGTTAGAACAAAGAGCCATCTAGTTCAGCATTCTGTTCTCACAGTGGCCCATTGGATGCCCATAATCAGAACTTTTTCTGTTCTGTTTTCATTGCTATTTTTAATGAGCATTTTATACCATTTTTGTAAACCCCTTGGAGGGCTTTTTCTTAAAAACAAAATAAGCAGTATATAGTTAAATTTTAAAAAAAACCATGAGTATAAGCAAAGGAGTCTTGGCTGCCTCAGGATTCTGTGTAGCTGTGTGGCTTACATCATCATCATTGTTATTATTGTTATGTTTATATACCATGTTTTGGTTGAAAGGCCACCAAAGTGGTGAACAGCACATTATAAAACATATTGCAAAGGTACATATTACATAAGAAATATACAGTAAAACTACAATGTATACAATAGACAGATCAAAACCACATTTTTTAAAAATAGCATAAAAATCCAGTCAATAGTACCAATTATGTAACAAGATCTAGTAAATCAATAGATCATAGAATAGTAGAGTTGGAAGGGGCCTATAAGGTGTGGCCCAATGGAGGTGGGAGAAATCTGCTATTCTTCTTGGCTTCTTGGCTTCCCTATCCTCGAGTTCTGTGTGGAGTAGAAATCAGCTGGGCTCCCTGCCTGAATCGGGGATGCCTGTCAAGGCCATCCCACGAATAGGTCAATATGACAAGTGCTCAGCATGGCAGCAGGTCTGTCTCTTGTTACTGTCAGAAGAATGTGTCCTTGTTGCTCTGGTGGGAGCTCTTTTCCTTGTGCTGGCTTCCTCCTCATCCTTGGCCTCCAAGGTGGTTACCTTTCTTCTTCAGAGACATTGTGGTGAACAGGCCAGGGACAAGCCTCACATTTTTGCTCTCTACCATCTAATTAGAAGTAGGTTGCGCAGCCCATGCCATAAGAGGACACTGACTTCAAGATTAGCTCTTTTGTTGCAAATCAACATGGCCGAGTTTGGCTTTTGACACTTGAATTTGTAATTAGTCATCTCACTTTCTCTTATTCGCTTTCTTTCCTTGCTCTCTGATTGCCCAGGAAAAGACTGTGCTATGTTAACTCTCTGCACGGACTATTTCACCATGCACAGTGTGGACAAGGTGGATAGGGGGACACTTTTTCCTTCTCTCTCTCATAGTACCATCCAAGGCCATCCAATAAAGCTGAATGGTGGGAGATTCAAGACAGACAAAAGGAAGGACTTCTTCACACGGTTACACTATGGAAGCCACTCCCATAAGATATTGTAATGGACACCAACTTGGTAGGCTTTAAAGGGGGATTAGACAAATTCATGGAGGATAAGGGTATCAGTGGCTACTAGCCATGATGGCTACACAGAGGCAACAGGTTTAGGAATGCTGGGGAACATAAATGGGAGAGTGCTATTATGCTTATGCCCTGCTTGTGGGCTTCCCAGAGGCATCTGGTTGGCCACTGTGAGATCAGATTTCTGGACTAGATGGACTTTTGGCCTCATCCAGTGGGCTCTTGTTATGTTCTTACATGTCAAAATATTCTCACAGTGGATTCAACACATGCCCAGAATTCCTGTATATGCTAAGTCATGTCCAATATGTCTCCGAGTGTGTATTTGGGGTGAATTATACCTGCATTGAGTGATCTTCTCCTCTGCTTCACCATAAGGACATCCCTGCCCCATGCAATGCTTTGACATTCAGGCCGGAGAAATGAAACTTTTACTAATTGGGTAAACTGAGCCAGGATTTCAGAGAGAACTCTGCTGTGTTGACATCTGCTGAAAATCTGGTCTGTCGTGCTGAGTTAGGAGAGAATATCTTGCCTTTCTGGATGTGAGGGGATATAGAATCTAAGATGCAGGCAGACTCCAAGCTGAGAAGATCTGTGTTCACAGCAAGCAGTTAGTATGCTGAGTGGGAGTGAGACAGCTCAAAGGCTGTCTCAAAATATCCAGTGTGGAAAGCCAGAAATGATTATTGATTATTTGTAGCACTGGCCAGACAAGGACGGCAGAACAGCTTCCTTGAAGCGTCCCCAAAACAGAGATGGAGGAAATCCCCAAACACCCAGTGCCTTGAACCAGTGCCTTGAACCAGAAGGGTTGTTGAAGCTTGAATTTACTATCTGCTATTATGCATGCCATCATCATAGCTAGTCCATTCTTTTGCAGAAGACCTGTCTGGGCAGCAGCAAAAGGTGAAAAACAGCGTGTTTGATGGGTGAGAATGTCGATTCCAAATTTTCCAGTTTGCACTTTCCGAAACAATATGAGAACCAAAACACAGTCATCCTTCAAAATCCGGCCTTCTCCCAGTTTTGCAATGTAGTTCACCAACCAAACAATGTTTACAAAAATGCATGTATCAGGGGAAAATGTGCATAAAAATGAAAATATGAGTGAAAATAACATGCAAAAATGCATTATATCATAAGAAATGGCTTGTAAAAATGCATACATTGGTCAAAACGCAGTACAAAAATGTGTTTACAAGGAAAAAATTTACCCTAAAATGCTGGAGGATTTTCATGAGGATTTTTTAAAAAGAAATTGGAAATTGCTGCAGAAATGTGAAGAACTGAATTTAACATTGGAAACATGAGAAATTGAGAGAACCAAAATTGACAGATCTTTCCATCCCTACCTGTCAAACACTGGATGACTCTGGGGACTCATTCATCTTCCTTTCCATGACCTTCTGCAGAAATCCCCTCTAGGGCATCTGGCTCATTCTTTTGTAATGGGAGTTAAGAACCACTAAGAATGCAGAACTAGTTTCTAAGTAAATTTCTGATTTAAGCTTATTTTGCCACTTGTATGCACGCTGCACTCTGCTTAAGGAAGAAAGTCAGGGTTTTTAAAATCTTTGTTTTTTGAAAATATCTGAAGTATCTCCTAGTTAACTTGACTCCTTGGAACTATGCACATCAGGTGACCAAAGATGCTCTATAAGAATTTACACTCTCTACAAACCTCTTTCATGCAAATAAGCTCTGCAGATGTTCTGAAGACCAAGATTCTACTCAAATAGATAAAATGTGACAAGTTAAGTTAGATTCTGATTTTTAATTGGGAAGTGTAGGTTGATTTCTGATTCAGAAGTCTCTGTTGCCTTCCCTTTGTCTTCTTCCACCCCCTCCATCACACATATCTTCTTTATATATTTGACGTTTTCTTTCACTGGTTTTCTAAAAGGTAATTTATCTGGAACTTCTCACTAAAATTTTCCCCATGTGCTAAGACAATACAGTTGTTAAAGTGCAAGTTTGCAAGGTTCCATAACATTTGTTATCGTCTGCTCTTTGGGAAAGTAAAATGCTCTTTTCATTTTTCCTCCCCTGGGTCTTTGTTTATAAGGGTTTAGACCCACTCTCCCCAAGCAGCTCACTAGCACTGGGTTTGGCAGAAGGTTCAGCCTGACTGATGGAAGCCTATCATAGTTCTGGTTGACTCCCCCCCTATAAAAATAGGGTCCGCCACTAGTAGGGATGGACTGATCTGTCAATTTCTGTTCTCTCCGTTTCTCATTTTTCCAATCTTAAATCCAGTTCTTCACATTTCTGCAGCTATTTATGATTTTTTTTTAAAAAAGTCCTCATGAAAATTCTCCAGCATTTTGCTGCAAATTTCTCCTAATAAACACATTTTTACAGGCAGTATTGACTAATGTACACGTTTTTGGAAGTCATTTCTCATCATATAATGCATTTTTGTATATAATGCATATATTCATTTTTATGCACACTTTCCCCTTATATATGCATTTTTGAAAACGTTGGTTGGTTGGTGAACTGCATTGCAATATTCAAATAAGTGTGAATTTCAAAGGATGGCTGTGTTTCAGCTCTCATATTATTTCAGAAATTGCAAATTTGATAGATTTGGCTTAAAATGCAAACTGAATCCGATTTCTCACTCATCCCTAACCAGTAGTAAGTACACCTCATCTGCACATACCTCCTTCCCCAGTTCATAAACTCTACTCTAGGGATGGGAGATCAATTCGGTTTAAAAGCATTACATTACATTAAAAGCAAATTTATCATATTTGCACTTTCTGAAACCATGTGAGAAGTGAAATATAGTCATCCTTCAAAATTCTTTGCTTCCTTACTCTACTTCCAATAACCAAATACCAAACACATATTACCATTTGCTCAAGAAGCCGACTCAAAAAAGCAGGGTGTGAATTCTATGATATTTATTTATGTTATTATTTTATTTATTTTATTTATTAGATTTATATCCCGTCCTTTCTCCCAGTAGGAGCCCAGGGTGGCAACAGATCTATCTATCTATCTATCTATCTATCTATCTATCTATCTATCTATCTATCTATCTATCTATCTATCTATCTATCTATCTATCTATCTATCTATCTATCTATCTATCTATCTATCTATCTATCTATCTATCTATCTATTGAATGTATATCCTTTGTATATACTTCTATAAATAGGGGGGAGAAAAAGAGAAAGAGATTGTCCACAAGAGAACAATTTGGTTTAGTATCCACCTTTCCAAAACCTCATTTCCCCCCCTTTCGTGTGCATCACAAGACAATTAAACAGACATGGATCTAACAGCAACAGCAAAAAGAGAAGGCAGAAGTGTTTGTGTGTGGGAGAAAGGATGAGAAAAAAGTAACAAAGGATAAAATAAAAGCAGATAGAGAGTTCTTTTACACCTGATAAATATAGCAATATTATGTAGTCAAAGCCCCCTTTTTCTGCTTTCGGATAATGGCCAATCAAAATGCAGACACCGTGAACTTGATGCAAGTTCCTGTGCAAAGTACAGGAACTTTCCAATTTCCCTGCAAAGCACCAAAGGCTGCAATCCTGCAGCGTTGACTTTGAAGAGGCATCAGGCTGGCAGGCCTATCTGCCACTTCGGCATCCTCATTATTTTAAAGCAGTCCTGTTGGGGAAAATGGATGAAAATCGCTAAGGAAGCCACGTGACCTGTGGAAAACTCCCCAGGGGCTATCTTCCCTGCTGCAACCTGGATTAAAGCCCATATGAGATATAGAACGGCTATACCAGGGAAGTAATGGGACAGGCCGAATAGAAGAAAGCTGCAAGGTGTGGATGAAAGTAGGCTGGCTTGATTCATGTGGAGTTCAGTATGCAGTATATTGAAACAGTCATGTGATTGCTTGGCTGTTTCTTTATTCATTATATAGACCCTCCCTACTTCTTGGCAATGCTGAATGGCTTCCAAGTGGTCTTGTATCCAAGCAGTTATACAAATCTGCTCTGCTCTCCTCATCTCTCTCTCTCTCTCTCTCTCTCTCTCTATCATCCATCTATGGGTGGTATTTAATGCTGGTCCTACTCAGAGTAGATCCACTGAACGGCTATGGCTAACTTAGCTTCATGAATTTCAATGTGTCTGTTCTGAGTAGGATGTAGTTGAATACAACCCAATCTACCTACCTACCTATTTACCTGGGCTAAGCACTGGCTTATGAGAGGTGATTCAGGTAAGATTCTCACATGCCCAGATCAGACTGCAGAGTTAACAAGGCATCTCAAGTCGGATCAGGAATTCTCTAAATTTCTGAGTTGCTGTGTGGACTTGGGTGCCCCCCCCCCAAAAGAAACTGCATTTTTAAAGTGACTGCTTTTTATGTGATGTGTATAATTAACCTCTGCTCAGAGTAGAGGACCCATTGAAATTAATAAACCTAAGGTAGTCAAGCCCGTTGTTTTCAATGGGCCTAACTCTGAGTAGGAGCAACGTCGGATGCACCCCCATATTTCTTTTGAGGATGCAGTATATCACTCCTGATAAATAAATAAAATATGCAAATTTCATGCACACTCATGTCCCTCTTTTGTTCACTTTTTTGGTGTTGCATAAGGAGCCACTTAACCGTTCACCACCTGCCAAACCTCAGAAGGTGGGAGTACCGGTAGAAGTATTTCCAACATAGTGCCCACAGGTGGAAGAACTAGTGAAGTACTTGTGGTGAAATCTATCCTCCAACTTCACAAAAGTTTTCTACACCTATTCATTCATTCATTCATTCATTCATTCATTCATTTATATCCCACCCTTCCTCCCAGTAGGAGCCCAGGGCAGCAAACAAAAGCACTGAAAACACTCTAAAACATCGGGGGGAAACAGTCTTTAAAATATATTAAAACAAAACATCATTAAAAACATTTTTCAAAGCTTTAAAAACATTTTTTTTAAAAAAAATAGGTTTCAAAAATATTAAAAAGCAATTCCAACACAGATGCAGACCTGGATAAGGTCTCTATTTAAAAGGCTTGTTGAAAGAGGAAGGTCTTCAGCAGGTGGAAAAGGCTTCCGTCTCTTTTTCTGCCTCACTCTTTCAGGCTATTTTAGAATTTCATTTGCATTTCAGAGAGAGATGGATTTTGAGCTCACCTTATTGTTGCAAAGTGGCCAAAGGTTATGTGTGCGTTCTCCTCGTCCCCTCCCACCCCAAAAAACACCACTGATTTTTGCAGCAGTGGCCAAAAGAAAATAAAAACATAGCACCACACACTGATGGAGATGCAAATCATTCCATACCTGGTCATCAGACTGGTCATTTGATGAGAGGGAAAGGGATAAGCTTCCTCCTCAACTGATCTGCTTGGATCAGCTGAAGAGAAGGACCTATGTCTCTGTGTTAGGGATGTGCTAGAATTCTGCCCAGTTCAGATTTGGTACTGGATTTTCCACTAATTTGTTTATTCTCCGTTGTTGGGGATCAGATTTTTATGTAGCGATTCTCTGCCGTTATTTTCTATGTTAAGAACAATACAGTAATTTTGTCTATATTTCCTTTCATTTATTGATATTTCCTTTTAGAATATTAATATTACCTTTCAAAATATCAATATTTCCCTTAAAATTACTACATTAATGTCAATACGTTTTGTGAGAGGAAAACATGGATGAATAAAAGCAGTAGCTAGTGGACAAAGAACAAACTTGAATTGATACCGGCCTGTTAGGTTGAATGAATGCTTTTGAACTGGCACCGGCAAATAGATCCCATCCCTACTATGTGTCTGTGGTTTGTATTCAATGAAGCATTAAGTTAGTCACTTAGAACTAGTCACTGCTGGTGGAATGTTATTGTGCAAGGGAAAAGACAAGTACATTACCAAAGATTGTTGTGCAATGGATTGCACAACAAACTTCCACTAGTGCAACTGTTGCATTGGATTCCTTTGTTGCACAACTTTTAAACTCTCTAGTCCACTGACTAGTGCAAGAGCTCTGGCAGACAGAGAATGCTGGATACAATAGCCTTGTATGCAAGTGTTTAGGGGTGGCGACACCCACTGTTCATCACACCCTACTGGAATCAGGCTTCCAGAGCATTGGCGGAGGGTGAATGTGGCCCTTGGCCCAAAAAAGGTTATCTACCCCGATTCAAGATCAAAAGAGCACGTGTTTTGCACATAGAAGGGAAGATGTTCAATCCCTGGTGTCTCCAATGATAATTGATGACAGAGTTAGGAAAGAAAACTGTCTGAGATCTTTGAGAGGTCACTGCCAGGCACAAGAGATCATACTGGGCCCGACAGACCAATGATCTGACTCAATAGTCAAGCTACTTCTTATATTCCTATGTCTTCTTCCACCCTCCTGGAAAAAAAACTCTCACAAAACATTCTACCAGCAACTTTCCAGATTTTATTATCCTGTCACAAATTGCTCTTTCTTCCACAGAACCCACGTGAGGTTTGAATCCCAGTCAAATGAACTATCCTTTCACAGAGGCTCGACTGTGATTCTGTGTGTGTGTGTGTGTGTGTGCGTGCACATGCACGCATTGATGCCAACAGCTTATTCTCCGAGTAGCTGGAATACTTATGGACATTCTGCAACAGATCAACCAATTAGTGTCAGAGGCTTCACTACCACAGGTGCAATACAATATAGATGTCAGAGCCCAGCCTATCAGCCACGAGCAACCATACTTTGTGTTGATAAGCCCATTCGAATCCAAGAAACTTCCTAATAATTTTAGGCTTGCAATGTCCCGGCATGCTCAAACTGAAACAAATATGCTTGCCATATTTCCCAACGTTTCATGTTTAGTTCAGTTGAGCTTAGCAAAAGCAGAAACAAAATTGCCCTTCAACTTAGACCGTTTCCAATTATTACTGAAACATATCCAATCAAGAAACAAAGCCATCTTTGCGGAGGAAGGAGGGAAAAGAAAATAACACTATTGTTCCTTCCTAGCATGAATAACATCAGAGAATCTTTCCTATCACATGATGACAATTTCAAGAGCAGTGCTGGCAATAGTATATTTCATTAGAGGCAGAAGGGAGGGTGGAGAGACTTCGCCTTCCCTTTCCTGCTGTGTTTGTCTGTTTGTTAATAATTTAAACTTGGCAATTTCTAAACCAAATTATGTGCTGCTTGGAACAGCCATCATCAGCGAGCCTTTCATGTCAAAGTAACGATGCCAGGCACAGTCAGGCTTTTTTAATTGTGACATTGGCAGGCTGAATCTCTACACATTCCACATCCAGGGAAAATGACAGAGCTACACATTTTTACCTTTCCAGGTAGGATTTACTGTAGCTTTGGGAGGGAGAAGGTGGGAGAAGACCTGTTTGCCACTGCCAGCTCTCCAGGCGATTTAAGCCCTTTTCAGGCATCTTCCTGAATATATGCCAGATTGGGTTGAGGCAGGCCCAGATTACCCTGGATCAGGCCGGGTCCACCTGCAGTGATCAGGGGACTGTCAAAAAGATGGTCAGATGGTGAAGAGGGGAGGAGACAGAGATTATGCAGACCAGAGTGTCTGCCTGCAATAGGGGTGTGCTGGAATTGCAACCAATTTTGGATTTGGTACCACATTTTGCATTTTAAAAAGTCTAAAATATTGATATTTTTATCAATATTTCCTTCAAAATCTCAGTATTTCCTTTCAAAATATCAATATTAATATCAATATTTTTCTGAGTGAAATAAACCCATATTGGTAAAAGTTGCAGCTTGAGGACAAGAACGATCTTAAATCAATATCAAACTGGCACAGGCCAACGGATCCCGTCCTAGCCTCCATGTCTCCTTCTTCCCCCTTCTGTCCACAGATCAAGTGTTTAATTAGGGTTTGATTAAACATTAGGACTGTGCAATGCCCCCAATTTGGTTCAGGTCCCAGACTGGTCCTAGGTCAGGGCCCGGTCAGGATCACCAAATGGGGCCCAACAGAATTGTGGATGCCTTGTGCAGCCCTAACACTTATGCTCTGGAGCTGTCTAGCTGGGGAAGTCCCCCTTCCCTCCCACTCTGGTTGTCTTCTCCACTGTGCATATCTTTCTTTACAGACAAACATTTGGCCTGCGCAGCTGCTCATTTTAGTTCTGCTGGCATATGAATTCTTGGTTTAAAGCTATTTCATCTGCTGTCTCTTTATTTATTTTTTAATGTTCTTACTTCCTGATTTGTTTGTTTTTCAAAATTTGTGCTTTAATGTTGCTTCGTGTGCCACCTTGAACATTTTCTTGGAAAGGCAGAATATACATATTTGAAGACAAAAATGAACAAATGGTGCTGTGCTGTATTTGTACATCATATTAGGCTTGCATTCCTAGTTCATGCCCCAAAGGGTACATGGGCAGTACCTGCTTTGAACCATATTGGCTGTTGAAATTTGACAGCCGAATTCAGACTCCCCACAGGTGTTGGTAATGCAACAGGTGTAGTAAACAGAGTTATTTGCAGCCCCATGGTGGCCCTCCTCTCAGGCCTGCGGCAGGGTTTCTCCTAGTCCAAAGACGAGAGTGAGGAGGACATCTTAGCTGCACTTATGGGGTCCATGTACAGTTAATTTGTTGTGCGTGAACACAGCATAATCACATTTATAGGGTTTTGCATCCTCTATCACCTTGCTCCACATTATTTCCTTTTTGCTTCTTACAGCAACGCAAAGGGATACTTTGAATTTGGAGCAGCCCCCATGATAGGATTCCCTTGGGGGCACAACCTGGGGATGCCAGACACACTCTATAGCTGTGAGCACACACTCCATTCACAGCAAAGTGTTGCGTCAATCACCATCTCTACCTGAGCCTACAGCAAAGCGTTTCCATTGGCCACATCTGGAGGGGCAATAGGTTGATCTACCAAACAGCTGTGAAATCTGTGTGAAGCTGATTTTAAAAAAAAATGCACTTGAGGTGATCCAACCAGGTGTTACAATAAAAAGGGGCAGAATTTGACTAGTGCCATATATCCCCATTTTCAGAAAAGAGGAGATGCACTGGAACTGGCACAACAGTAAGTGTGTCTCTAGCCTGTCATTCTTCCCTCATCTCTGTCTGAGTGCCCTACAGATAGCCTCCCCTTAAAACCAGAAAGAAATTATCCTCTGATCAGTTCCTTCTTGAGTTGTAGCTAAGCTTTGTTTTCCAGAAGGACAGAAAGAAATTGGTGAGTCCTTATCCCTTTTATGTTTTGATTTTCTTTCTTTTTATCTGAATGTATAATGAAGATTTTTCCCTTTGTTTTAATTGTGCTTTAATCCATTGTGTCACTACACTAATGAATGTTAAAGAGGCCTCTAAATCACAGTCTGAAATTGGAAATAGCAGAGCAAAAGCCAAGCAAAAATTATCCACTCTGAGATGATACTAAAGGAAGCCTTAGGTCAGCCTTTCCCAACCTTTGGGTCCCCACAAGTTGCTGGACTACAATTCCCACCATTCCTGACCACTGGCCATGCTGGCTGGGGCTGATGGGAGTTGTAGTCCAAAAACATCTGGGGACCCACAGGTTGGGACAGGCTGCCTTAGGTCATGGACAGGGAACCTTTGCTCCCCCTCCCGATGGCCAGGAATGATGGGAGTTGTAGTTCAACAACATGTGGAGGGCCAAAATTTCCCCAGACCTGCCTTATACATTTGTAACTAGTGCTATACCAAAACCTGTGCTCTAGTTTCACCTGTGAAAGTGGCTTCCATTTTTCTATCTCTTTTGCAGGGTGCTTTTGAACTGGTTTATACTTTTGGTGGGTGCAGGATTGAGCTTACCTTATAGTTGCGAGATGGATGTGGATAGTATGTTTGGGGTTTTTCCCTTCTGATGCAACATTTCCCCAGCTCTCTGCAGTTTCCTTGGCTGCCTGAGCTTCCTGGTCTCAAAAAGTCCCATGGGTAGTGCTGTAAGAAGGCATCAATGCCCCATAAGCAGCATGGTTTCTGTTCTGCTGCAGTTCATCATCTGCCAAAAATGACTTTTATCATCTTGCTGTCCACTGTGGTAAAATGATGTAACTTACATGATTTGCATAATTAATTGTGTAAATTATGTAATTGTGTTGTCCTTACATTAATCCACTCCATTCCTTTCAATGCAAAGGAAACACAATGCAAATGAGGTAAAATGTATCAGTTGTGGGCTGAAAGTAACAACCACAGTGAATATCAATCATATTCTCTGGACTGATTGCTGTTCCGGACATGGGACAAATAATTCCTGCTCCTGTTTTCATTTTCACAATTTTTGGCATCCCTACCTGTGGGAAGAGTTTCTTCCTCCTGGCTTTTAACTGAAATATAGGAAGATAGGGAGATGGCTATTACAAGGCTGAGATTAGAGTGCACACTGATTTTGTTTTCAGGAAAGCCCTTCCTTCTAGCTTTTAAAAACATTCTTTCTCCACTGATTTATTATATCTCTTTAAACAGTCATGACTTCCTCCAAAGAATCCTGAGAACTGTAGTCTGTTAAGGGTGCTAAGAGTTGCTAAGAGATCCCTATTCCCCTCCCAGAGCAAAATTTCCCAAATTCTCTGAGAAGACAGGGACTGATTGTTAAACCACTCTGAAAACTGTAGCTCTGGGAAGGGAATAGAGGTCTCCTAACAACTCTCGGGTAGAGCTAGGAAATACAAGTACATGAAAGGTTGTCATACAGAGGAGGGCCGGGATCTCTTCTCAATTGTCCCAGAGTGCAGGACATGGAATAATGGACTCAAGTTGAAGGAAGCCAGATTTCGACTGGACATCAGGAAAAACTTCCTAACTGTTAGAGCCATACAACAATGGAACCAATTACCTAGAGAGGTAGTCAGCTCTCTGACACTGGAAACACTGGGTTGGACTTGATGGCCTTATAGGCCCCTTCCAACTCTACTATTCAATGATTCTATGATACCCATCTGAAACCACAGAGAGCTGCTGCTGCCAGTCAGTGTAGACAATACTGAGCTAGATGGGCTATTGGTCTGACTTGGTAGAAGGCTGCTTTGTATGTTCCTATGATGGGAGTTGCACTTTGCAACATCTGGAGGCTAAGGCCACCATGTTTGCTGCCCCGGTCTAGATTGGCAGCTGTTCTCCAGGGCTGCTCTTCACGCTCACTCCTTGCCCTACCGGGAGATGTCAAAGGTTGAACCGAGGGCCTTGTACATGTGTAGCGCATGTTCAACCACTGAGCTATATCTCCTCCAGGCCTCTGTCCATTAATTATTTTTTTAAAAAAAAAATAGCTACCCACTTTTTACAACAAGAGTGGTATTCCCAATGCCACTTTTGGAATGTTCCACTGTTGTTTTTGGAGTTTTTACTCCACAAGCTGAAGGATAACTCAGATGGGAACATTCACTGATGCTGCTTTTCTTGTTGAATATTCAGATATCTCTGAATCCTCCGGCACCACTGTTTGCGATTTGTTCAAAAGAGCGTATAAATAAATATGGAATACCTTTTAATATGATTACCTGAACTGACACTCCGCATTTAAAGAGGGCAAAATCAATGCAGCATCAAGAGATCTTTCAGCTCAATTGGAAGCCCTGCCTGGTGGTTTTTTTTTTCCTCTTGAACTAGCAGATTTTTTTTAAAAAAGAAAAAGCCTTAAAAGCTGCATTAGTTTTTAATTAAGACTCCGGCGTTATCAGGATTTACAAGACAGTGCCAATGCACAGATGAATTACCATTTAATTAAGCTTTCCAAGAAACTTTTGAAGACTTCAGATTAAATATGGACTCAGATTTCTTGTAGCTTTTTTTTTTTTTTTTTGGTAACCCAGCTGAGGTTTTTCTTCTTTTTTCTTTCTATCTGAAAAGCACACTTCTAATTGTTTTTTCTCTGCTTGGTAAATAATAAGGAAAAAGTCATTATCACAGAAATGATTGTTAGATCCTCTGTATGTGCTTGGAGAGGTGTTTGGGGGGGTGGGGGGTAAAGGCTTGCACGTTGATGTTTGAGACAGAGGCCCACTGCAGAATATTTGATTCTGAACTGTTAAATGAGGGAGAAAAAAAGTTAAGCAGCTTGGCTTCTTTCTTTCTTTGGCGTCTTCAAAAGAACAGCCCAGAGTTTGCTGCAAAGTGAAAACTCAGCAGGGAGCTTCAGCAAATCCTGGACCCCCTTCAGGTATTTCAGCCTAGGCACATAGGGCTGCCAGGTTCCTGGCCTGAGACTGATCCTGTATCTTTAGGAGAAGAGAAAGTCAGCCAAGTGCAAGTGTCCTTACAACGCTGTAATAGGAAAAACCACAAGGTGGAATTCTCCCTCCCCACTGCACAACTTTTAAAGATACAGAAGACCTCGTGGAGGCTGGGCCTGGCAACCAAGAGGTCTTCTGTATCTTTAAAAGTTGTGCAGGGGGAAGGGAAAATTCCACCTTGTGGTTTTTCACAATACAGTGTTGCAAGAACAGCTGCACTTGGCTGACCTTCTCGTCTCCTAAAGATACAGGATCAGTCTCAGGCCAGGAACCTGGCAACCCTAGAAGGCACATGAGGGCAAAAGTGTGCCGAGGAGGGCATTGGTGAGCCAAGACATTTTGAAACCTGAAGCAAAGTTGGTGCCCTCCCTCTTTTTCACATGTAGAATCCAATTAGACTGGCAGTCAGCCTGAGTAACTGGAGAGTGTCCTCCACTGCACCTCTAGGCTCAGGACTAGCTTACCAGGTTCAGGACAGTTCCCATGGCACACACAACTTGGTTTTCCAATACCTCAACATCATCCCATGCTTTGTAGTATCTGCCACCTGATGCTGCTGCCTCACTCTGACTAAGGATAGGGCTGGCCCTGGTAGAGGGATGGGAGTTCAGGTGTCAACCTCCCCCTCCTATATCTCCTTGCACATCAAGTACAGCTTTGAGTATTTAGCACAAAGATTGGGAGTGGAGTTATATAGCTATAGAGGCTTCACCCCTGCATACTTCGTGTGCCAACCCTAACCCCCAGGCACCCCAAACCCCCAGCAGCCCCAAGCCCTCCCAGGAACCCCCACTCTCCCAGGAACCCCCACCAACCCCTTCACAATACCCACAGTGCCTCCAGATATTGGTGCACATCAGCCACTATGAACCATCTCCCCTCTCCTGTTGCTGCACCACTGCAGGCTTCCGCCACTGCCCTCTCCTCATCAAACACCACCACTCCCCCCTCATCAAATATTACCACATGGCTAGACTGCTGCTGCACTGCTTGGGCTGTTTACCAGCCTACCGACTGCCTGGGTGCCCTGGGTGCCACTGCCGCTGCCCCACCTAGACCACTTACCAGCCTCCTATTTGCCTTCCTTTCCCTCCCTCAGCCTTGAGCCCAATGTGGCTCAGTCATGCTGCAGTTTGCAGTGCCACCTATCTGTGGCCAAGTGAACTGCAGCATGATGGGTTAGAGGCTTACAAAAATATAGTATAGAGATATTATTTAGCCATATATAGAATGTGAAATGAAATCCAACAGAGGGAAATAAGATGAACACATTCTAGCACTAAGCACTGAATGGAAGTGAGGGGACTTGAGGTGTGTGGATGGGTGAAGGCTACCAAGGAAAGGCTGTGTGAGGTTACAGGAATGAAATGCTTTCAAGCGAAAAGAACACTGACGCAACCAGAAATAGATCTGCCATAGTAATGTAGGCTTCCCAGAGGCATCTGTTGGCCACTGTGAGAGTAGGATGCTGGAGTAGATGGGTCACTGGCCTGATGCAGCATATCTCCTCCTTATGTTCTTATGTTTTTCTGCTGCATCCCGTCCACCTGCAAAGGATCAAAATGGGATTTGGAAAGAAAAATCCATGCATATTGCTGGCATTTAATGTCTTTATTTTACCTGTCTTGCACTCCCATATCATTTACATTAAGATTCAGCCTGGGATAGTACAGAACCTTGGATGGAATTGCATTAGCTATCCCCTGGGTATAAAGCAGTGTGCAGTAAAACCGCCAAGATATTGAATGGATAGCATAGTGTTCACTGTGCAGTGTATAATATAGTTTGTCCCTGAGGCAGTTTCCTGATGTGGATTTTTGGTTAGCAAGATTTTTTTCCACCTCCTCCATCTTGGTGCTTTGATAAAAATCCCTTAGATATTTCTTTTCTCATCTTTTTTTAAATTTGGGGGGGAAAAGGCAGGATTTCTTTTTCTTCCTGGTGGTTAAAAAAAGAAATCATGTTATTAGTAAGGGTAACACTATTTGATATGCCAAAAGAACCTAGTAATGACAGTTGTTTTGGATTCACACTTGGGACATGGTGGGTATGAATCCATTCAGCTCTGCCAAAACTCTGGTGTGGATTCTGGAAAGGATATTGCATACCACTTTGGGCAGGCCTTCCTGTGCTTTTTCTGGAACCTCCAATGAGGCACAGGGTGGTAGAATAGCATTATCTATTTTAGGAATGGGGAATCCTTTTCAGTCCAAGGGCCGCATTTTCTTCTGGGCAGTTATCTGGGGGCCACATGTGAATGGTTGGCAGACCAGAGGCAAAAATGAATGGAGCAGAAATGTAAATTGAACAGTAGACTAGTTTCTACACACATTCACACATCTTTCTCTACCCTCTAGCCAGGCAAGTAAGAAGATAACACATTCCAGCCTGGCAAAACCACTCAAGGAGGGTGCAAAGCAGGGATGGTGAGGGTGTTTGGCCTGGGGAAAGTTTTGAGGGCCAGTTAGACAGACTTGGAAGGTCACATTCAGCTCCTACACCCAAGGTTCCTCATCCCTGATCTATCTGCTCCTATAAGAAGCTATCCATAACTTGAGGTCTTCCTCAGGTACACTTCTCAGAGTTCTTCTGCTGCCTGCTTGCATGTACATGGCAAACAAACCCCTCAATGGGCTCTAAGTGTTTGACACTAATGCTCAAGGCATACAACTGAGTTTTGCAGTGAGCAATTTGGTGCTCACCTAACCAGACCCCAAACACCTTCCCCAAGCCAGCACCGTCCAGACATTTTGGACTACAACTCCCATCATCCCTGACCATTAGTCATACTGCCTGGGGCTAATGGGATTGGTAGTCCAACAACATCTGGAGGACATTACATCCAGGAAGGCTGGTGTACAGGGTTTCCTCCTGTGTGTAGGAAACTTGGTGGGGAGAGGGCAATGCCCTTAGTAATAAATATATAGGATTGGTTCTTTTAAAATTAAGCCAAAGCAGTCCTTTTTTTTTTAAGTGAGGCCTAAGTATTTTTGGGTATACAGATCCTTTCTATAAAGTTAAGCCTAAACAGGTATCTCCTTTAAAGTTAGGCCTAAGTAGCTTTCAGTTAGGATTGCCATATTGCCCGGTTAGCCAGGTTTTACCCAGATTTTAGCCATGCTACTCAGTGTCCACTTAGCCCATTAGGTGGCCAGGATTCCCAGTGTTCATTTTAAAAAAGTAAGTCTCTAGCCCTTGTAGATCCCATGATATAAGGCAAAATGTGGAGGCAGTTTTCTGCCCAATCATTTTGTGAGAAATCAGTCTACTCCCTCCTTCCATTGTTCTTAGCCAATGAGGGACACCACTAGGCTTGCAAGGTCTCTGGATTTCACATGGAGACTCTGGTTTTTTTGGGGGGTCCTCTCTGGGTCTCTGGATGAGTCAACCCAATCTCCAGCATCTTAGCTTTCATTTTTTTAAAAAAAAATAAGTTTCTAGGAGGTCTGGTTCAAGTGATATACAGCAAAATGTCACACACACACCACAACTTCTGTTAGAAATTGGCCGCTCTAATCCCCACCCTTTCAAGTTTTTAGCCAATAAGTAAGGTTAGGGTTGTGACTGATGAGAGATTTACTGACCTCCAAGCAATAGCTAGAACCCATTGCAAATCCTGAAAACAGTTTTCTTTTCCTGCTTGTCTTCACATCAGAAGTTGAGTGAGTGTATAACTTTCAGCAGCAGAAAGATTGCCTTTCTACAATAATACAGCAGGAAATCTAGAACTGAAGATCACGACAGAATCTTGGTAGGTATGCACAGCAAACAATATCAGTTATGATTATAATAAAAGTGTACATGCAGGTTTTTTAATTAGTTACAAAAAATAGTGTATTATACATTTTACCTTTCAAATAAGTTTTGAACAGAAATTTGAAAAAGTGTACATGCTGCAGCTTAGGATGCAATTACAATGTGTTATACTTTTCTAATTATAAGGAGTCAAGCAAGTTTAAATTTTCCTGGGCTGTTGGAGAGGGCAGTTTATTTGCTTAATTCATAGCTTGTTTTGAAAACCTTCCCAAAATGAACCTTTAATCCTATACTCACTTTTCTGGGAGTAAAGCTGCAATGCTAATCCCACATAGCTGGGAGTAAACCCCATTGAATTCAGTAGGACTTACATTTGAGTAGACATGTTTAGGATTGTGCTGTAAATCAATGGGACTTTTGAGTGAACACAGCAAAGGATTGTGTTGTAAATCTTTCTTTCTCCCTCCAATCTTTTTTTTTTTAAATCAATTAGGCAGGGCTTACTTAGGTATCACTGGGTTGTTTTATTTATTTATTTTTTATAGGAAACTAATACTGATTTTAAAAAAAAGGTTCTGCAATGACCAACTGGTTCTGACAATAAACTATTATATGGGGAGTATGTATTTTTATGTCTCCAGTGTGCGCGTATATAGACTCTTTCCAATAACCCTTTAAAGTATGGTTGGAGACCAAGGCAGCTCACAACAAGAAATAAATCCATTTAAAATCCAAGAACCATAAAAACAAGTATAAATCAGTGGCAAAACAACTTAAAGTGGCATGATTCTGAATTTTGGGTTGGGTGAGTGATGTTCCTTATCACTTAGAGGTTGAAGTCCTGTGCATGCGTCCCTGTTTCAGTAACCCACATTGAATACATTGGGGCTTCTGAGTAAACATGCATAGGATTGCACAATAAATATCTTTACAAGTTGAGTAAATAATAACATCTTTAACATTCATGCTTATATAAATATTTCTTCATACTATATTTTGACATGTATCTGATTTTATACTATGGTTGAACATTATTATTTCCTCTATATTTTTAGTGTGCCTTTCTTGCTTGGGTGGTGGTGGTCATGGTCCTCCTCTGTTGTTTCCACCCTGAGGGGCAGATTAGGCTGAGAGATGGTGAGTAGCCCACGGTCGCCAAGTAAACTTTGTAGCTGATTTTCATTTAAAAATTAATTAAAATGATTTATATGCAGGCAAAGTTTTTGAAGTAATGCCGATCCACATAATACATTTAAAGCACATCCAACTCGCATTTAAAGCCCATTACTTCCCCCAAGGAATCCTGGGAAGTGTAGTTTCCTTCTCACAGTTATAGTTCCCACCACCCTTAACAAACTACAGTTCCCATGATTCTGTGGTAGGATTTTTCTTCTTCAAATGTATGCTGAATGTGCTTTAAATGAATGGTGTGGATCTGCCCTAGGTATGATGCGCATTCAATAGTGAATTGAAAAGAACAATTTTAAAAGATACATTTTTAAACAGGGGAAGGGCTGTAGGTCAGTGGTAGGGCACATGCTTTGCATGCTAAGGTCCAAAATCCAATCTCTGGAAAAGACTATTGCCTGGAATTCTAAAGAGCCAATGCTAGTCCATGTCATCAGTACTAGCTAGATACTACCAAATGGCCTGAGTCTATATAAGGCAGATTCCTTTATTTCTAAGAGCCACAGTGACTTATGTATTTTACTTACAACATTTATATATGGCTTTATTGTAAAGAAAAACAACGAAAAACCCTCAAGTGGTTTACAGAAGGAATTAAAACAATAAAATTATTGGCAAAAACAGTTAAAAACAGGTATTTAAAACATTTAAAATAATAAAACAACAATGAATTAAAAAGAAATATATAAAAAGAATAATCGCTTCTGCATGCCTGAACAAAAAATGTTTTTAGCAGGAGCTGAAAAGAGTAGAATGAATGCATCTGCCTAATGCTAATGGGCAGGGATTTCCAAAGAGTAGGTGCTGCCACACTAAAGGACTGATTTCTTACAAGAGGAGAACAAGTGCTGTGTGGAACCCATAACATGGAAATGACACCTTGAACTTGGCCTGGTAGCAAATCAGAACCAGTGCAGATTTCAGAGCAGAGGTATTATGTGCTGACAGGGTCTCACTCATGTCAGCAATTGTGCCACAGCATTCTGCACTAACTGTAGCCCCTGGGTCAGATTGTGCTGCATGGGGATTTCTGTGACCTTGACTGACTGGCTGCTAGGTTTTTTAAATGTTGGTTTTTGGTTAGGAACCTTGACTGGTTGTGGGATGCTGAGTTTTCTGCCTTACTCTTAGGAATCCTGTTCTGGTTGGTGTGGTATTGCATTCAGGAAATCATCACTGTCTTTTGCTTTCCTTTTTCTGTGTTCATTTCATTTGCCTCTGACCTCACTCCCTTACATCCATAGGAGCAACAACAGTGGTTCCATGTGCTCTGCTCAACTCCCTTAAAGCCATTGATGATGTACCTTGTTGTTTGCTTGATGGTTTGTTTCTTGCCCAATAGTGGTAAAAGAGAATTCACATACTGGGAAGTGTGGCCACAAGCTAGACCAAACCATGTGAGTTTTCTGCCTGTCAGTTAATAATAACTGGAATTAGGTTGGCTGTTTATAGCACCCCACAAGATAGGCAAGAAAGGGTAGATTATCTTCTTAACTCTTACTCATTTCTCAAACCTCTCTTTGCAGTGAAGGGTCAAGTCTATAAAGAAGTTTGGAGCAACCACATTAAAAGGCAGGCAGGGTGTTACAGGCAGGGGGTTGCCAACCCTGCTTTGATACCGATACCTTTGCAGAGGATCCCTAGTCAAGCCTTACCAACACCACAATCCTAACCATATCTACTCAGAAGTAAGCCCAGTTGATTTCTATCGGGCTTAGTAAGTATGTTTAGAAATGTAGTCTTCAGGGGCATCCATCTTTACTTCTTCCATCTAACATCTCCGCAACACTAGGGTCCTCTCTTCCTATAATGGCCTTCTGGTGACTGGCCTGGTCTGAGGGCACTTAAACCCTTCTTGCCAGAAGCAAGTAGGCTTGAGTAAATGTTCCCTGCCCAGGTTCCCTAAGCAGGTGAGAAGGAATGATCCTGTCACTTCAGCTGGACCTAGGAACACCCTCATTGGGCTAAGATTTCTACCTTAATTTCATATCAGATTTTTTTTTTGTTTGAGTGGTATGCTCCAAGAAACTGTGGTTGATGATTAATGTATCATGCTTAATGACATCACTAGGGCCTGCCCCATGATATCACTAGGGCATGCTCCTGAAATCTCAGGGCTTTGGAAACTCTAGACACCACAGCTGTCCTGGGAAAATCAAGAATTCTACCCTTATTGTCCGCTGCATTAGAAAACTGTGCATGCTGACTTGATCAACACGTGGCGCTCTGTACCTTATCCAGAGACTCTAGCTCATTTCCTGGCTGAGTCACCAAAAAGAAGAAGCCTTCATCTCATTTCCCTCTGTGTCTCAGGGTATGTGTCTTAAGTGGAGAATGCATTGGGAGTGTCTGCAATGGGAGGATGGAATAAAGGGGTTTGAATCCACCGAATGCTCCCTCCTCTGAACAAATACAAGATATAAAAGCAAACCTCTCTCTAGAAAAGACTGAGGTATCATTATTCACATTTTCCAGCCCTGTCTCCACCCTGCTAAATGGTGCTTGCTCCCAAGTAAGTTGCATTGGAATTCAGCCTCACTCATCCTGTTGGCTGGCAGAGCCTTTCTTCAGCAATTCAGAAAAGGCTAAAAAGTATTTTTAATACATATCCATCTTCAGAATGACTTGCAGGCATCTGCCAACCAAAGATCATCCTATTGCATTTCCTCCCCAGGGACGGATGAGAGAGAGTGTGGGTGTACATATGCATACATGCATGCACACACAAATATATATATATATACAGACAGATATATTTTCAGTGCAGTGGGAATGCAACCTTTTCTCCCCTCAAGACCAATAGGACTGGAACAATCCACCCCACACTCACCATCCTGGGAAAGGTTATTTGCTTACTATGTGCTATTTTTTCCCCGTTTGTTGCTACATGTCTGCCTCCTGGCAGTGGCTGAGATCTTTGTCATTTCCACTGCTATGCCGAGTTTTTGGGGAGAAATGCAGGCTGGGGTTTTGGCTTCTTTAGGAGACCCTTGCAGCAGCAACATTATTCGTGGAAGGCAGAAAATGGTGGAGTGGGTAAGGTGCATCCCCCTTTCTCACTATAAGCCGCCATGTCTAATGTAGCTGGACAGGTCTCTAGAATTCATTGCATTTTTTAAAAGAGATGCCAGCTCTCAAGCCTTCATCACAGAAGGCTGCGTTTCCCCTCTCCCTGATCTGGTACGTGAGAATCAGTATGCTTAAGACACTGCTCACATGCTTAGATGCTACTCTTTTTATTCTTTAATGTAGTGCAGGGTAGTGTCCTAGCAATTGTGAGAGAGGTTCTGAGGTGAGCCTGGGACAAAATAAGCTCTTCAGTGGTCATTTAAGCAGTGATACCTGTTTTCAGGAAAATGGTCTGATGCCCTAAACAGAGTGTGATCTGATTTAGCATGTTTATTAAATTCCTATTTAGTAAACAACATTCAAAAAGTACCCCATGTTAATGTTATGTCCCAATAGCCACAAGCATTTGAACTGAAACATTTCATTAGGAAAAAAATAAATTGAGTGCACTTAATGTGGTTTCAACATTATATTCAAACACACGAGGGGAAAAAGCTTTATGTGGAAATTATTTTTTATTGGAATAACACTTGTAAAAATTTAAAGATAATAGAAAAACACACAAAGGCACTGAAAACTGCTGACATGCTAATTTTAGCACACCCAAAGAACTGTGCATGATATGCTATGGGCTTGGTTGTGTATTCATTTACTCTAACAGAGATTAACTCTCTCCCACTGACAATATAAAGCCTCTTATTAAATAAATAAATATTCCATAGTATTGGAAACTAGAGTCTAGGCATTTAAGGCTGAAAATATACTTTTTTTAAAAAAAAAAGGATTTCTCATGGGCCTTTCCCTGTTTTTGATGGTAATTACTGGGCACAAGAACAAAACAACTGGACAATGCTATTAATATTAACTATTAATATGCTTAATTTGCATAGTGTGGTGTAGTGGTTAGACTCAGTGTTGGACAATGACCTGGGAGACCAGGGTTCGAATCCCCACACAGCTCCGAAGCTTTCTGGGTGAACTTGAGCAAGTTACTGCCTCTCAGCCTCAGAGGAAGGCAATGGTAAACCACCTCTGAATACTGCTTACCATGGAAACCCTATTTATAGGGTCGCCATAAGCCAGAATCGAAGTGAAGGCAGTACATTTACATTTTTTCAATTTGCATAATTAGCAAATATTTGCATAATATGCAAATTGACCAGATTTGTGGAACTGGGATATGGCAACCCTACTTTGAGTACACATGTCTTTCCTTTAAGAACATAAGAAGATCCTGCTGGATCAGGCCAATGGCACATCTAGTCCAGCATCCTGTTCTCACAGTGGCCAACCAGATGCTTATGGGAAGACAACAAGCAGGTTCTCAGCGCCGCAGCACTCTCCCTTCTGAAAATAAGGTTCTAAATTCTGCATTAGTGGATCTGATCAGGGCCCATGTATAACATGCGTAAGGCATATCATGCCAGAATATTGAAAAAAGATGTTACCTATGAGTGGATAGGCCTGAAGCCTTCAGCTTGGCAATGTATACAAAAGCAAGGCAGAGCAGAGCAGACAGCAGCAAGAAAAGAAGAAAAAGTAATCCAAAGGCAATTCCCCATTCCCAAGAAAATATATTTTTTTAAAAAATGTAAATCCATCCATCCCTTTATATCATCCAGCAAACTTGGATCAGGAGGTTGGAATTATCTAGTGACTGAATATAAATTTCAGTAATTGAGAGTGGCATCCCATGAACTACCATAATCTGTCTAGGGGATAAAATGATCACCTGAGACACTTGCATCAGTGATTTTCCACTGGCACCTTTGACAGAGTTTCAAAAACATTTGTATTTTTCTTTCACTTTGACATTGTTTTAGCCATCCAGTAGTTTTGTATCAACTTCTTATCAGAAGCTTTCTTTAGCAGCAGAAAATGCAATGTTCACAAAATTGCAAGCAGCCTTCAGCCAAAAATGACACACACATGGTCCAAAATCGGCCTTCATCTTGATCCATCATGGCTTCACTCTGGCTTCTCTGTTCTGTGCATCCACTTCTAACCTGACTGCCATATGTAAATGTGCAGGGTCCAGCAATGACCTGATTAACACCCTCATGTGGTTTCTAGCAACTGGTATAAAGTTAGGCCTAAGGAGCTTTGAGTGCACAGTCACCCTGAACCTACAGAGCACCTTTAAAACACATGTGCAAAGTGCCCCCCCAAAATGGATCCTAGCATCTTGAATGATACAGCTGCTTACTCATTAAAAATGCCCTCCCATAAATGGAATTAGGAACCCCTTGGCAATAGCAGCTTTAGAGAATGCCTTGAGAGCATTAACTAAGCTGCTGAAGAAGTCTTTTTCTGCTGTGGGCAGCGCGGAGGAAAAGAAAGAGTGAGAACATGCGAGCGTAAATCCAGTAAATATGGAACTCATCTACCATTACAGAAAAAAACCATTCAGGCCTCCTGGGAGATAATTTCTCAGTCCCCCCCACCCCACCAGCTCCAACCATTGCCCCTGCTCAGTTCCCATTTTAACATGAATTGCAACTGCCTTGCCTAATGAATGCAATTTACCTGCTCCTTCCTCCACTAACTCAACAGAACGGCACAGCCAGACTCTTGGGGCCAATTTCCCTCCATTACGTTCAGCCGAGCTGAGAGCTGCCACAGCCGGGACTAGATAAATACAGGCAGCCCTTTTCATATTGTATTTGTCGAATGAGGGAGAAATAAATTGAGTTCCAGCCACGCCTAATGAACAGCTTGGTGGTACTTTGGTTTATCATAATACACAAACGTTCCTGCTCGCTCTCGTTCTTTTATTCAAGGTAACGTAGCAGCCCCCACACAGAGTTGCCTTTCCAGAGTCAAATCTGAGTTTGAGCATATTAACAGGGTAGCTGCGCTGAAAGTGTGAGTGGCTTACCTCCTCCCTCTCCAAAGCCTGCTCACATATTTCTGATGCTTCATTGTTAGCAGTTCTCTGATTGCACAAGAAAGCCCTCTGCTTGCCGAAATATTATGAGCATAATATACCTGCTCCCCTCAAAAACCATCAGCTTAGTGGAGACAAACTGGCTCGCTCTAAACCTGTCAATCTTTGTTCTTTGCATTTCTGTCATTGGGTCTTGCAGCTATTAAATGCACTCCCACTCATCCTCCCTGGTTGAGCTCCAAAGGGCTGCCTCCCTTTGTTGATCTCCTTCGTCATGTCCTCTGTGCTATTTGGGTCTGGCTATATTCGTACTATGCTTTCATCGACCATATTCATACTATGCTTTCACAGAGGACCTTTGGACGCCGTACAAGGAAAGGCAATCTTTCAGCCAGTGTGGTGTGGTGGTTATTTATTTATCCATTGCATTTCTATCCCACCTTTCCTCCAAGGAGTTCAAGATGGCGTACATGGTTCTCTCCTCTCCATTTCATCTTCACAACAGCCCTGTGAGGTAGGTTAGGCTGAGAGACAGTGACTGGCCCAAAGACACACAGTGAGCTTCATGGCTGAGTGGGGATTTCAAGCCTGGTCTCCCAGGTCGAACATCTTAACCATTACACCACACTGGTTAAAACCAGGTTAGAGCTTTTGGAGGAAAGGTAGGACAGAAATGCAATAAATTAATAAACAAAAACATCTTATCCTGAGCATTGTATGAGAATGAAGTTGATAAATGGAAAACTCTCCCCCCTCCCCCCAATTTTCTTGCTTGGTGCTAAGGTAAAATGTTCTCAGGAGGTTTCTCTCCAAAAAGCTATGGGGGATTGAGGATAAATGCAGGAAGAAAATCTCAAAATGTTCAGGGGTTTGGGGGGAGGACAGAGAATCTCATCATTGCATGGGGGAATTCCTACCAGGAAAGCACACACTATTTCTTTATGCTTCCTCCGCTGCTACAAGCGGTGATAGAGCTTCAACAATCAGAAGCCAGTAGGGGCTGCCGTCTCCCCCCTGCCCCAATAATGCCTCTGGAATGACCCTATATCTTTCCAGTAAGGAATTGTGGTGGTGGTGAGGGGAAATGGTGGCCTGCTGACTGACAATTGCTACTGCTTTGCTGCTGGAACAGCAGGTAAGAAAGACAGAAGGGGGTTTGGGTGGGGAGGGGCACTAGGCAGTGTCACCACAACTTTCTTGATGTCCAGACGTTCCGTTGACATGGGACGCCAGACTGAAAAAGAGAATTCTAGCAAACCAAGAGAATGATCGGTGCTAAAGTCACACAGACGAACGATGACGCCCTGCTGAGCCACCCTGGAGAGTGTGATGATGGGAAGCATAGGTTGCAGTCTCAGGCTGTGAAACCTAAGTGGTGATTGCATGATGAGAAAACCTAAGAGACTCAGTGGGAAAGAAGGATCGGAATTGCTGATCAGGGAGGGAGGGGGTTGTGTGTGCGAACACCTCCTTCCCTCTGATGCTTATCAGACAGAAGTCGGCCTGCACTGCCGTTATAGTTTTAGAGGGAAGCAGCGTTATGCCTTGGAGCGATGACTATGGCTGGAGCTGAGGTCGATAATCCCATCAATCAAGATCATCTTTAGTATGAAGCAGTATGACACATTTGCTTCAAGCAGCACTTTTGGATTGGGAGGACGGTGCATTAAGCATGTTCATCTGCTCCACCCCAAAGCATTGCTGGGATGGTGGATTATTTCAGGGGTGTGCATGTGCTGCAAAGATTTTTTTGTAAAAATGGCTTCCATGTGCAGGCAAATGTGACATCACTTATGACAAATATGACATGGGGAACAATGTAGGATCCTTCAGGACCACCAGACAACCTTGATGGCGAAGGGCTATTGCTCAGCAGCAAAGCATGTGCTTTCCATGCAGTGGGTCCCAGGTTCCAACCCTGGCAGTCCCAGGTAGGGCTGGGAAAGTCTCCTGTCTGAAACAGTCAGTGCAAACAATTCTGAGCTAGGTAGATCAATTGATATAAGGTAGCTTCCTGAGCTAGGATAGGATAGGTGGGAATCTGTCCAGGGAAGGGTGCAGCAGTGATGTGGTCCTCCAGACATTGTTGGACTCCAGTTTCTATCTTCCCCGGCCAGCACGACCAATGGACAGGGATGATGGGAGTTGTGGTCCAGCAACATCTGGAGGGCCTCAGTGATGCCATTCAAAGGAGCTGAGGGAAGCACAGTGGACCCCAAAAGGAAAAGGAGAGAGACCTGGTATGTTTTGAAAAACTGGAGGGTTGTTTGGTGTCCTTTGTTTAACCTCCTTGTGTTTCTGGCCTGGTTTATCTTTGTGTACGCTATGTGTGTGCTCATGTCTGTGCATGTGACCTAAACATTTACAGCCGTGCTATGAGCAGCACTGGCTCCCGCTGTCCCTGAATGTCCCTGATTATTATGGTGATTTGCCCCTCCCACCAGCTGTCCCACTACAAATCCACAAGGAACTCTGGGAGTGGTAGTTCTTGATGGAGCATATCACATAATGAAGCACAAATCTGTGCCAAGCTACTCCTAATTTAACTGTACAAACAGATGTTCTGCAGAAAAGTCTGAGCCTCACACTTGCCTTGCCTTGCCTTTTTATAGAAGTCTGAAAGGAAACTATCACACTCCCCTGTCTCCCTTTTGTGGAGGGGTCTTGTAGATCATCCAGTCCAGATATGATGGACGAGATGTATCCAGATTTGCATAGAATTTTCAAATACAGATTTATGTACAGATGGACATTTTGAAACAAGTACAGTCATTTGAATCAGGACTATCTCCATACACAGCCCCATGGTTCAAGTTTGACAGGTGGCCAGAGCTGCCCACCTGTCAATCACCAGTTGTCATAATTATAGCAGGTGACCTGTTTTCCCACAGGGCTTGAAATTTATTTATTGTTGCATGTATATTGCAAGCTCAAAGTGGAGTACATAGTTCTCCCCCTTCTAATTAAATCCCCACAACAACCCTGTGAGGTAGGTTGGGCTGAGAGACAGAGACTGGCCCAAGGTCACCCAGTGTGCTTCATGGCTGAATGGGGATTTGAATCCTGATCTCCCAGGTCCTAGTTGGGGATTGGAAAGCGCTACCTGAAAACCTTTGCAGCCCCTTTCCTCTAAGTCCTGCCTTTATGTGCCCTACTCCTGACATAAATGGACAGTTGGGCTTGACCTAAACAGCCTCGCAGCCAAATGTGGAGGCCTGGTAGATCTAATTAAGTCCATGGGCCGAGGTTCAGTCAGGTGACCGATGTGCCTGCTCAGCTTGCTGTTGATGGGCAACTTCAGGGCTCCTGATGCTCTCGCATCTGATGAGTCTTTGTCCTCACACCAGACTTGGACTGAAAAACCCTTCAAACAGAGGACTGTCCTCTGTAAAATGGGGCACAACCTAAATCCAGCTCTGTTCCATGCAGGAAATCCAGAGCAAGGTCATCCTCAGCACTTGGCTGCCCAGCCTCTGATTGGAGACCTTCAGTGTGGAAGGGAGGTGAAGGGTTCACCCACAATAATTCTTCCATACAACCTTGCAGCCCTAGCCTGGACCAGCATACTGAAAAGTGCTATATCTCTCAGGACTGGATGGTGGAGTTGGACAGTAGCAGTTTACTTCATGACCTGCCTGTAAACTTTCCAAAGATTTGTCAGTGGTTGCTGTTAGAATCAGAATACTAGACTAGATTCAACTTTGGTCTGACCCCAGCAGGGCAGTGCTTGTATTTAACTTGTCACATGCGGTAGAGAAGTTCTCTCTGCTGTGTTGGTGTCAAGATATTTATGCCTTTAGAGGACTAAAGTTGGTAATCCTAGGGGAAAAGGTCCCCAGTGTGTTTTCTTCTTGATGGAGCTCCTGAGCAGTCATCAAGGGCAGCCCCATATAAAACACATTACAGTAATTTAGCCCCGTGGCTGAAAAAGAGGGATGGGGAACAGCCCTCCAGCCGTTGTTGGACCCATAATCTCGGATGACTGGCCATGTTAGCTGGGGCTGATGGGAGCTGAAGTCCAACAGCATTTGGATGGTCACAGGTTCATCACTCCTGCTTTAAAAAAAACTGGAGCAACCTTTTGCAACATTTTGGTTTGTGTTGCTGCATTAAAAATGAATCTGTAAGACTGTCAGACATGCAAGAGCAGGCAGGTCATTTTCTATGCATAGACTCTCCTCAATTCCCCCTGCTCCTTCTCCTTAATGCAATCCCATCAGACATTGCTTGGCCATTTTTCTGTACAGAGTTGGCACTGAAGTTTGCCATATGCAAAATATGTGGCAAATTTGGAGGTCTGTGTTTCGTGTGTGTGTGTATGTGTGTGTGTAAAGATATGAGGAATTTTGCAGGTACTAAAAGAGTTCCTAATAATATAAGCAAAAAATCTCAAGAGGAGTTTAGTGCAACCCAGGGATATTGCACTAAGTGTGATTTGACCAAGAGGTGGGGCAGGGGGACATCTTGCCCTACGACTTCCAATTGGCAAGAATTTCTTAAAGAACATTTAGATTGGTGGGCACCTATTCTGGTGGCCTTGTTTACAGCCATAGATCAATCAATCTGTATTCCCAATGATTGGCGGATGGATACTGTTGTCCCCATATATAAGAAGGGTAAAAGAGCGGATCCATCAAACTACAGACCTATTAATCTTCTTAGCGTCATCAGCAAACTTTATGCTAGCCACCTCCTTGAGAAGTTAAGCTCTTGGATGGATAATGAGAATCTTCTGGCTGACGAACAAGCTGGCTTTAGATCGGGTCGCTCTACCGTAGATCAGGGTCTTGTCCTTCAGCATTTGGTTGAAAAGTACTCCTCTTGCAAGGGGGGAGCATTTTTCACTGCTTTTATAGATCTGAAATCAGCTTTTGATCTAATACCCCAGGAAAGACTCTGGGAGAAATTAAAGGATAATAATAATAATAATAATAATAATAATAATAAAATTTTATTTTTGAGTCGCCTATCTGGCCGAAGTAACGGCCACTCTAGGCGACGTACAATAATACGATAAAATACAATATAAAACGAACAGCAACATTCAATAATTAAACTAACTACCACTCTTACATGTAATCAACAGTATTAAAAACTAACCCACCCCAGAAACCCCATAGGCCTGCCTGAACAGCCAGGTCCTCAAGGAACGGCGGAAAGCCATCAAGGAGGAGGCATGGCGAAGGTCGAAAGGAAGGGAATTCCAGAGGGTGGGGGCCACAATAGAAAATGACCTCTCTCTGGTCCGCACCAGCCTAGCTGTTTTAACTGGTGGGATCAAGAGAAGGTCTTGTGTGGCTGATCTTGTCAGGCGGCATAATTGATGATGCTGGAGGCGCTCCTTCAGATAAACTGGGCCAAAATCGTATAGGCCTTTAAAGGTTAACACCAGCACCTTGAATTGTGCCCGGTAGACAACTGGTAGCCAGTGAAGATCTATTAATACTGGAGTGATATGATCACAGCGACGGCTGTTCTTTATCAAATGTGCCGCCGCATTCTGTACCAGCTGTAGTTTCCAGATCGTTTTCAAGGGCAGCCCCACATAGAGCACATTACAGTAGTCCAAGCGAGAGGAGACCAGAGCATGTATCACTCGTGGGAGAAGATGGACAGGAAGGTAGGGTTGCAGCCTCCATATCAGATGGAGTTTATACCAAGCTGCCCGGCTCACTGCTGACACTTGAGCCTCCATAGACAGCTGTGAGTCAAGAATGACCCCGAGGCTGCGGACCTGGTCCTTCAGGGGCAATTTTACCCCATTAAACACCAGGTCTATATCTCCAAGCCTTCTACTATCTCCCACGAGCAACACCTCGGTCTTGTCAGGGTTCAGTTTCAGCCTGTTCCGTCCCATCCATCCACTTATGGCCTCCAGGCACTTGGACACGGTATCTACAGCCAACTCTGGTGAAGATTTAAATGAGAGATAGAGCTGAGTATCATCCGCATGTTGGTGACACTGCAGCCCAAATCTCCTGATGATGGCCCCCAGCGGCTTTACATAGAAGTTAAATAGCATGGGGGAGAGGATAAAAATATTGATAGACGCCTGCTCTGTTTAATCTGTTGCTTGCAAGAGAAGACCCAGCTAAGAGTCAGATGTAACCAGGCTGGACATTTGTCCGTACCAACTCCAACTTTTAACGGAGTAAAACAGGGATGTGTCCTTGCACCCTCTTTATTCAATCTTTACATTAATTCATTGGTTAAACGTTTACTGGCGGTAAATTCACACACACCCAATCTGGCAAGGAGACACCTGTCTTCTCTATTGTACGCTGATGACATTGTTCTTCTATCCCAAACGTCTGTGGGATTGCGTCGCCTGCTAAGAGAACTTGCCCTATTTTGTACTGAAGAACTTTTGAAAATTAACTATGTCAAATGTAAGGTGTTAGTTTTCTCTAGAAGAAGACATAAGCACCGGTGGCTAATTGATAATCATCCTATTGACCAAGTCGATGCCTTCAGTTACCTTGGAATACTATTTCATTCCTCGGGCTCCTGGAAGGCACATCTGACCAGGTCTGCTGAGATTGCTCAGAAAACGGTTAAATCTCTGCTCTCTTTTTTTTTATACAAAGGGTGGTTCATACGTGCCGGCAGCTGTACAGGTATTCAACGCCAAGGCTCTCGCCCAATTACTTTATGGGACGCAAATCTGCAGCGGGGGTAACTATACACCGCTGGAAGTTGTTCAATCTAAATTCCTGAGGTCTATATTGGGCATCCCGAGCTGTGTCCCTAATGTGGCCATACGTTTAGAATTGGGAGCCCTCTCAATTGAGACCCAAGCCTGGATGTATAGATTCAGTTATTGGCTGGAACTTTTATTTGTGCCCACGGGACTGGCCCCTTCAACTTTGGTAGATACCTTCCAGTCCCAATGGAAGCAGACACTGACAAAAAAAAATTGGAAGCCCTTGGTTTCTCGCTCCCGGCGATCGGGGCCTTAGGTTATATGAGGGCTAAAACAACTATTATTCAACGCCTCAAAGACATTGAACTTCAGAATAATTTGAGCCTGGCCACTGCATATTCTCTCTGTTACATCAATGTGAAATCCTTTGTCCCCGTTAATTATATTTCAAACTTGCTTAATTTTAAATATAGGAGTGCATTTGCTTTGGCAAGATTTGATGTCCTCCCCTCAGCACTCTTGGAGGATAGGTGTAAGGGTCTTCCCCTCTCCGAACAGACTTGCCCTTGCGGAGCTGAGAAGGTGGAGTCCATAAGTCATGTATTGCTGTACTGCCCTTTATACTCAGACCTTCGCCGTAAATTTATTTACCCAGTTTGGGATGATTTTCACCCGGATTCGGAGGCGGTTCTCTTGCAGCGCCTATTGGCAGACTTGGATCCCCGGATTACCGTGAAGGTTGCTTCATTTTGTGTTGCGGCCATGGCCTGCAGGAAGGAATTAATGAGCTCTTTGTAATCAACTTTTAGCGCTATCTTAACTTTTAACTGTCTTAAACTCGGTGACCTTGATTTAAATTTTAACCCTTATTTTTTTGTTTCCCTTTTAACATTTTGCTGTCACTTTCACTATATTCTTTTGTATTGTGGTACTTTTGCTGGTCACGGACCGAAATAAATTTATTCATTCATTCAATTGGCAAGTGAGATATAAGCAGAATCCAAGAGCATGGGGTAATCCCTTTCTTTATTCAGTTCTTAGCCCCAAAGTTACCTCCAATTCAGGGCTCCAGCTCTTCCCCTTAGGACTACTCCTTCCTCCCACCCCTTGCTCTTACCAGGGAAGAGAGGTCAATGTTTCCTTCTCCCAAACCATCAAAGGGGAGGGTTCCTCCTTCCTTCCATCATGGACAGCGATTCCTGTAGCCACCAGTGCCACCTCCCGCTCCCTTTCTGCCTCCTTTGGCTGTCCCAGTCATTCCCCATATTTCCTCTGGCTGTCCCTATTATTCCCCACATTTAGGTTGAGGCCGGTTGTTTTTTCTTTCAGTTCCAGGTCAGGTGATGACCTGGATGGGTCTGTATATAAAGTGATGCCCAGGTACTTCAGTCCATGGTCAAGCTAGGTGAGTTCTTCCACTGTGTTCGGCCCAAACTTGGGCTGGTGAGCTGGCAGAAGCCTGCTGCAGTACATCCATCAAGATGTCTAGCTCACCCCCTTCCATCTGTAATATGTTATAAAAATGTATCTCGCAATGTGACATAGCAACATTCTGCCTTCTCCTCCTTCAATGATAGGCAATGAAATGGAGCAGGGGCAGAGAAATACAAAAGAGGTACATCAGGCACCCTCGTTGTGTAGCTCAGGGGTGGGGAAGCTCAGGCCCTCCAGGCCTCTCTGTCTGGCCCTTGGAACCCTCCCCAGGCCATATCCCTCACTGGCCCTGCTTCACACCATGAGTGCTTTTGCCTAGTTGAAATGTGCCATTGAACTCTGATCATGCCTCTTCGTTGTCTGGATGGAGGTTTGTGTGTTGTGTAGAAACTAGCCTACTGTACAGAGGCAAAATTTACATTCTTTGCTCAACCCACTTATGTGTCTAGTCCTGCCCCTTTACCTTGGCCTTTGACACTTGAGAGATGCATAGGACTCATCCTTCTGACTGTAGATTGTTTGACTGGTTTTCATTTTGTATTTTTACCTTGTGCTAACATGCCCTGGGACCTTATGGTGAATAATGATGATGATGATGATGATGATGATGATGATGACAACAACAACAATGACAACAATGACAATGATGATGATGATGGGGAAAGGGCAAGCTTTACTCGGTCAGCAGCATCTGCACATTTCACATAATGCCAAGTGTGCCCTGTATTCCTGCTGCTCAGTTTCCCTGAAAACAAACATCGATGTACAATTTGGACTTTTGTGTTTAGGCAAAGCATCTGAGGGATTTCAAAGGAGAGGAAGAAAAGAACTCAAATGCAGAGAGGAACAAAACCAAACAGCTTGGTTTGTGATATGTGTTGGCGGGGTGTGGGGAGTTTTTCCAACCTTTCCATGGCAGCCATAGGCATCGGGCATTTTCTGCATCCTGCATCAGCATCTCAGTGGGCAAACAAATGAAGGAATTCCTATCGAGGCCTGGAATAAAAAGTCCATTGAGCCATCATTCTGACACCAGACACGCTGCCTGCTGCTGATACCATCTTGCGCTCCATCTCCGGCTGCAGCTGCATTGCAAACCTCTCCAGCATGTAAACACTTATTATTATCGCTTCTGCTGAGCAGCCCATAATGTCTGTCACTCTCTAATCCCTTCCCACACTACTGCCTTCATCCCTGCCAGCCACTGACTCTTTCTTCCGGGCATGATGGTTTTAGACCCTGTCGACATCTTTGAGCTGCAGATATAGTCCATAATTTAGTTAGCTTTTGCTTCCATAATATACTGGCCTGCAACAAGGGATGTCAGGAACCATTGTGAATGTGCTCTTAGAGTGACCACTTCCCCCGCCACTTTTACAGGCCATGCTGCTGTGCCTTTAATAGAACCCTGACAGCAAACATTGAACATAGGAAGCTTGTATTAGTACACGAATTTCAGATTTCGGCAGAGAAGGGGCATGGTTCTCAGCAACATTTATAAAGACCTCCTCTTCAAAATTAAATTGCAAAAACAGCAGTAATTGTAAAAGCATTTGTTGTGATTGCCTTTTCTCATGATAACAATTGCAATGTTATCAACACAGATCAATCCTCCTCCTCCTTCTTATTTGTTAAAAACCGAAAAGGGATATGCATTTATTGGCATGCAGTTTCATTGGCATGCAGTTTGGAAGAGGGATAGTCAGCAGTGACCAATGGCCAGGGACAATGGGAATTGGAGTCCAAGAACGTCTGGAGGGCACCAGATTGGCTACCCCTGGTTTAGAACAACAGTCACTCATTGGACCAGTGGGGTAGTCAGAGATGCAAATATTTCTGAAGCATGGTCTGAGGGTAGATGATGCAGTCCCCTTGCTGAAGCTAAGCAGAGTCTGGTCAGTGCCTGGATGGGAGAGCACTTGGGAACTTCCATGGTGGAAGAAAGGTAGAAGATCAATGTACACTAAAGAAACAATATCTGAAACAGCAAGTGGGAGAAGGCTGCTCCCCATCTCCCCATATGGCTCCTGTTCCCATGGGTCAGTGGTTTATGTCATGAGCCACATGGAATGGGCATAGAGTGAGGAGGACAAGGAGAAGGAGTCAGATTTGGACAAATGACGCATCTCCAGACTTGGTTGAGCTTGAAGACTTCCGTGCTGCTGACAGGTTGGTAAGGAGGCATGTCTAATTGCTGAGATGATGTCTTAGTACAGTTTAGTCATGCCTAGCTATTCCCAGCAATCATGCTGACTCCTGCGTAGTCTGTAAGCTGATTCATGAAGTGCTCTGAACTGAAATGTTCTATTAAACCTATTAAAGAAAAGCACACCCACGTCTCTGCATCTGACTACAACCAGTCCAAGCAGGATAGCTTGACCTGCCCAGACAAAATTGTACATGGCTGGTCCAGAAGCGTCCCAATGTCATGCATGCCAACGTACTGTCTTCCAAACCATAGCCATGCAGGACAAAAGGCTCTTTCCAATGATGGAGGGCAGAGAGACGGCAGTGGCAGGAATGGGGAAATCCAGTCACCTCTCACTGTCCTGGATGCTCCACAGAGTTGTGGGGAAATGGGCAGGGATCCACCTTTCTCTTCTCCATACATGAGACAAAGCCTCTTTCTTGGGGAAGGAGCGGGGAAGGCATCAGAAGGCAAATGTACAGAGTTGCCCCCACATGCTGGGGAGTGACCCCTGGGACCTTCTGCATGCAAAGCAGATGCTCTACCATTAAGCTACGGCCGTTTCTACAAACACAAGATTGACATCAGAGCTTGCGCATCTTATGTATAAGAATTTACACTTGGTGATAGGTAAGTATAGGTGGTAGGTTAGTCCATATAACACTGTTTATATCTCTGAATTGCTATTCTGGCAACAGTTGTGTGTTCTTTTACGATAAATCTGAGGCAACAGGCTTACCCTGGGACTCTATCCCTTTTAAGACAAGCTGATTGCATATAACTTGAAGGACGCAGCACGGTGGTGCCTTAAGGACTTCTGGGCACGCATTCCTATCTTTCCTTGGACTTTATCAGGTTGAGTTTTCTTTTTGCTCCAACTTCGCAGCTCCCAGCACAGCCAGCCTCTTATCTGATCAGCAACTGTTTCCCCAAGAAAATTAAACTGACAGCCTGTTAACCTGGAATTCATGGCAGGGTCAGTCAGCTGCCTGCAAGAAGGAACTTCCTTCAGCCACAAGCTGGACAAAGGAAAATATCCAAATCTGGGTGACAATGATAGTTTTATGTGTGGTTTTGCTGGCACCTGGTGGTTGCATGTTTTGAGCATGATAATTTAGAGTAAAGATAGAGAACACAAGATTGTTAAATTCAATCAGAGACGATTTTTCACCTAAAGTTAGAGATGGGCGATAATTTTGATTCAGTTCACACTTCAAGTTGAATCTATCAATTTTGCAATTTCCAAAACAATATGAAAACCAAAACGCAGCCATCCTTTGAAATTCACACTTACTCAAATTTTGCAATGCAACCGATGTTTACAAAAATGCATATATTAGGGGAAAGTGAAAATATGAGTGAAAATAACATGGAAATGCATTAGATGATAAGAAATGGCTTGTAAAAATATGTACAATAATAACAACAACAACAACAATAATAATAATACCTGTGCTGGCCTCATGTACAGTCAGCTGCCTAGTCATCTGACTGCTGCATGAGTCCACCTGGCAGCTGATTAGTGCACAAATCATGCCCCATTTACACTTCATTGGCCCTATCAATGCCTATGTCCTGTCAATCAATATGAATCGTTGCATCCTAGTAGCTCTGGATCCCATATCTGGATGCCTTCATCTGCTGGAAGTCTGGCACTGCCTAGTAGCCCTCCCTCCTGACAGTCTTTGTGACCCTACCTATTTTTCACAGACTTAACTCCTTACATGCTGCCATCCTGACAGTACACAGACTTAAGGCTTCTACTTATTACAATGGCACATGCTTACATCATATGAAAGCATATTATTAGGCAGTTTCAGGCCCCTATATATTCTCTAGATAGGGCATTAAAGGGATAAATGGCTGGATTCCACCTATCTCCTCTAGCATCTTCCGCAATTTGCTAATACATCTACCTAATTTGCAGTTCCCCCAAATAATGTGAACCAAAACATTGTGCTCCAGGCTGTGCTCTGAAGGCCCGAGGCCACCACCTTGCTGATGCAAGTAGGTCTGGGTCCGGTCAGTGCCTGTATGGCAGACCGCCTGGGAACCACATGTATGCCACCTTGAGTTCCTTGATAAAAGAAATGTGGGATATAAATGTCAGAAATAAATAAATAAATAAAATAAATAAAACAAATAAAACATAAGCACATGAGAAAAAGCCCTGCTAGATCAGGTCAATGGCCCATCTAGTCCAGCACCCTGTTCTCACATTGGTCAGTCAGATGCCTATGGGAAGCCAGAAAGCAGGACCAGAGTACAACAGCACTCTTCCCTCCTGCGGTTTCAAACAAGGCATACTCTTTCTGACAGCGGAAGTGGAACATAGCCACATGGCTAGTAGTCACTGATAGCCTTATCCTCCATTTATGTATCTGATCCTCTCTTAAAGCCACCCAACAGTGATAGCCTTTGAAATTCGCACTGCTCTGAATTTTACGATCCAGTTTTCCAACCAAACTGATGCAGAAATGTGGCACAAACTGAACTTAAGGTGGGGGGAAATGAGAAACTGAAATGTGACAGGACCATCCATCCCTAGTTACAGCCAGCATGTGGAGCACACTTTGCATCAGGAATTGGGAAGATTGTGGCCCTCCCAATGTTGTTGGACTATAGCTCCACCATCCCCGATCATTGGCTATGGTGGCTGATGATGATGGGAGTTGGGGTATGTGTTGTCATATAAATGCATTATACACCTGAATTAGGTGACGTGTGTAATGTTTCCTGCAGCATGCCTAGTTTGGTGTATTCAGGGCCTAAATCCATGCTTATTAGAAGCCATTATATGAGGCTTATGGTGGTTAACCAGAGGTAGTAACTGCCTCCCTCAAGGAGCTAAATTAGCTTTCTCACAGCTCTTCACATTGAGCTACAAGCTCAGCACTCAGTGTGAGAAACTGTACCGGATAGCAAGTGCCTTATCAGTGTTGTGGGCTGCCTGTGATATTTCCTATTTGGGGCCCTTTTGAGGTCTCCAAATGTGTAAAAGTTGGGAGACAAGAACTTATTTTGTATTTTTTTTAAAAAAAAAGTTAGAAGTTGCCTAGCTGCTGTAAGGGTTAAGTTTTGCTCTGCATTCCCTCATCCCTTTCTGAAAACTGAGCTTCTCCCACCTTTCTCTTAGAGAAAGCTGTCTAGGAAGTCTGCCAAGAGTCCTGGCACTTCCCCCTCCCTTTGTAAACAAAAAGGATATTGAGAAGCAAACCTGTTAGGTTTTTGAAGGAAGACAAACTGCACATTGACAGCTCATCAAAGAATCATGAGACCTGACATCTTTAGTTACAAGCCATGATGCTATCCAAACACTGAGAAGCTTTGCAGTGCAAAGCAGTTAACCCTTTAATGGGAAACATAAGGGTATAGTGTGAGCTCTTGTTAGATAAGAAAAACCTATAAATAGCTTGAAAACTCATTGTTCGAGGCCAGTCTTCATGACTGAACTAAAGAACTGAAGAGACACAAAGCCAGTCTTTATGACTGCACCAAAGAGGCACAAAGCCAGTCCTAGTGGCTGTGCTGGGGATTGACGAAGAAGGCTATCAGAGCGAAGGCTACCAAAGCAAGTCTGCCAAAGATGGCTACAGATAAGATTACGAGGCATGTTCTTGGAACTCTGCCTAAGATGCTGCCTGATGCTGACCAATGGCTGCTTAGAAACCCAGGAAACAGTAAAAGCACAATTTTTTTCTGGCAGTAAAAGTTTGTCTTGAAGTTTAGCGGGTAGTGTAAGAAATGTAAGAAATATGTGTCAGTTCAGTTTTCAGACTTTTTCTGAAACTAAAAAGAGAATATAAAATAAAGTTTAAAACCCTTTGGCTGAGGTCAAAGAGATGATTGTTTGCATAATTAAGAAAAGGCTGATTGTACAAATAAAAAATAAATAAAGCTGTTTGCATAAGGCTATTATTAGAGACGTTGTGTTTGCCAGCCTCACTAAGACATGTAATTGCCTCACAATCATAACAGCTTATTATTGAATTGTTATAAATTTCTTAAAGCCAGCTATGGGCTGCTTTAATCATTTAGTTCCAAGTGGAAGCCAGCTACGTGCAGTTTTCACCCGTATGTTATACGATGAAACCAGTTATATACTTGTTTAAATATTATGCCCTGGCTACAGCCAGCAATATGACTGTTTAACTATTAAGTTATTGGCTAATGCTAGATTGTATCTACAATTATGCATGCACAATTTCTGCCCTGGCTGTGGCCAGCTATTTGTATTTCTGGTCTGAACCAGACGTTCGTATAGAAATAAAAATATATATTTTGATTGTCTGCTGTGGAACTCTGTTATTATATATCCTTACACATCCTCAGCCTCAAGGAGTAACTTGGGTAGGATTTCTTTTTCTAGGTTTACCTAGCCAGTTGTCTGCTGTTGATAACATGACTCACTTAGTTAAGGACAAAGTTTGACATATAAGACTCTGGAGAGACATAAACCTAGAAAGAACTTGTAGAACACTCACCCCTGTGCATTCACTAGACAAGGGTCAGGCCAGTAACATCAGTATGTTATGACTGTGGCAATGTGAAAGCATGAGAATAAGGTATAAACAACTTGAGGGTATCTCTCTTTTATGTCTCCCTTTGATATGGGGCATCTCACAGGTGCATGAGACACAAGGCTAGCGGTGAGAAAGATGAGTTACAGAGGCTAATACTGTAAAGACTTGCCCATGGCACTGCTAGTTTGACATCAGGGAGAACTTGAGAGGCTTCAGGAGGACTGCCACACTGATTCATGTAGACCGGCACCACTCTTACAGATGTCCTGAAAGCAGCAAGGGCTGTAACTATCTGCTGTTCCTTATCTTTAATAAACTATGTTAGAGACTAGTTCTGAAGGCTTTTATTGACCTATCCAATAAAACTCCCAACCCAGGCTCAGCTACCTGTGGCATGAGATGGGTGCACGTGCTTATCAGGCTCTGGGGAGTGGCCAACAGTCTGGAGCAAGTCAGGGCCCAGGAGCCAAGACCAAAGTGTGTTCAGGAACAGAGGATAAAGCAGATGGCAGAATCATAGACCAGCCCAGAAGTCAATGTTGGAAGTGGGGCAAGACCAACTCCTGTTTGGGTTCTTTTGTTTGTATTCCAGAAGGAAGATAAGAGTTAGGGTCCTCCAGCTGGCTAGGCTTGCCTTCCTTTACCTGGACGGTTCTCTACCAAACTTCCTTCTGTTGTAAACTGATATGCTCAGGGAAGCTGACCTGCCTCTCCTTCCTTTGTCTTCTTTTTTGAGTGTCCAAGGAGAGATGAGGCATCTTTGTCTTTGCTCTCTCTCCTGAGCCCTGAGGGCAATACCCAAGTCTGGGCATTGTGCCTCCAACTTAGTTAGAACTAGGTGTGCCTTTCCTATCCACTATGTATTTCTATAAATAAAGTAGCTTTTCGTATTTTACTAAGTCTTAAGTCTCAGTGATCTAAATGCATGGTAAAAAACCTGCTCCTAAGGTAAATACACACACTGGCACACAAACAGCTCAGACCGCTGAGTGTCTCCGCATATATATACATATTTCCATGTCAAGACAGAAGAGAAATCAGGCCCATAGGGCAAGCCAGGAGCCAGAACTGAAGCACAAGATGCCACGGCTCAGGTAGACTGCATTACGTAAGCAAAATGCCCCTGAGGCAGGAAAGCCTCTTACACTTCTTCTTGCCCGTGAGGAGCCAGTGACCAACCTGAGCAGAGTCAGTCCAGTGCGTTTTCCACTTAATACAGGTGTGGGGAGCCTCAGGTCTCGAGGCCAAGGGTGGCCCTTCATGCCTCTCTATTTGGCCCTTGAGCCTCTCCCCATACCACACCCTCTCCCTAGGCCACACACCCCACCAGCCCTGCTTCACATCCTCCTTGAGAGTTTTTGCCTTGCCGGAGTATTTCCTGGAACTCTGGTCATGCCTTTTGCTTGCCTGGATAGAGACTGGGAAAGGGGTGTAGTAATTTGCCTACTGTACAAAGGCAACATGTCCAATTGTTGCTCCATCCACTCTTGCCTCTGGCCATACCCACCTCTGGCATGTGCCCCCTGGAAGGTTGACCGTGAGGGAATGTGGCCCTCGGACTGAAAAAGTTTTTTCCACCCTTGACTTAGAAGCTGTAGAGTTGCCACTCATGATATGATGGCATTGGTTTGCAGTTCCTGACAGCAGGTGCTTGATGGCAGCCCTTACAGATGTTGCTGGACTAAAACTCTCATCATCCCTGACCATCAACTATCTTGGTTGGGGCTGATGGGATTTGGAGTACAACATAATTGGGAGGTTCCCCATGCCTGCTTTATAGGATCATCTATTTTGTCTGCTTCATTGAGACCACATTCATGCCACACATTTATTCCACTATTATTCTACTGTAAACAGTCCCGGCTTCCCCCAAAGAATACTGGGAGCTGTAGTTTGTGAAGAGAGTTGTTAGGAGATCCCTATTTCCCTCACAGAGCTACAATTTCCAGAGTTCTCTGGGAAGAGGGGCTGACTGTTAAACAACTCTGGAGAACTGTAGCTCTGTGAGGAGAATAAGGGTCTCCAAACGACTCTCAGCACCCTTCACAATCTAGACTTTACAGGATTCTTTGGGGAAAGCCATGGTCATAGTGGAGTAAGTGTATTGTGTGAATGTGGCCTGTCTGTCACCAGGTGGAGCTGTTGCTCTATTTAAATAGCTCCATCTGCAGAGTGTTAAAGACTCACATAATCCCCATCAAAGAAATGTCAAGACACCACAGAGACTCCTAGGTGAGGTGTGTTTGGCTCATCAGACAGTGTGACACTATGGTAAAGGCCCTTTATTGGATTGTTGCCAGGATCTCACATGCGGTAACTGGAGATGGATTTAATTGGAATGATTACCACAATCAACAGTATATGTCCTCTAAATCATGCATTACTACTATTTCAGGATTTCTCTTCTCGGGAGTCAATGCAGCTGGTGAAACTGGCCATCTGGTCACAACCTGTAGGTTTTGACAATGGATAGAAGCCAGGAAAAAACCATAAAACCCCCAAAACCATAACATCAGTTGCACTTGTGGTTTGAAAACTTTGAAGTTTCTGCTCCTCTCCGCTCCAAGATGAGATCCTGGCCAGCATGGTTAGAGTTTGGTTCATTAAAAGTCCATGAAAAAAATCACCTACAGTGAACATCATTACATTGTATCAATACTAGATGGCACCTAAGCCCTTCCAAATAATGCCCCCTTTCCCTAGTACAAGTAAAAAGTTCCAAGGTTTTTTTGGGGGGGAGGACTTTCATTTTCTACTTGCTAGGCTATTTATGCCTATGGCTGTTATGACACTGATTACGTCCCAGATCCTGTAAGATTTCAAGGCCTGCTTTTCCTCCTTTAGAAATGATAGCTCCCTGAGGGTTGGTTGCATCAATGACTGTTCCAGCACGATACCACAAATTGCAGTTCCATTATTCTAGGACTGTAGGCAGCTTGTACCGGTGGAAATGTGTAAGGATATCAGGCTGTTGGTGGCCTAAACTTTGAAGAGTCTCATTGCACATGGCCACAATCAACAGGAGAGATGTTTGGATTGCAAGCAGAAAACGAGATAAGCAAAATCACCCGCTTTTGTAAACGTTCTACCTTCTGAATCCTAGTGCAGGTCAGAAAGGAAACTGCTGCACATTTGCTTGTCCACATGTGTGCTCATGACAATGAATTTATTGCCACACCTGTTTCCACCCTCTCCGGCTTGCTTGTTCCCACCCGCCTTGCTGTCTTTCTCTTCTTTTATTCTTCTGGGTCTCATTTGCACCTTCTCTTTTCTTTCCTGATGCATTAATCATGGGCAGATTACAGTGTAGAAGAGCAGATGGGAACTTGGGTGACATTTCAGCGTGTTGCCCAGCACTCACAAGCAGGTGGGAGTTGTTTGCTTCCAAGCCAGCCGGTCCAGAGGCCACCTAAATGGCCAACAGATTGTCTCCTATGTGAGATGATGAGGAGATGCATCCAACTGTCCAAATGTAGCTATCAAAGGGTCACCAGGATCTTAAAATGCAGCCAAAATAGCAATAACTTGTACTTAGGGCTGGCCCTATTGTTAGGCAAACTGAGTTGGCCTTGTTCAGGCAGCAAATTAAAGGGCATCAAATGAACCATTCTTTATTAGCTCAGCCTAATTTTATTCTGTCCTTTTCCCAGCAACCTGCTGGGCAGTGGGGGAGGAAGAAGGGGTGGCAGAAAGAGATATATAAAGAAAAGGTATGGGAAGGGGAAGGAGAAGGAAGTAGCAGAAGGAGGGAGAGCCCTGCCCACTTTGGGCTCAGGCCCCACCCACATCACTGGCTTTGACCCAACCACAGACAGCATGTGACCCCTGGCAGATTAGTCGCAAGGGAATATGGCTCTTGATAGCCACATGGTTGCATATCCTTGCTCTAGGCCAGGGATTTCCACACTGCGGACCCTGGACCACCAGTGGCCCCAGAGCTTCATGCAGGTGGTCTGCTGCATGTCCACATTAAATGGTCATATTGATTTTTAATTGTATTTGATTGCTTCTTTTATTTCTTATGTTGTATGTTATTGTATGACAATTTGAATTCTATGGATATATTTAACACTGGTGGTAGGAGCATCAGATTGGCTCTGCCACTGCGCTCCCCAGCTCCAACCTACCTGCCACCTCACCCCTCTCCCTTTTGGTTATTAGCAGTGACCTCCATGTTGGGAAGCCAGGTAAGCAATGCCACCCCACCCCCAGGCCACTACTGACACCATGGAAGGGAACCTGTGGCCCTCCAGGTATTGCTGGACTACAGGTGTGAGGAAACTTTAGCCTTCCAGATGTTGCTGAACTACAACTCCCATCATCTCTGGCCATCATCCATGCTAGCTGGGGTTGATGGGAGTTGTTCGGCAACATCTACAGGTCTAAAGATTCCCCACTCCTGATTTATGGTCTGTAGGGAAGGAAGCATTTGGCCTTTCACATTGTTAAACTTAGTAGCAGTCGGCAGAGCAGTGGCTGACCTTCCATCACCAGCATCGCTGTGGCTTCCCAGGAGGGACAAGGTGACAGTGAGTTCAGTACAATGCAAATGCACTGGAGGAACCAATCTAGAGCTCCTTCCAGTGCATTTGCACTGTGCCAGCCTTGACACTGCCTTCCCCTCTTCCCCCCCCCAGAAGACCACAGTGATGTCTGTGGTGGGAGGTCAGCTAAGCATCACCCACCCACCTTGCCCCACTGAATGTTGCTGGCTGAACTACTAGAGAAGCTCAACACACTATAATTTTGCCTTCCATTTGAATCTTGAAGATGAAGGAGTCTTATCAGTGTCTGGATTTGGCAATCCTAAATCCAAAAGGTGTGTGTGTGTGTGTGTTATGTGCCTTCAAGTCAGTTATGACCCTATAAATCAGCAACCTCCAATAGCATTTGGTATAAACCACCCTGTTCAGATCTTGTACGTTCAGGTCTGTGGCTTCCTTTATGGAATCAATCCATCTCTTGTTTGGTCTTCTTCTTTTTCTACTCTCTTCTGTTTTGCACAGCATTATTGTCTTTTCTAGTGAATCATGTCTTCTCATTATGTGCATACAAACTATGCAGATTCTCTTTGTTTAGCACAGAGATAGTCAATGTGATGCCCTCCAGTTTCCCATCATACCTGACCATTGGTCATACTGCCTGAGACTGATAGGAGCTGGCATCTCACAACATTTGGAGATCAGATCCTGCTGTGTCAGGCTGTACATAAGAGGACCCTGCCCCCTTTGCTGAGATCTTGGCCAAACAGACAACTTCATTCCCTGCATTTTGGTGATGGATCAAAGGAGGTCTAGTTTATTTCCATGTCACACCTGATGCTATCTGCTGCATTTAGAAGACATGATTTGATGATTGCCATCCCACTCATTGCACATTGTTCAGTTTCCAAGCTTTCTTTTTATGTTGTGCAGGTTGGATTTTTATTTATTTATTGCTTTGTCAGTTATGCTCTCTCTCTCTTTGATATTTTTGCTTTGAAAGTAGGGGTGGAAAGATCTATCAATTTCGGTCCTTGTAGTTTCTCACTTTTCCAATCTTAAATAGGTTTTCCACATTACTGCAGCAATTTGCTTTTTTTGCAAAAAATCCTCATGAAAATTATTTTAGTATGAATGTCTCCTAATAAACACATGTTTGTAGGGAGTTTTGACTAATGTACACATTTTTGCAAGCCATTTCTCATCATATAATTCATTTTTGCATGTTATTTTCATGCATATTTTCATTTTTATGCACACTTTAATACATGCATTTTTGTAAACACTGTTTGGTTGGTAAACTGCATCTCAAAATTCAAATACGTGTGAATTTTGAAGGATCGCTGTGTTTTTAGTTCTCATATTGTTTCAGGAAGTGCAGATTTGATAAATGCGGCTTGAAATGCAAACTGAATAAAAATTCTCTCCCATCCTATTTGATTTTGCTCTCTCTGTCTCTGTCTCTCTTGGATAGTTATGCTTCGTAAATCATTTTATCTCTCCCCCCCCCAACCTCGGTTTCTTGAACTTCACCAAATTATATTGTGGAATTCTGGATAACTTTCATTAGGACCCCAGTGGAGCTACACATATCCTGATCTCCTAGATTTTCAGGATCTTTGAGATCAGTGTCTATGATGGAGATGGAGTTCAGCAGACAAAAATTACAGCTATGGAGGTGAAAGAAGACGACCAATCTCTTAGGGCAAGAATTGGGTTCAGTTTGCATCTAAAGTGAATCTTCCCAGTCTGCACTTCCAGAAAGAATAGGTGTACCAAAAGATAGCCATCCTTTAAAATTTGCACTTTTCTGAATTTTCTCAAAGGAAAAATAAAACATGGAAAGTCCATATATATCTTAGGAAAGTGGACCTACAAAATGCATATATTAGTGAAAATGACAGACAAAATATATTATATTACTGAAACTCACTTGCCAAAATGTGTTTATTGGAGAAAACTGCTTACAAAAATGTGCATATTGGGGGAAGGTGGAATTGCATATAGAAATGCATATATTAGGAGATATACACACACTAAAATTCTGGCAAGTTGTCATGAGGACTTTTGAATAAATATATAAACAAATCACAAACTGATGTGGAAATAGAACTGAAATTGACAGATTCACCTGCTCCTTCCTCCTAGTATGAGGTATACCAAATGCAGGCAATCCAGGTGCTTTATACTGGCCACCAACTACAGAGGTCAATAAAGCACACCCCTGTTCCTTAATGTGTCTGAAAACAATCCGAAGGCCTGACTGGACACACACATCCCTCTGGCTCACTAGGTTAGTGACCAGCCACAACTTTGAGGTTCCTAGTTCATTATCTGGCATGTCTAGAGCAGAGGTGGGGAACCTGTGCCCCCCTGAAGCTGCTGGACTACAATTCCCATCAGCTCCAGCAGTCAGCATGGCCAATGGACATGGATGATGGGAGTTATAGTCCAGCAATATCTGGAAAACTAAAGATTATTCACACCTGCCATAAATACTGAAAGTTGCATTCAACTAAGTCCTATACAGAGTCAACCAATTAAAATGAATGAGTCTAAGTTAGTCATCTCTCTTAAAAGCAGTTGGTATGCTCTGAATAGGACTAGCATGGAATGTCACTCTGAGGATCTCTGCCAGAAATCTGGCAACCTGGCCTTTTTGGCTTAATACACTTCATTGTCAAAGTAAGAACAGACTGAGCACTGATTGACACATTACCTTTGTGGTAGTCACCGCCACAAACCCATTCCACCATGCTGCATCAGCACCATACATATGCTTGTGTTTTGCAGGTAATCCGGTCTCATGGGCTCTTCCCACGCCAGCAACAGATGGAAGGAGACAAATGGGAAGTATAGGTGTCATATGGTCAGAGCTTGGAAGTAACTCGTTAAAAATAACGAGTTACTTGTAATTTGTTACTATTTTGCATAACGAGTGGGTAACTTCGTTACATTTTGTATGTAACAGAACGAGTGGTAATTTAATTACTTTTGAGCTGCAAATGTAACTTTTTTGCGTTACATTTGGACGTTACTGGGGGGGAAAGCAGGGGAAATCATCTGCTGCTGTGATTGGTGGAATGGTGGAGGAAAGATAATGTGCCTCAAACTGGGCTTCTGCGCTGTTTAGCTCTTCCCTCATGCTCTATGGAGGCACGAGGGAGGAAGTGGAGAGTCAGACAGTGCTGGAGGGCAAGGAGGAGTAGAAGGCAGAAGCAGCAGAATGGAAGTGAAGAGCTGTGGAGGTGAGTGTATGTGTTACCCTTTCCAGCCTACTCTCCCTGCCCCCCCCCGCTCATCCTGCTTCCCTCAGCCTGCTCGCCCGCCCCCTCTGCTCTTCCTGGCACCCCCTGCTTGTCCTCACATCTCCTCTGCTTGTCCTTGCACCCCCTCCGCTTGTCCTTGCACCCTCTTTGCATCCCCTCCGCTTGTCCTTGCACCCTCTCTGCACCCCCTCCGCTTGTCCTTGCACCCTCTCTGCACCCCCTCTGCTTGTCCTTGCACCCTCTCTGCACCCCTCCACTTGTCCTTGCACCCTCTTTGCATCCCCTCCGCTTGTCCTTGCACCCTCTTTGCATCCCCTCTGCTTGTCCTTGCACCCTCTTTGCACCCCCTCCGCTTGTCCTTGCACCCTCTTTGCACCCCCTCCGCTTGTCCTTGCACCCTCTTTGCACCCGCTCCGCTTGTCCTTGCACCCTCTTTGCATCCCCTCCGCTTGTCCTTGCACCCTCTTTACATCCCCTCCGCTTGTCCTTGCACCCTCTTTGCATCCCCTCCGCTTGTCCTTGCACCCTCTCTGCACCCCCTCCGCTTGTCCTTGCACCCTCTCTGCACCCCCTCTGCTTGTCCTTGCACCCTCTCTGCACCCCTCCACTTGTCCTTGCACCCTCTTTGCATCCCCTCCGCTTGTCCTTGCACCCTCTTTGCATCCCCTCTGCTTGTCCTTGCACCCTCTTTGCACCCCCTCCGCTTGTCCTTGCACCCTCTTTGCACCCCCTCCGCTTGTCCTTGCACCCTCTTTGCACCCGCTCCGCTTGTCCTTGCACCCTCTTTGCATCCCCTCCGCTTGTCCTTGCACCCTCTTTACATCCCCTCCGCTTGTCCTTGCACCCTCTTTACATCCCCTCCGCTTGTCCTTGCACCCTCTTTGCATCCCCTCCGCTTGTCCTTGCACCCTCTTTGCATCCCCTCTGCTTGTCCTTGCACCCTCTTTGCATCCCCTCTGCTTGTCCTTGCACCCTCTTTGCATCCCCTCCGCTTGTCCTTGCACCCTCTCTGCATCCCCTCCACTTGTCCTTGCACCCTCTTTGCATCCCCTCCGCTTGTCCTTGCACCCTCTTTGCATCCCCTCCGCTTGTCCTTGCACCCCTCCAGAGAGGGTGAAAATTGGGAACTGGCAAGAGACTAGCAGGTAAGTGCAGTCTCATACTTCTGTTTGTGTGTTTTGCTTCAGTTAGGTGCCTCTCATAGAGCGACTCTCACTAGGCAGCAAGAGATGACTACCCCAAGCAACTAATTTGGGGCACCATGCAACAAATTATTAGCTATTTTAATTTTTGGTTGTTGTATATTTACTGTCAGGAAGAGGTACTTGTGAGATTTTCTGCCTCAAATGCCAACATAACTTTTCAAGCTATGGTACTATGACCTTGACTTGGGGGCAGGGCACCATTTGCTCTTCTGCTTCAAGTAGCAAAATGTCTTGGGCTGCACCTGCTTGCAGTCATTTCACATACTGGACAACTAACATGGCTTTTTTGGTGAAGAGCAAGAGAGAATAAGACTGTTATCTCAAAAACAGTTGTGCTTGAGGAAAAGATGGCAAACATATGTAGAACTGAACTTTTCTGCAATAATATAGACATTTGCATAGGGTATTTTTTTCTACTCATGGAATATTAAATCTTTAAGTCCTAAATCAGAGAGCTTCGGCTATGGGGCGGTCTATAAGCTTAATGAAATAAATAAATAAATAAATAAATCCTTTGTCATCCCCTCCCCCTTGTGCACACCCTTTACACTGTCTTTCTCCCTATGCATGTAGGTCAAAATGACAACTGGTGTAGTTTGGGAATTAACAGAATGAGAGCTGAATTACAATTCAAAAAATAACTTCCCTGCTGGTGTCTGCTACTGATGTGGGGGGCATTTTGTTAGGGAGAAGTGATGAGAGGGGGTAATTTGCTGCTGAAACTTTTTATCTGCAACCCCTTCCCTGGCCACTTTCCCCTAGCTGATGGAGGTCAATAAGGAAAAATATGGGGCATTGCACTGGTAAAGTGGCAGGCATGGAAAACAGCCCCTTCCATCTATCTCCTGCTTCACCTACCCAAATGCACCCCAGCAAATGCTTTGCACATTGACAGCACACATTTAGTTGGTTTTCTGGTATTTGCTGCTGAAAGTGTAGTTCCATGCTGGGTGCAGCTGGGACGTTCTGAGTTCATATCTTACCACAGCCATGAACTCGCTGGATGACCTTCTGGCCACACCCATGCCAAACATTTATGCCTCTTTAAACAGTCATGACTTCCCCCAAAGAATCCTGGCAAGTGTAGTTTGTGACGGGTGCTGAGTGTTATTAGGAGACTCCTATTCTCCCGACAGAGCTCCAATGTCCAGAGTGGTTTAACAGTCAGCCCCTCTTCTCAGACAATTCTGTGACGGGAGTTCTGTGGGGGGAATTGGGGTCACCTAACAACTCACAGGACCCTTCACAAATTACACTTCCCAGGATTCTGAGATCATGACTGTTTAAAGTGGAATAAATGTCTGGTGTGGATGTAGCCTTAGTGAGTCATTTTTCTTTCCAGCCTGCCCATCAATCATATGGACATTAAAAAAATCTGGACTATTATAAAAGTTAGAATTTTATTTGAAACACCTTTCAACACTCAAAAAAGGGCTGTCAGTCATTAGAGCAGTATGACAATGGAACCAATTACCTAGGGAAGTGGTGGGCTCTCCAACATTGGAAGCATTCAAGAGGCAGCTGGACAGCCACCTGTCAGGTGTGCTTTAACTTGGATTCCTGCATTGAGCAGGGGTGTGGACTCGATGACCTTATAGGTTCCTTCCAACTCTACTGTTCTATAATTTTCTGTTAGCTGAGACATCTCTCTCTCTCTCTCTCTCTCTCTCTCTCTCTCTCTCTCTCTCTCTCTCTCTCTCACTCACTCACTCTCTCTCTCTCTCTCTCTCACTCTCACTCTCACTCTCACTCTCACTCTCACTCTCACTCTCTCTCTCACTCTCTCTCACTCACTCACTCACACAGCCACTGAGCATAACATAACAGAGCATGCTCAGTACTCATTTGGGCTGTTTTGGGAGTCATCCCCTTTCTGTTTTCTCTCTCACTTATTTGTATTCTGCAACACTTGGGGTTCCCTCTTGCCCACTCATACTCCTTAATATGTGTGGTATGGATGGTGATACCATGGCTACATAACCAACAACACTTCCAGCCTGAGCTTCAGAAATAGAGGGAATGACACTCTGACCAGTTTAAGTGGTTAGTATTTAAATCTGATTGGAAACTGTTCAATTTGATACAAGGTGGCTATTAAGCATGACCTAAAAGCTGAAATTCCAAGCATACTTACTTGGAAGTAATTCCCATAGCAGTAAATAGGATTTACTTCTGGGAGTATAGAATCAATCCGTAAGAGTCTCCCAGTAGACACCATACGTGTAAGCACATGGCTTTTCCCCAAGAATCTTGGGGACTGTAGTTTACTCCTCACAGAGCTACAATTCCCAGCACCCGTAACAAACTACAGTTCCCAGGATTCTTTTTTGGGGTGGTGGTGGAAATGTGGTTTAAATCTGTCATGTGTATGCAACTTTGGTGAGATAATAGCTGAAGGTAATCAGCCCAAAATGATAACAAATAATCAGTAGGCATTTCCAAAAGACATTCAAACAGTGGGTAAAAAAAAGTGAGAATTACAGAGGCAAACACAGAATGCAGTTAAGCAATAAAGTAATCCAAGAGAGAGGAGACACCTTTGTCTCTGCTCTCTCCCTCCTGAGCCATGAGGGCAACTCCCAAACCTAAGTGTTGCGCCTCCAAGTTAGTTAGAACTAGGTATGCCTTTCCTATCTGCTATGTATTTCTATAAATAAAATAGCTTTTCTTATTTTACTAAGTCTTAAGTCTCAGTGATCTCAGTGCAGGGTAAAAGCTGCCACTTAGGTAAACGCACACATTGGCACACACACATCTCAGACTGTTGACAATCTCTGCTAATATCTATACAAATTTACATAACATGCATCACCTGAACTCACATGATATAGAGTTACCTTAGATCTTGCAACATTTGCAAATGAGAAGCAATAGGGTTTTATATTAGTTCTGATTGTCTATTGGGCTATCATAGGGTATGTATTTTTTGCCTTTTCTATGGCAAAAACTCCAACTTCAGTGGAATTTATGTGATGTGTTCTAATCATTTGAATTTGGCTAATGAATGCTTTATTCTTTCATCAGAACTTTAGCAGTAGTACTAAAATACTAATAAAAAAGGGAAGGAGAAAAAATACTTTACATACATCATTCAGCTGTATTGTTAATTATAGATATAGATATAAAGGATAAACAGCATTTTGTCAAAAGTATTTTTGTCTACATCTTATACCTCCTCCTTGGTTTTCCAAGCTTGGCATGGAATGCTTCTCATACAGAATTAATTTGAAATGCTGCATTATCATAATCATGATCTTCAAAATAAAAAATAAATGTACTGCCTTCAAGTTGATTCCAACTTATGGTGACCCTATGAATAGGGTTTTCATGAGAGGCAGTGACTGGCCCAAGGTCACCCAGTGAGCTTCATGGCTATGTGGGGATTCGAACCCTTCTACTACCCCCTGTGTGTGTGTGTGTTTAGTTTTAATATTGTTTTAGGCTACTTAGACGTGAAGCAGCCAAGGCCAGCACCTTGTAGGCATTTTTTTAAAAAAGTAACTGAAATGTAATTGTAGTGATTACTTTTGAGAAAAAGTAAAGTAATCAGTTACTTTCAGAGCAATTGTAATTGTAACTGTAATTACTACTTTTTGGTCAAGTAATTGTAACTGTAATTTATTACTTTTTAAAAGTAATCTTCCAAGCTCTGCATATGGTTTGCCCATACTCGGAGAAGGTTCCTCACAATACAGGCAAAGTTGCCCCATATCGAGTCAGCCCGTTAATCCATCTAACCCAGTAGTATCTACTCTGACTGGCAGCAGCACTCCAAGGAAGTTTTCTTTCCCCAGTCCCACTACATGATGTGCTGTGCCACTGAGTTGGGATGCTTGAAGAATTTGATACTTGTGAAGTCTTGCACAAAATGACCTGATCTGTACCTTTCAGAGTTGCAGACTCGTGTGCAGGTTGGAATTGAGCTTTGTGCAAGAGTTTGCACTTCCCAAATATTTCCGTAACGTTCTCAAGAGAGGAAGCTGCCTTCTGTTGAGCCTAAATCATTGTCCATCTAACTTCAGTACTGTCTACTCTGACAGCGGGGTCTCCAACAGGAATCTGTCCCATCCTTGCCTGGAAATGCTAGGGATGTAAACTGGAACCTTCAGTGTGAAAAGCACATGCTCAAATGTACACCTATTTTGAGAGGTAAATACATATTACATACTATTTTTAAGTACATATCTGGAGATGATCTTATTTACATGGTAGGTTAACACAGATTAAGGATGGGATCAGGGGTTAAAATATGCAAAGGTGGCAGAGACTGGAATTTTTCCATCCCTGCACCTGAGTTATAGGTCCTTTCTCAAAAGTATTTCACCAGGTGCCATTTCTCTCCTCTCAGAGTTACTGTGGCAGGAATGGCACTGCCCCCCACCCACCACAATGGGATTCCCCATTCTTAAAGGAGCAGGCACCTTTACACTTCCATTGAGAGGTTTTCTTTCTTGCTTTTAAGCCTGCAAATGGACAACTTCAAAGGGGCTTGCTGTTAGTGCCAAACAGTCGACTGGCATTGACAGTGAGCCAGCTTGTCTGTTTGCAGGCATGGTTTGTATTCAGTGAAAACACAACTGCAAACAGACATTTTTCCTCTGCAGACCCACAAAGCTAGCTGCAAAGCCAGTGTACAGAGTAAAAATGTCAGTTTGCAAACATGGTTTGAATCCAAACCACACCAGCAAATGGACAACTTCAAAGGGCTCACTGTCAGCTCCGGTCAGTAGAGATGGGGGTGAATTTCGGCATTTTTGGATTTGTAAATCCTATATGTCTTCAGATTGGGTATGACTAATGCTTGCAACTGTCAGCGACACCTGCTTTTTTAAAACACAAATCCGCAGCTACTTTGGCATTGTTATTAAAGTAGCTTTGCTCTGAAGTGCAGCAATGTGTATTCCTTTTAAGTTCTGTCTCAATGAAGTGAAAACAATCACCATTAACATCTTTGGTCAGCACCACAGTAACCTGAGGCAAGAGGCAGAACTGACAGGTGATGATCTGCTTAATTTAAATTTAAATAGAAAACCTAAGAGACCATCGGTAGAAAGATCGCCAATAGCATTAGCAATTTTGTTAATTATTACAAGTGGATCAGAAATAGCAAAAAAAAAAAAATCAGGGGGGAATGTTGTGGATGGGCACCACAAGCCAGTTGTGAAAACCAAGACACGGATCAGAACCAAAGAGCAAACCCCATCCCTACAGGTCAGTTGATTGGGGCTGCCAGCTAGCCCTGCTTGCCAAGGAATAATCAGGAGCCCACTTTAAGGCTCTCGGTTGTTCCTTTACAGTTGCCTTTTTACCTGCCCTACTCCTGATGTCACATATAGAATCAGGTATGGGGTGAGTGAGTGAGGTTTGTGGAAAATGGGCTTGTCGGTCAAATTAGGACCCCTGCCGGGCCTACTTAGGCCTGTGGGCTGGAGGTTCCCCACTACTGTTTTAAGGGAATGAGGGAACCAGTTTGGAACAGAGCATAACCTGGAACAAAACAGTTCCATTAGCTTCCATTCTACCCATTCTAGATATCTCTTGATGCCATTTCTTTTTTTCTGTGTGACTGCAACGGAAAACATGCCCTGTTGTTTCTTAGCACAAATATTTAGCTGAGTTACAAGCTGCAGTCTCCATAAATCTCCCCCCTCCATCCCACCCTCCAGAGGCACAGTCTGTGAAACGGCTTCCATTCCCCACCTGAAAATATTATTAACTGGAAACATCTGACTCCCTTTCTGTCTGTGAACGTCATTTCCCTGCAATGTTCTTTCCCCCTGCTCTTCACTTCTGCATTGGGAGAAGGGGAATTCGTTCGACTTTATTAAAACAAATAAGTTCTCTTCCTCATACAACTTCCGACTCAAATACCGCTTTCTTCCTGGAACACTGTAAGTGAGCCCCGTGTTCCCTCCACCTCGCAGACCTGTTTCCCAAGAAAGAAATAAAAAGGCAAAGAAAGGAAAAAACAGCTTCCTCCTTTCATTAAAAGGTATAAAAATGTCAGTGCCACTGAAAATACAATATCTTTATTCTCATCGTCTAGGAGGCAGGATATAGGGAGGGTGTTAAGTGTCAGCAATGTCAAGTTTCACTTCCTGCCCTCATAATCAATCCAACATGAGCCTTGTCATCCCAGGTAGGCTGAGGCTTTGCTTAGGCCCTGAAGCTGACCTGTTCAGGGGGGGCCCTCTGGCTTCAGTCGCCTGGCGGCTCAGGGGACAGGAACCATGGCAGGTATTAGTCCCAGGCTTGCTCACCCCATTTAGGATTAGAAATATGAAGGAAATTTGTCATGATTTGTTGAAACGGCTTGGGGATTATTTGCTGGATGATTTCATAGTCTGGCTATTAGCTGCTTCGAAATACAATGCCAACCCTTAGGTTTGGCTCTCAGGTGGGAGGAACGATGAAAGAGTGGAGGTGGGACTAGACTAAGGGCAAACTGGGCTTTTGGAGACATTGGCTGGTGATTTATGAGGGCAATTAGGGAGAGCTTTGGCTAAACTCTGGTTATGGATTGGGCTTTTTTAAAAAAGCCTATAATTATTCCAATAGTTTATAAATTACTAGTGGGATCTGCAATAAAATGTCACAGTGTATCTCCCCACCTCCACAATAGGAGTAAAGATACTATGAGGTGTTAGGGGCTCAAACATGCCAATTCATTCTTTTCCCTGATGCTCCATTTTCTTTGGGTTTCCCCCCTTTCTTTTCCAGTTGACATCCAATGTACCTTGGCTTCTGGAGTGCACTGACCTTGCTGAGTTCTTTTTGGGCTGTGGGATTTTTGTGTTTGTGTGAGTGAGTGCCCACTTTGGTGTTTTTCTTTTTTGAGTGCCAGTCAGGTTCCCCCCCTTTTTTTATTTCTGCGTATCTCAGGATTGACCCAAGCATTCTGATACCATCCTCTTGTTCCTCAATCACCCCGTTTCCAGTCCTGTTGGCGCTTACCACCTGAATCTGCTATTAGACGGAATGATATGGTCCAGAGGCATACCATTGTTGCTAATGAAATGTGACACAGTCATGTTTGCAGTGGTCTTTGTTGCCTTTTTATATGTAGTGCGAAGCTAAAAACTGCCTGTCATCATCTGTCATTTGCCTGCCACCCACTGTCGCCGCCACCACTGCAATTGGCTGCGCTTCAGTTATGTCACGGTTCCAACAGTTTATAAGTTACTTGTAAGCTCAAACTGCTTACTGTGACAATTTCAGCAACAGACTGTTGATAAACTGCATCTGCTGTAATATAAGTGAAAGGTCTATTTGTAACTTGTCCTCTATCTCTCTCTCCCTTTCTCTTTTTACCCATAGCTTATCAAGGTCCCTTAATAAATTAATAACGAACTACTTGCTTATTTACATACAGCAGCATTCATACCTCCAAAATGAATAAGGCTGGCTGCAGGCACATAATAAGGTGCAACATTTATTGTGCTGTTTGCTGAGCCATAAATATTATCCTCATTAGTGCTGCAGCTTGGAGCACCGGAGCAGGGACGAGGGTGTAGGACAGAGGATGATAGTGGGAGGGAGGGCGCATGTCAAAGCCAGGAGGGTCAGAGCAGGTCAGAAGCCAGGTCCTTGTTAAGTGGTTCAGTGTGTTTGCACAAGAGGCGAACTGGCCATATCAGAGTGTAAAAGGAGGATCAGGTTTCACGGTGGCATAGGAGAAATGTTCAAGAAAGAAGCTTAACTCAATAGCCATGAGAAAAGTGTGATGTAATGTGAGCGGCATGCTGATGCATTAGCGTCCCTCTAGAGTTTTTGAAAACAAGGTCTGCAGGCGCACAACCCCCTTTTTTTGCATCTGTGGCCTGTCGGCAGCAAGGTCCTTCAAGATCAATTCCTAAGCTTGGCTACGGAGAACTTGAGTTTCTCTGAATGCAGGGATTAATTTGAACCAGAGCTATTTAAAGACAGGGCTCTACCAAGGAATATATAAGCAACAATGAAGAAGCGTGTGATGGTGAGGCTAGCTCACATATGCATGATATACATCACTTAGGGACATCAGAAGCTGGCTTAAGCCAGGTCAGACTGTTTGTCTGTCGAGCCCATTATAATCTATTCTGAATGGCACCAGCTTTCTGGGGAAGGCTACCCCAGGGATCTAATCTTTGCAAATTCCTAGGGATGGATCAGTCTATTATGGTCCATGTCCATTTCATATATGCACTCTATGTGGGGCTACCCTTGTGCCTGCTTTGGAAGCTCCAGCTGGTGCAAAATGTTTCTGCTAGACTCTTGATGAGGACAGACTACCGCCAGCACATAAATGTGATGCTTAACAGCTTGCACTGGCTGCCCGTATGCTACCAGGCCAGATTCAGGGTTCTTGTATTAACTTACAAGGCTCTTAACAACTTGGGTCCAGGATATCTCAAGGACTGTCTGATTCCTTACATCCTTGGCCAATCACTGAGATCTCAGCTGGTGGTCCCCTATACCTCAGATTCATGACTTGTAATTGCTAGAAGCCATGCATTCAGTGTTGTGGGCCCAAGCTGTGGAACTCTGACCCAGCTGAGATTAGGCAGGTACCTTCCTTGCTGAATTTCAGGTAATTGACTAACATGTCTTGTTCTAGCAGGGATTTTAAGGCGGCGTTTGGTTTTATGATAAATTTTTATTGTTTTATTTGCTATATAGCTTATTTTTATGTACACTACTTTGAAATGCCAACGCTTAAGTGGTATATAAATGTCTTAAATAAAGAAATAAATGTTTCTCCATAAATCTGCTCCATTCTATTTCTGTGTTAAGCTGCAATTTTTTTAAAAAAACATACAAAAATGTGTATTTAAATACTGTTTTGAGAGCATTTGTTAAACAAATTCAGAAAGTGCAGAAACAGAACAGAATTAAGGATAAAAATGACAAAAAAATGACATGGATTGGAAACAGACCAGCTTTGCTCATCTCTGTGTCTAGGATCTCAGGCAGATGTTGTTCAGATTGACTGCTATATCACCCTTCAAACAGGAAATGCCAGGGATTAAACCACTCAGCTATGCTTTTTCTCTGCTTGACTCAGGTACTTGAAGATTGGCAGTTGCATGGGTGACCTAACTCCACTGAAAATCACTGCATTTGAGATGATGGACAGCGTGTGCAGGGCAGCACACATGGTTCTCCCTGACCCATTTTTATCCTCACAACAATCCTGCAAGGTAGGCTAGTCTGAGAGACAGTGACTGGCTTCAGATAACCTAATGAGCTTCATGGTTCAAGTGTCCACTTGAGTCTAAGCACTACACCACACTGGCTCTCAGATGCATGTGATCACTTGTTGTTCCAGTTGTTGAGTGATGGACACACATGTATGATCCAGACCTAAGCATATGCAGAATGCATCTCTCTTAAGATGAACAACCACAGTAGACCCATGTACCTGGAGTTTGGGCCAGGGCTCCCAAGCTCAGAAGACATATCTCAAGTCTCCATACCTTAGACCAGGGATAGCCAATGTAGTGTCCTCCTGATGAGGTTGGACTAGAACTCCCATCATGCCTGACCATTGGCTGGGGTTGATGGGACTTGTAGTCCAACAGTATCTGGAGGGCATTACATTGACTACCCCTGTCTTAGATGCTACATACTGTCTGAACATAAAGGTGGGAGCATACAATCATTATCAAGATGTTATCCTGGTGGACAGGTTTCATGTGAAAGAGCAATATTAGGGTTACAAGGTCACTACAACTCCCATCAGCCCCAGCTAGCATAGCCAATGATCAGGGGGAAATGGAGTTGTAGTCCCACAACATCTGGAGGGCAATATGTTGCCTTGGTTCTAAATCATATCTAAAACCTTTTATTATTTTATTATTATTATTATTATTTATTTAATTTATTAGTCGCCCATCTGGCTGGTTGTCCAGCCACTCTGGGCGACGTACAAGATAAAACAATACATTAAAACATTAAAATTTAAAACCATAACAATAAGAAACCTAACCCACCCCAAAAGCCTGCCTGAAGAGCCAGGTCTTCAAGGCCCGGCGGAAGCTTATCATAGAAGGGGCATGGCGGAGATCATTTGGGAGAGAGTTCCACAGGGTGGGGGCCACTACTGAAAAAGCCCTCTCTCTAGTCCTCACCAGTCTAGCTGTTTTAACCGGTGGGATCGAGAGAAGGTCGTAAGAACATAAGAACATAAGAAGAGCCTGCTGGATCAGGCCAGTGGCCCATCTAGTCCAGCATCCTGTTCTCACAGTGGCCAACCAGGTGCCTGGGGGAAGCCCGCAAGCAGGACTCGAGTGCAAGAACACTCTCCCCTCCTGAGGCTTCCGGCAACTGGTTTTCAGAAGCATGCTGCCTCTGACTAGGGTGGCAGAGCACAGCCATCATGGCTAGTAGCCATTGATAGCCCTGTCCTCCATGAATTTGTCTAATCTTCTTTTAAAGCCATCCAAGCTGGTGGCCATTACTGCATCTTGTGGGAGCAAATTCCATAGTTTAACTATGCGCTGAGTAAAGAAGTACTTCCTTTTGTCTGTCCTGAATCTTCCAACATTCAGCTTCTTTGAATGTCCACGAGTTCTAGTATTATGAGAGAGGGAGAAGAACTTTTCTCTATCCACTTTCTCAATGCCGTGCATAATTTTATACACTTCTATCATGTCTCCTCTGACCCGCCTTTTCTCTAAACTAAAAAGCCCCAAATGCTGCAACCTTTCCTCATAAGGGAGTCGCTCCATCCCCTTGATCATTCTGGTTGCCCTCTTCTGAACCTTTTCCAACTCTAGAATATCCTTCTGAGGCTGATCTTGTTGAGCGGCATCCCTGACGATGCTAGAGGCGCTCCTTCAGATAGACTGGGCTAAAACCGTATAGGGTTTTAAAGGATATGAACACAAATCCCCCCAGAGTCTAATTGGATCACTTCTGATAGTGTCTGCTTAGAAGCTCAGTATGAATTAACTACTAGATTCAGAGAGAGAGAGAAGTCAATTAACCTGGTTATGAGTTCTAATGGAGCCTCACATTTACTCACTTCTGTTGAGCATGCTTACTCTAGTGTGAAATGAGCAAGCGTCTGTCAACTCCCTTTTCCCATGAGCCACCAGAAGGCAAAGGGCACACCCATGTGATGAGCAAACATGACTAGAAATGAAACCAGCCAGTCAGCCACATACAAATGTGTGAAAATGGGAGCTTCTCCCTTAATGTCCTCATTAAAGAAGATGCTGTTTATAGCCTGCGTATCTGTATAGTATCCACATATCAGTGCACACATTACAGAACTGGGAACACAGAGGCTGTGTGCTCATGGTATGCAGCAGCTCATTGTGAGAGTTGGATTTTTCTCTAAATGCGGTGGCGAGACTGCTCACTGGGGCAGGGTATCGCCAACATGTCACCCCGCTGCTGAAAGAATTGCGCTGGCTGCCCATTTGTTAGCAGTAACACATTTGCTACCGGCCAAGTTCAAGGTTCTAGTTTTGGTGTACAAAGCCATATACAGCTCGGGACCAGGATACCTGAAAGACCATCTTACCCCTTATATACCCAGTCGATCACTGCGCTCTGCAGGTACCATCTTATCAGGAGGTTCGTTCTGCACAATATAGCAATCAGACCTTTAGTGTGGCAGCACCTACCCTGTGGAATTTCCCCCCTTTGAATATTAGGCAGGCGCCATCTCTGCTATCTTTTCAGTGCCTCTTTCAACAAGCCTGTTAGGTTGAGACCTATCCCAGTCTGCGTCTGTGTATAATTGCTTAATATGTTTTTAAATAATGTTTTTAACCCTTTTTTAAAGTTGTTTTTTAAAAAATGTTTTTAATTCTGTTTTGTTTTAATGTATTTTAAGATCTGTTTTTATGATGTTTTAAAGTGTTGTTAGTGCTTTGTTTGCCGCCCTGGGCTCCTGCTGGGAGGAAGGGCAGGATACAAATTAAATAATAAATAAATAAATAAATAAATAAATAAATATTCAGTACTTGGCTTGGTCGTTTTTGAAAGTATGGAGAAAATTACCTGATTTGTTTTGTGAGGCAATGCACTCAAACTATTATCGACATAGAGGAAGTCACGTATGGGATGATTTCAAGGAATTGTGACATGGTGGCTGGAATTATTTACTGATTGATTGTCTAAAGCAGGGGTGGAGGACCTGTTGTCCTCCAGATGTTGCTAGACTACAACTCCCATCATCCCTGACCATTGGCCATGCTGGCTGGGGCTGATGGGAGTCCAACAACATCTGAAGAGCTGCATATTTCCCATCCCTATCTTAGAATGCCTCTTCCCATATGAGCTCATTCACTAACTCCCAACAGCCCCAGCCAGTGTGGCTAATGGTCAAAAATAATGGGAGTTGTCCAACAACATCTTTACAGTCACAAGCTCCCCACCCCTGGTCTGAAACAATTGCAAAAAATCACTATAAAATGATAAAGATAAGAACACTATAATGGCAAGACACACTAATCTGATAGAATGTTGAGGACCAGTCCACCTGTTTGCTGCTGGCATGCGGTGCTGTGCGTGCACAGCATGGATTAGAAATGGGAGGCTATCCTTGTCACCTCCCTCTGCTATTGGGATTTGATGACATCACATGGTTTCAGCATGCATGCCAACAGAGAGCAGCCATTGGCTCCTCCTTTTAATGCGACTGGTGATGCTTCCTGTGTGAAGATCAAGAAGGCAAATAGAAACTCAGCAAGATGACATCAGTGCCATGTACTTGGTTCGTGACACTTCCTTTTTTTAAACTCTTTTTTAAAAATTATTCTTTGCAGACCCATGAAAAATGGAATTGGATTGTCTTCAAGTTGATCCCGACTTATGGCTACCCTATGAATAGGGATTTCATGGTAAGTGGTATTCAGAGGGGGTTTACCATTGCCTCCCTCTGAGGCTAGTCCTCCCCAGCTGGCTAGGGCCTGCTCAGCTTGCCACAGCTGCACAAGACACCCCCTTCCTTGTCTGCAACTGCCAGCTGGGGGGGGCAACTGGGCTCCTTGAGACTCTGCAGCTTGCCCATGGCTGCACAGGTGGCAGGGCATGTAACCCCTGAACCACTCCCTGTGAGGGTGATCTTTAGCTGGCCCTTTACACCCAAGAGACATGAGCGGGGATTTGAACTACCTAATCTTTGCTGGAAGAGTGTTCCACAGCGTGGGACTGACAATGCTAAATGCTTGACCAGGTTGAGGCCAGTCAGGCCTCTATAACACGGAGAATAACAAACAGTGCTCCTCTGGATGTTCTCAGTGATTGGGCTGGGACCTTAAGGTCTCAGGCGGTCCTTAGGTTATCCTGGACCCAAGTTGTTCAGGGCTTTGTATATCAGTCAACATAAGAATCATGCAGCTATCCCGGTAGGATATGAGAAGGCAGAGTAGATGTTTTAGCAGAGGAGTCACAGGCTGTTGGCCATCTGCCCCCATCAGTGGTCTAGCCACTGCATTCTTTTCCAGTTTGAGCTTCTGGACTGGGCCCAAGGGCATTGTAAAGGTTCTGGGCATTGTAAAGGACGCATAATAGCGATCAGGCTTCCAACATGCAACGGCAGCAACAGGAGAAAAAAAAACACCTTAGGAAAAAGGAAAGAAGCTGTGTCACTACAGCAGCTGCTAATGGTGACACAAACCCCTTCCCAAGAAACTGTTGGAAAACTTCTTCCCACACACACACCCCAGATAAATTTGGAGCAATGCCAGTTTCGAGAGCAACACCTCAGAGACATTTGGTGCAGTGCAAATTTTGAGTGGAAGGGCCATAGCTTGGGGGCAGGACATGTGCCTTACATGTAGAAGGTCCCAAGTTCAATCCCTGGCACTTCTAGGTAGGGCTACAAGGGATTCCTGCCTGAAAGCCTGGAGAGCTGCTGCCAGTCAGTGTAGACAGTACAGAGTTACATGGGCCAATGATCTGACTCAATATAAAGCGGCTTCCTATGTGCCTATGTCATGCCAGCCTCCAATTTCTCTGCCGACCACAAAGACAGGGAATTTTGAGAGACCATTTGCATCCACCTCTACTTATTAACCAGTTTAGAAGGCTTTCCTATAGCCTGCTGCTTGGTGAGCAACTGGTTCTTCAAATCTGGAAGCAACTGTCCCTGTGCATCCCTGCAGTCCTTCAGGGTATCGCACACTCTCTTTGCCTTCAATGACTCTGCCCTGGGAGACTTGGGAGGGGGGTGGCAAAGGAAAGACCCACTATTTCTTTTCCACAACTTTTTCTGCCACTTGAGGTTTTTTTCCCTCTCCCTCCTAAAAGGTGCCAATCTCTAATTTGTTTGCTTTTAAAAAACAATCAGATGCCAAAAGATTCACTGGTTTGCTGACAGTCTCCTGGGGTGCTAATTGCATTCTCCCCCACCCCAATTTTTAAAGAACTCTTCAACCTCATCAAATCTATTTGGTTCTTGCTCATAAGGAATCTGGACTTTGCCCTGTTGTTGCTTCAAAGAATCTGTTCTGTCTTTCATCATTCCACCCCACTAATTTTTTGACAAAATTGCTTTCACATAACGGCACTTTAGACCACTTGAGAAGTGCTTTATTAAGCCTTGTGAAAATCATGAACTGTGAATTGTGTGCTAGAAGCACTTCATGGGAGTAGGTGCGCAGAACTTGCAAACCACAAGTAAGGATTCTGGCAAACCCCATTCTTCCAGGGCTCAGATGCAAGTTTCAGAAGCTCATGACACTCACCTCTGGAGAGGTCAGGCCAAATTTGACATCCACGAAAGGCAAAAACTGAGAATAAACTAAGGAGAATGATTTCCTGCAAGCAGGGAGCAGAGAATGGAGATAGTGCCCAGGGCCAGCTCCAAAGGGTGGCCAGGTAGGGCCCTGGCCAAGGGCCCCTTGGGCTTAGGGTTGCCAGATTCAGGGCCTGAGCCTGTATCTTTAGGAGAAGAGAAAGTCAGCCAAGTGCAAGTGTTCTTGCAACACTGTAATGGGAAAAACCACAAGGTGAAATTCTCCCTTTCCCCGCACAACTTTTAAAGATACAGAAGACCTCTTGGTGTTAAGAAAAGGGTAACCAAATGATCAAGTGGATGGAGCAACTCCCTAGTGAGGAGAATGTTATGGTGCTCAGGTCCTGCTTATATGCTTCTCACAGACACCTAGTTGGCCATAGAATGTGGGATGAGCCATTGGCCTGATTCAGCAGGCTCTTCTTACATTATTCTTAGTGCAACAGCCCTCTCTCCTCCTACGGTTTCTAGTAACTGGTTTTCAGAAGCATACTGCCTCTGACAGTGGAGGTAGAACATGGCCATCAGGGTTAGCAGGCATTGATAGCCTTATCCTCCATGAACAGGGGTGTAGTTGTCTGGGGTCTTAGGGGGGATCATAGACCCCTTACTTTTTGGGTAACAGGGTCCCAGCAGGGTCCCTTGTCTCTAGCATCCTATGAGCCAATCAGCATGAAGGGGAGTGTTTTGGCCATTGAGAAGAGAAGACTGAGGGGAGATATGATAACACTCTTCAGGTACATGAAAGGTTGTCATATAGAGGAGGGTTGGGATCTCTTCTCGATCGTCCCAGAGTGCAGGACATGGAATAATGGGCTCAAGTTGCAGGAAGCCAGATTTTGACTGGACATCAGGAAAAACTTCCTAACTGTTAGAGCCATATGACAATGGAACCAATTACCTAGAGAGGTAGTGGGCTCCGACACTGGAGGCATTCAAGAGGCAGCTGGACAGCCATCTGTCGGGAATGCTTTGATTTGGATTCCTGCATTGAGCAGGGGGTTAGACTCGATGGCCTTATAGGCCCTTTCCAACTCTACTATTCTGTGATTCTATGATTCTATGAACTTGTTTTGTCCTTTCTTGCTGATTGAAGCCAATCAGAGTGAAAGGAGGTGAGTCAGCCACTCTCAGACTCTTCTCAGTAGCTAACACTCTTCTCTTTCATACTTATTGGTTCCTAGAGACATCTGTTGTTGTGGGAAAAGGCATTAAGAAGGATCTTATTCGCAGCCCAGCAGCAAAAAGAGGTGGTGGTGTCTGTGACTATCATGAAGGGATTCTGCACTTCTGAATTTGCCACTACACTACTATCCATGAATTTGTCAATTCCTCTTTTAAAGCAATGGAACTTGGTGGCCATCGCTACCTCTTGTGGAAGCAAATTCCATAGTTTGACTATGCTCTGTGTGAAGAAGTTCTCTCTTTTGTTTGCCTTGAATCTTCCAACATTCAGCTTCATTGGACATCTTGAAGTTCTAGTATTATGAGAGAGGGTGAAAAGCTTTTCTGCACCATCCATCATTTGATACAGTCTCTGCCATATCTCCTCTTACTCGCCTTTTCTCTAAATTAAAAAGGCCCAGCTTTGTAATTGTAAGCCCCAAATATGGATATGTTGCCCACCTTTGGGCTAACTGCCAGCCTACTATTGCTTCAAAATCTGTGCACTTGATTACTGAGGAGCAGAGAACATTGTGCCAACAGGGAAGAAATTGTGGTTAAAGAGACGTGACCCAAAGGCTCTCTAAATGCAAAGAAAATGTGAGGCACACTGGTGTTTGTTCACTAATTCAAGGCCAATCAATAAGCTACAATTTCATAGCTCATTATTCACAGGCTTGTGTGGGCTTGAGTACTAGCATCTGTTTTTTTTTAAAGCCAATCATATGGAAGCAATTAGTCAAAACTTCATTAAGAAAGAAAAGGGGGGAAAGCATTAAGGTGCTTGTAGCATTAAACCTCAAGTGATCCATAATCTGGGACCATAATTCACCAACACTTAATGGCAGTTACTCCACAGATGTGCTTTTTATACAGAAATATCAGCTTACCACTTTGAAAAATTAGCCCACTGAAGGCTATCAAAGCCTGGAGTATGCTCTGGGGGATATTATATGTTGGCTGAGCAACAGCTTTACTCCAAAGGGATGGCAGGCAGAGATGGAAATGGCTTTGTCAGTTTTTAAGGAAGGGCATTTTGCTGCTTGCAGAGCTGCGGCTTTCTGCACTTCAAAACTGCAATTGAAATTTTAAAATATATCTCTCCCCAACACCACTGCATACAGGATATTTGAATTCCCCAGCTTAGCCTTTCTCACTCATCCTTGGCTATTGGACATTTTGCTATAGCCACTGTGACAATACTAAATGCTTGAAACTAATCTCAGACCCCAGTATCAACCAACTCAGACCCTGCGGTCAGCAAGTGAGGGCTTGTTGATGGCGCAACCGCTGGGGGCTGCCCAGGTAGTTAGTGAAGAGTGCTGAGAGTGGCTAGGAGAGGCCACCTCACAGAGCTTCAATCAGAGTGGCTGACTGTTAAATCACTCTGGCCACTGGAGCTCTGTCGGGAATAGGAGTCTCCCCTCAGCATCCTTCACAAACTACACATTCCATGATCCTTTGGGGGAAGCCATGACTGTCTAAAGTGAAATCAAGGTCTGGTGTGGGTGTAGCCCCCTGATTAGCCAAGCCCAGCAGCTGACAGTTGGTTCTTACAGAGCATGCCCAGGCTTATTATTGACTGTAATCTTAATTTCTTAAATTAATTAAAAATCAGCCAGTCATTTTTTTAACTTTTAACCTGCAGAAGATGAAGGCCAGAGTATGGGGAAAGGTCAGTAATAGGATTACAGGTAATCTGTGAACACGGCCGATTTTTAATTAATTTCATCAAATTATGTGAAGTCTGAGAGAAAAACGTTCAAAAAGATCTGTTTTTTTCTCTCTCTTTTTACACGTTGAACTCTCGATTCTGACTGTTTTGTGTATCACCATGAAAACTTAGAGGGTTGTTAAGCAAGCATTTCTGAGTTTAGCACTATAAGTTTTGTAAGGTTTTGTTTTGAAATGAGCTTATGGGAAGCATCAGAATGGCATGGGAGGTATTTTCAATTTAACATTATGGGATGCAAAAAATCCATGCTGACTATAGTATACAGCTACTCTGGTGGCTGTATAATAAAAGTTGGAAGAGACCAGGAAGTGAGAGGGGAGAAATGAAATAAAGGAAAGTCTTCCTGTGATATAGAAATTATTAGGATGTATCCAATGCTAGTCCTATTCAGAGCAGACCCACTGAAATCAATTGTCTTATGTTATCATTAATGTCCATTAATTTCAATAGGTCTCCTAGTTCTACTTGGAACTAGTATCAGATACAACCCAGTATTTCTGATCTGTCATGATCTCACACAGGGCCAGCTCCAGGAATGCCAGGGCCCTTGGGCATCAGCTTGCCCTGGGCACCGGCGTGTGTGTGCGTGTGCATTCGCGTCCATGCATGCGCGCACCCCACCCCACCCCCACCTACCTGTCTCCTGTCTTTTACTATTGCCATTAACCAAGATGGCGGCCGCGGTTTCCCTAAGGGGATGAAGCCTCCGCCGCCATCTTTGTTGATGGCACACATGTGTGCTATGCGTGGGCATCTCTGCCATCAACTAAGATGGCGGCAGGAGCTTCAGTACCTTAGGGAAACCGCGGCCGCCATGTTTGTTAAGGGCAATGGTAAAAGACAGCACACAGGTAAGTGGGGGATGTGGGGGACGTGGGGAGCCCATGGATCATGGAAGAGGAACAGAGGGGCGGCTGAGGGCCCCCCTGTAGCTCCAGGGGCCATCGGGCCAGTGCCCAACCTGGCCGCCCTTTAGAACCGGCCCTGATCTCACAAATTATCATCAACATCTAAAGCAGTTCATCAGTGTAAAGACTGATGGAGCTCAAAAGCTACAGGTTGAATCCAAGTCATTGCATAAGTGGAATTATTTCAGCTCGCACAACTGAACTCCCCCTCCCTCTCTTTCCCCTGTACACCCTCCACCTCTCCTCACCAAATCTGCTCTGGAGTGTTGAGGGGAGTAAGGATGGAAAGATCTGTCAATTTCTATTCTCTCTGTTTCTCATTTTTGCAATCTTAAATTATCTCCTCCACATTTCTGCAGCAATTTGTGGTCTTTTGTTTTTTTAAAAATAATCCTCTTTAAAGTTCTTCAGCATTTTAGTGCGCATTTCTCATCACACACATTTTTTACTAATGTACACATTTTTGCAAGCAATTTCCCCCCATAATTTTCACTATGTTCATTTTTATGCACGCTTTCCCCTAATATATGGATTTTTAAAAACATTCTTTGGTTGTAGAACAGCATCACACAATTTTGATACATGCAAATCCCAAAGGATGGTTATGTTTTAGTTCTCATATCGTATCAGAAAGGGCAAATTTGATAGATTCGGCTTTAATGAGAACTGAATCATTCCTAGTTGGGGGAAATCCCAGAGGAGATCTGAGGAGATGCAGGGAGAGTAGACAGTAGGGAAGTTCAACTGCACAAGTGGAAGTCACTCCACTCACACAATTACTTCATTGGATGCAACTTTACATCTGCGCATGTACTCACTGCCCGGCAGATTTGCCTGGGATATTATACAGAACACCAAAAGTGTCACCATTCTTCTCTTGGAGGTATGTGCTCTCCACAAATACTTTTCCCTTCCAGGGAAACACAACAACCCCCCTGAGTCATCATAAACCTTCAGCCTAGTTGAAATCAAAACTTACTAGGCCAAATAGTTACCAGGCTGTCTGCAAATATCTGGTTCAACGTGGGAGTGTGTGAGAGACTACCAAGCTGATTAGGAGAAGGCAGGGGGAAGCCCAAACGTTCTCCTTTAATGCGTTTCAGTTATGGGGCACAGGGCCAGTCACAGGCACTGTGCGGAGGCCTTTTGTTATTTATTTGTTCCTGTCATTCGTGACCTTTCTTTAACAAGAGCTTAGATCATGCTCCTGTCTTGCAAATCTCTTTGAAGAACAATAAAGATATATTTGTTTGTTTATTTATTTATTTTATTATTTGATTTATATCCCGCCCTTCCTCCCATCAGGAGCCCAATATATATATATTGCACACACATACATATATTTGAAGGGGGACAAATGTAATCTTATCTCGCCTCACAATAACAGGAAAAGGCAGGGAGGCCTGGAATCCGAGGGTGGAGGCAGCAAAGAAGGGTTAAGAGCGAAGCCTTCTAATAGTCCCTAAGAGACATCTTGAATCAGAGGTTGACTGCTGAGTTGGCACATACTATTCTGATTTGGAAGTTAACTTTGAAGAGAAAGGGGAAGGGAAGCCAATTGCATTTGGACAGGTTAGGAGCAACGAGGAAAGGAGCCCCAAACTGGAGGCCACTCTGCCTAGTAGTCTTTGCTGAAGGAACTAGGTAGGCCTCGTGTGCATGGAAGACTCAAAGGGACGGTTTTCCCATGCTTTTATGCTATGGTGCTACAAGGGATGTAGGAGAATTCCGATGAAAACAGAAAAGGAAGGAGAAATTCCTGCATTTCATGTCTTCAGGAACAGAAATCCATCAAGCAAAGACAATTGGTATTTGTTAATGTTTTTATTGCTGTTTTTAAATCCCCAAATGACATGTAATTAATTACACTTTTTAAACATTGTTTTGACAGTTCCTTGACATTGAAATGAACATACGCTAGTTACATCATTACATAAGTGAGGCAAGTTACCTAACGTCTTGGGTTTCAATCATGAAAAGAAAGGCGGGGTATAAATGTAATAAATAAATAAATAATAGTAGACAGTGAGACAAATAATGTAGTATTTGGCAGGAACCAAACTGCAGCAGAAGAAAAAACAGCACTGATTGTCATAAACACACGTTGGCATGCAAATTGTGGCCTTACAGCCTTAGGTGCTATTTAGATGTGTAAAAAGCATTGCTGCTTAATGTATGGATGGGATTGTCTCCCCCGCCCCCCAGTGGATGCTTTACAGCCTTGTATATTTAACAACAGCTTTTGCTGGATGGAGGGAATAGAGTTGGATGAACCAAAGGCCCAAGCCCCACTCTGTCAAATGTCCCACTGCCACTTGTCCAATTTGCCACTTGTGCTGCTTATCCACATCCATCTTTGGCCTCCAGAACTGGTGTTTCTTATTTGCGCCAGGCTGATAGGTATTGCCTGGTGATCCTGTCCTCATTCAAAGAGTCAAGGGAGCTTGAGTTATTTCTTAAAAGGGTGCCATTTTGTAAACTTTATGAAGCATTGCATCGCTGGCACACATGTACATGAGCTGTGACTGTTAAACAAAAATAAATTTCTCTTGAAGCTGAGAGAGTTAAGCGGAATATCCAATTCCAGTGTCTTATCGGGGTGGGGAGAGGGACAAGCAACAGGGAAGGTTGTTGCCTTCATAATGCCCTCATTGTGGGCTTCCCAAACACATCTAACTAGCCGCTACTGTCTCTTTTTATGTTCTTCCAAAGAACCCTGTCCTCCATTACTTTTTAATTTAATTCAATTTATTTATTACATTTGTATACCACCCATCCAACCAATTCAGTTCCACCCATCCAGTTCTCTGGGCTGCTACCCCACTGACCTCCTTGATAGTGGAACATCAGGACACAGAAAGTTGTGTTATACTGAGTCAGACCACTGGTCCGTCTAGCACGGTATTGTCTACACTGACTGGCAGCAGCTGTCCAGGCTTTCAGGCAGGAGTCTCTCCCAGCCCTACCTGGATATGCCGGGGACTGAACTTGGAACCTGCTGCATGCAAGGCAGATGCTCTACCACCGAGCTATGGCCCTTCCTGTAGGTGTTCCTGCCGTGCACTGAGACCAGGTGGGGGGTGAGGTAGGGTATCAGTGAGGTCAGGCCTGCACAGGTTCACTGGTGGGAACATTTGATTGGCTCTGACAGTGCACCTGCACAGCCCCAACATTGCCCCTGCCCTGGCCTGTCCCTGCTCTGTCCTGGAATGTGGCAGTGATCCCACTGTCGGGAGGGCAGCATCATGGCACTGTCCCACCATATCACCTGCTCCTGCTGGGCTATTTACATAAACAATAAAACACAAGATACAATTCTTAATCAAAACAAACACATCACTGAGAACATGACCAAATAAATCCCAACAGTAAAAATCCCAGCAAAACCCCAACATAAAATCAACATAATGCACAGCAGCCGAAACAACTCTTACAACCAGCATATAAGCCAGCGAGGGTAAAGTTAGTGCAAATGACTAAAGCACCCATTGATTAAAAGGCCTTGGAGACCAAGAAGTTTCCTGGAGTCTAAAATACTGTAATGTAGGAACCAGGTGAGCCTCTCTGGGGAGGGCATTCTATAAGCAGGGCATCTCCTAAAAGGCCCTCTCCCTGGTATCCATCTGCCTCACTTCATTAGATGTGGGAACTTAGATAAGGGCCTCTGAAGAAGATCCTAAGGTCCAGGCAGGTATGTTTGAGAGAATGTGATCAGTGAGAGAGCTCAGCCCCAAGCCATTTGGGTTTCATAGAATCACTGAACAGTAGAGTTGGAAGGGGCCCATAAGGCCACTGAGTCCAGCGCCCTGCTCAATACAGGAATACAAATTAAAACATATCTGAGAAGTGGCTGTCCAGCTGCCTCTTGAATGCCTCCAGGGTTGGAGAGCCCATCACCTCCCTAGGCAATTGGTTCCACTCTAACACGTTTTCCCTGATGTTTAGCCAAAATCTGGTTTCCTACAACTTGAGCCCATTATTCCATGTCCTGCACTCTGGGATGATCGAGAAGAGATCCTGGCCCTCCTCAGTGTGACAACTTTCAAGTACTTGAAGAGTGCTGTCGTACCTCCCCTCAGTGTTCTCAAGGCTAAACATGCCCAGTTTTCTCAGTCTCTCTTCATAGGGCTTTGTTTCCACTCCCCTGATCATCCTTGTTGCTCTCCTCTGAACCTGTTCCAGTTTGTCTGCATCCTTCCTAAAGTGCAGTGTCCAGAACTGGATGCAGTACTCAAGATGAGGCCTAACCAGTGCCGAATAGAGGGGAACTAGTACTTCACATGATTTGGAAACTATACTATACTATACTATACTATACTATACTATACTATACTATACTATACCACACTGCTAATGCAGCCACGTTGCCCTGTTGGCTCATATTCAGCTTGTGATCCACAACAATTCCAAGTTCCTTCTCATATGTAGAGTTGCTGAGCCAAGTATCCCCCATCTTATGACTGTGCATTTGGTTTCTTTTCTCTAGGAGTGGAACTTTGCACTTATTCCTGTTCAATTTCATTCTGTTGCTTTCAGGAGGGAGGTTGAAGGTTATTAGGACTAACAATGAAAGAGCAAGAGTTGCAAAGGCAGTGCTTCCTTACGCAGAGATGATAATGATGTCATTCAAGGAGATGTTTTAGTGGAGAAAGTCCAGCTTTTTCACAGCCATGTTCCCAAAGTTAGCATTTTCCTGCAATTTGGAACAGGAAAGAAAGAGGGATGGAGAGAGGAGAGAGAATGAGGGCTGGAGATCTTCCCAGCTTGTGTTAGGGGTTAGGAGGCTATATTTTTACAAGGTGATGATCCCACAACAATTCAGAGCACCCATGTCCGATGTTCTAAGCCCCTTTTCCTAATCTGAGTGAGGGGGCAAGCATCCAAGCAAATGGTCTCATTGATCCAGCCTGGTTCTGAAATGTTTTGCAGGTGTTTGTTTTCACAGATGAGGACAGATAATGAATAAAACATGGCTGCTCCTTTCCCATGCAGAAAATGTGACAAGCTCAAACCTTACAACTTGGAGAATCATGTGAAATATGACTTTGAGCTCATCCAAAAAAGCCCCTAACTAATCCAAGATGTGGTGCCGTGTATTCCTGCTTATGTGGGTTATTGGTTGGAACAGTTTTATAAGTAGCTGGGATGGGGGGGGGAGGGAGAGAAAAAAGGTTTGAGAAGGGGATGCAATGATCTTTTAAAAGACAACAGGATGTGATCTTTGAGCAAAGATGATATAATACCAGGCATTAAAATGAATCTCTCCCTCTCTCTGCCCCCGTTTTTGGTAACATGGACATAACCCCATTGCCTTGTAACCCAGAGGGAAAGCATAAGATGAAATCACAAATTATATGAAACTGTTTTATGTATGAAAAATGCAAAGCAGTGGCCTTTCAAAAATAGACATTACAGGGCCCTGCCATTTCTGTGCTCTCAGAAGTACATCTGTTCTCCAAGCAGTCATCTTGGGGCCAAGTGTAGATGGCTGTCAACCTGAGTGCCTTGTACATGCTCACAGGGATCCTCTGGGCAACCTGTTTATTGAGCATGCATCCTGATTTGCTTAGAAAAAGCTTACATGGAGGTTGGATTGTGTCCAGGCTTTATCTAGCATTTATTCAGATTTGTTCAGCACTTTAGGAAAGGCCTTTCTTTCTGTCACACCAGCATCTATAACAAATTTGGTGAGAAGCCTAGATAAGGCTTTCTCAGTGGCTGCTATCTGGCTCTGGAACTCCCTGCCCTGTTTAGCCTCTTCTCTGATGACCTTCCACCAGCAGAAAAAGACATTTTTATTCAGACAGAGCTTTGGTGTGAGAAGCTGACTGTAGCTGGGTTGCAAATTTGTTCAACTGGGAGCTGTTGTTGCTGCTTTCAGTTTCGTGGATTTTATGTACGCGTTTCATCTGTCTTTTAATTTTTTGTTATTTTGTGCATTTGTATTTTACCTGTTTTAGCTGGTCTAAACGCAATTTTGTGGAAAAGCGGGATACAAATTTAACAGCTAAAGACATAAATAACATTAGATTCAACAGACAATGCACACACACAACTTGAAAGACACTCTCCTCCCCCTGTCCTCTACAGCATGCAGAAGAATTTGAGTTCTCCAAGTTATCCATTGGGTATATAAGGGGTAAGACAGTCTTTCAGGTATTCTGGTCCCAAGCTGTATAGGGCTTTATACACCAAAACTAGCACCTTGAACTTGGCCCGGTAGCACATGAGCAGCCAGTGCAATTCTTTCAGCAGCGGGGTGACATGCTGGTGACACCCTGCTCCAATCTGCAGTCTCGCTACTGCATTTTGCACCAGTTGTAGCCTCCGGACCAACCGCAAGGGCAGCCCCACATAGAGCGCATTACAGTAATCAAGAGGTTACTAGTGCGTGGACAACAGTGGTCAGGCCATCCTGGTCCAGAAACAGCCACAGCTGTCTTACCAGCCACAAGTTCATAACATTTTGGATCCAGGGTTCAGGAGTAGGACAGAGATCCTCTCAAACTTCCATCTTGTCTCTTCTTGTCTGAAGCCAA